>NC_138151.1:6555200-6652700 GCF_964199315.1 Orbicella franksi
TTTCTTCAAATATCTTGGTATTTCCGAGAAAAAGGACATTATCGATTTCACGTCCAGACTCAATCTAACGAGTGCTTACTGGGCTGAAAATCGACCATTTTCATTCGATTCGCATTTCCAACTATTGAGCGCAAAAAGTTGTAATACAACCAACTTAATGCAGAACTATTCCTTGTCCAAAAGAGCCCAGTTTTAAGAATATTGGATTAATCCAACTATTTGGCGGTAAACAAAACCAAAGTGTTCTCTAACGATGAGTTCGTCAGTCGGTGAAAAGAAATGTCATTTTGACCATGCGCCGTGTCTCGGAATTCCAAAAGATTTTAGATTCTAACTACACTAGGATAGGTCTTTCAATATATGTAAAGTTTAGTTCGGGCAAATGATTAGGCACTCGTGAAAAAATTATTCAAATCACACACAAAAAAATTAAAATAACGCCAGCAGTCGAATGCGTGACCAAAAGTGCTACCATTGTTTTTGTCATTAAATTACTTCAATTCGAAATATCACAGGAATATCAGCACGACTTAAGCATAAAATAATATAAATATGTTTACCTTAGCTGAGTTATCATGTCTTGACTATCAAACAACATTCCCGTCCTGTCATTTTAACGGTGGTCCATTAGCTTTGCATAACCTGTATGCATTCGTCTGGTGAATTTGAATCCCCCAAATCACTCAGTATAACCAAGTTCCTATTTAAATGTTTCTACGTTTTCCGTTTTGTTGTTCGGTACAATCATTCAACCTGCTTTCAGGCAGAAATCCCCAGTAATTAGCAATAACAAATAAGCCGCCATCTTCGATCGCTCCGCGTCTCTTATTTGCAAGGAAAAGAGGCTGAACTTAATCATGTCACTGATGCTCTACGTTCTAACAATTACCCCCAAAATGTCATCTCCAACATTCTAAAGAAGATATCTTCTACTCGGCGCACAAACTCTATCCCAGTACCTGAGGAACTTGTTTGTATGTTTTTCAAATGGGCCACACCTTCCGATTCCTCTAGTTATGCAGTCCTCCCCTACATTAATGGAATTTCTCAGCCTCTAAATAGACTTCTTCAAAAACATGATATTCGAGTTGTCAGCAAGCCAGTCAAGACATTACAACAGGAGTTTCCCTCTCCTAAATCGCGACCTCCGATTGAACTTCAACCAAATGTGGTTTATAAAATATCTTGTGCCGACTGCCCATGGAGTTATGTAGGCGAGACTGGCAGATGCTTCGAAACGAGAAAAAAAGAACACATGAGGAATGTGATGTCTTACGAAAGAGGTTCCAACATCGCTAAACAGGCTTGGTCTTCAAATCACTCTATTGACTTTAAAAATTCCCAAGTGATTGATAAAGGCTTTTCACGTATTCGTAAGACGCTAGAATCATGGGACACCGCTTCGACAGATCATGCAGGTAACAATTCAAGGCCGCTCCCCAATCAATACTCCATTCTTTTAAAAAAGAACAATTAGTTCATTAACACTTATATTTTTCCATTTTAAGAATGGCTGACTGTTAGGATCAAGAAACGCCGGTCAACGTCCCATTTGACAAATCGCTCATATTTTGCCCAAAGATACCCTTAGGTGACCTAATTCTAAAAATCATATTTAAAGGTTCCAGCGAATTTTTATTTTTCAGAAATTCGCGAAAATTTGAAAGCGCGGTCAAAGTGCGGTTTTTCGTGTAATAAAATGACCGAAATAAGGTGCGAGGACGAAGCGCTGCTTAAGTCTTAAAATAAACTCAATTGACTTCAAACTTCACACAAATGTGGAACAACCACTCTAATTTATTCCTCGCTTTAAACTAATCTCAGATATCTCAGATAATTTCGTGTCCGCCGTCATGTCTAGTTTCTCATCGCGTGTATTTCCTTAACGTCAACAACACGTGAATGGTTGTCATAACAAACGCAAGAGATTTCCTGGAACCTTAATGTTTTCGATTCACCAAAACGCTTTAAGTTCGTTAAGACACAATAATGGGTCAACTTGGAATGCTGTTTAGCATCAAGGACGTTAAAGGACTGTAAATTAATCGAGTTGAAATATCTTGAAGCAAATCAAACTCGCGCCCTTATTCTAATTTGGTAAACAGCCGATCTCCGTTCAAGTTCAAGAAGTCGAGAGGTTAATCCGGCAATGTATTACTGGTACAACAACAAAATCAAACCGAGGTCATCAAAAGTGTAAGTTTAAAAGTGTAGTGGCAAGTTCCAAATAAATTTCGCCTATATAAATTGGAAACAAGATGTGAAACGGTCTGACCCGAAACAAATAAACAAAATATTAATAGGACTAATTTAACCCGAAAATGTTACAGAAAACATACCTAAAAGCCGTCGATTCCCCTCGATACCACTCCGCATTGCCTTAAAGAGCCCAAGCTTTCTGCTGTAAGAATCAGGGGCCTCATGAATCTGTATTTATTATATCGGCAACCATGCTGCGTGGCTGATATTCGAGACTCAGTAAAACTTGTCACACAACCGTACGAGCAGCCCAGTCACGCTTTCACTGCTCTTGCGCAAATGTTCAACATTTCGCAATTTACATAAACCGACTACAAGTTTAAAGTAGTGACAGTAGATTAAAATGCGCTTTTTAAAGCTGTCCTATCGAGGAACAATTATTTCTTGTTTTTGAATGGCTCTTAGTTGTAGCTACAGTCGGGGAGTAGGGGGGGGGGGGGAGGGGAGAGGGTATTCCCGGAAATTTCGGATATCTGTATGCCGTGGAAGATTAAGTGGTCTCCAGCTCTTAACGCCAACACTGAAACACTAAATGATTCTCGAAGTATCGCTGAGTCAATTAACCGTTTGCGCGCATATTGCATTGACCGTGGACAGGTGGAAAAACAGTTAAACCGGAAAAGCCTGTTGCACATTGTAATTTAGCGTTGTCCAACACGCAGTCGGTCTGGTTGTAATGTTAATCGTATTTGAGAGAATCTCAAGTTTTCTTTCGACACATACTGGGGTGACATACTACTCGATGGGCGTGGCCGGGAGCCACGAGTCAAGTCAGTCAATTTGCCATGCTTAACCGAGAAGAGTGATAGTGAGCCACAAGTGGAAGGACTGCAGATTGTCCCTACGCTTTACCCTAATAGGCCTATGTGTTATTCTAATGAACTGATGTTGAGCTCGCTCCAGGGGGGCGGTGAGATGAGAGACCCTGGGAACGAGGCTGAGACGATTCGGCCGTGAGTTTTTCCTCTAAAATGTCTTCCTCCTCTACTTCCTCCCCTTCTCTACAAAAATTTAACGATCCTCCCTCTCCCCCCCCCCCCCGCCAGAGGTGTTTCCTAAATACTGAAGAAGCCAAACACCGACAGCTCCTAAGAATACTTCCACCAAGTGCAGTCAGTAAAATACTTCAGAAGCGCCGAGTATGGAGCTTTTCCGCGCAGAAGTGGGAGAGGTATATCTAGTCCCATGCCTTCGCACCCGCACGGTAACATAGACAGTTTCAGGTTCTTTAAGTCACCCTCCATCGCCAAGGCACAGGAGTCTTGCTGGTCGTGTATCCAAAGGATGCTGGAGCTGAAGTATTTCTACAACTTCCTTTGCCCGACTAAAATTTCTCTCCTCTTCAGATGCCTGAACATGCATCTCATCAGGATCACTTTGGCGCATTGCGGCACTTAGGTGAGAGAAAAACTAGCACCTGAAAAAGACGAATATTATAAGGATCCCGGGCACTGCGCATTCCCGCGCCACCAGTTCGGCGTCAACCTTTCGGCCTGTCGTTTGACCAACGCGGAATTTTGCCATAAGATACAACTGCTGCTTGTCACTGACTGCCCTGAGAGCCCAAATCTTTTTTCAAGCAACGAGGGCTTCCTGGTGACCTATTGTGGCTTTGAGTTAAGCGCCAACGCCTGCTCCAAGCAGGGTTTGTAGCACATTTTGGCTACGTCCATAAGGGAATAGCTCTCCAGGGACTGAGTACATTTCTCCAGCGACAAGTGCCTCTCTAAAGTAGAGCCTATAAAAGACACGAATGCAGCTGCCTTGAAGACATTGGTTACTATCCATGGAAACCTCAGCAGACGCTTCCTCGGTCACACCCGTTGATAATGGCACTGATGTTAAGGTCGCAGTCACTCCTCTCGGTTAAGCATGGCGACTTGACTGACTTGACTCGTGGCTCCCGGCCATGCCCATCTAGTAGTATGTCACCCCAGTATGTGTCGAAAGAAAACTTGAGATTCTCTCAAATACGATTAACATTACAACCAGACCGACTGCGTGTTGGACAACGCTAAATTACAATGTGCAACAGGCTTTTCCGGTTTAACTGTTTTTCCACCTGTCCACGGTCAATGCAATATGCGCGCAAACGGTTAATTGACTCAGCGATACTTCGAGAATCATTTAGTGTTTCAGTGTTGGCGTTAAGAGCTGGAGACCACTTAATCTTCCACGGCATACAGATATCCGAAATTTCCGGGAATACCCTCTCCCCTCCCCCCCCCCCCTACTCCCCGACTGTAGCTACAACTAAGAGCCATTCAAAAACAAGAAATAATTGTTCCTCGATAGGACAGCTTTAAAAAGCGCATTTTAATCTACTGTCACTACTTTAAACTTGTAGTCGGTTTATGTAAATTGCGAAATGTTGAACATTTGCGCAAGAGCAGTGAAAGCGTGACTGGGCTGCTCGTACGGTTGTGTGACAAGTTTTACTGAGTCTCGAATATCAGCCACGCAGCATGGTTGCCGATATAATAAATACAGATTCATGAGGCCCCTGATTCTTACAGCAGAAAGCTTGGGCTCTTTAAGGCAATGCGGAGTGGTATCGAGGGGAATCGACGGCTTTTAGGTATGTTTTCTGTAACATTTTCGGGTTAAATTAGTCCTATTAATATTTTGTTTATTTGTTTCGGGTCAGACCGTTTCACATCTTGTTTCCAATTTATATAGGCGAAATTTATTTGGAACTTGCCACTACACTTTTAAACTTACACTTTTGATGACCTCGGTTTGATTTTGTTGTTGTACCAGTAATACATTGCCGGATTAACCTCTCGACTTCTTGAACTTGAACGGAGATCGGCTGTTTACCAAATTAGAATAAGGGCGCGAGTTTGATTTGCTTCAAGATATTTCAACTCGATTAATTTACAGTCCTTTAACGTCCTTGATGCTAAACAGCATTCCAAGTTGACCCATTATTGTGTCTTAACGAACTTAAAGCGTTTTGGTGAATCGAAAACATTAAGGTTCCAGGAAATCTCTTGCGTTTGTTATGACAACCATTCACGTGTTGTTGACGTTAAGGAAATACACGCGATGAGAAACTAGACATGACGGCGGACACGAAATTAAACAAAGTTAACGCGCAATGGTTCGAAAACGTCTAAAAACAGTTTTTATGCAGTGGACATTATGTTTCTACTGATAGCAGTGAATTGACGGGATTCTAATTAGTGATTGGCTTTTACTTTCGCCATTGAAATTGATTTGTCTCTGGTTCGTGCATAATTATTGTGTTATTTGCGCCCAACACATTGACATAGATTTTCGTTTTTCACAAAGGGAAATACTGCGAGTTCGAGCATGAAACTAGGCATGGTGTATCTTTAATAATGATATTTTAAGGCTATAAAGTAAAATAATCGGAAAGTGAGGTACCAGACGCATTTTTATGCTGTTAAACATGACCTATATTTTGCCGTTATTTTTCACACGCTTCATAGCTG
Source organism: Orbicella franksi (assembly GCF_964199315.1). Taxonomy (NCBI): domain Eukaryota; kingdom Metazoa; phylum Cnidaria; class Anthozoa; order Scleractinia; family Merulinidae; genus Orbicella; species Orbicella franksi. The sequence continues at coordinate 6,560,918 of NC_138151.1, forward strand.
TTTTTAAAATGGTTCGGAAAACCACTATATCAACATATCTGAGATTAGTTTAAAGCGAGGAATAAATTAGAGTGGTTGTTCCACATTTGTGTGAAGTTTGAAGTCAATTGAGTTTATTTTAAGACTTAAGCAGCGCTTCGTCCTCGCACCTTATTTCGGTCATTTTATTACACGAAAAACCGCACTTTGACCGCGCTTTCAAATTTTCGCGAATTTCTGAAAAATAAAAATTCGCTGGAACCTTTAAATATGATTTTTAGAATTAGGTCACCTAAGGGTATCTTTGGGCAAAATATGAGCGATTTGTCAAATGGGACGTTGACCGGCGTTTCTCGATCCTAACAGTCAGCCATTCTTAATGTATTCTTTTTATAGTTCCACCTATTTTTGTATATATTTGTATATATATGTATATATTTGTAGTTGTTATCTTTTCCATCGAAGGCTGTAGTCTGACAGTCGAAAGCTCTGAAAGTTTTAACTTTATATAGCCAGTGAACGTTTTTTATAAATTTTTAAAAGTAACTCTGTTTGAAGCTCTGAAATCCCGACCCTCACCCTTATGTAAAATATGTTGTAACGCACCGGTCTCGGATAAACATGTTCAGTCAAAATGGGGGCCTTTCAAACGTCTTCAAAATGGAAACCCGAAAGTCACATGTGGAATAAAGCTTTAGAAGTTACTACTGGCTTAATCAAACGACACAAATAACACAGATAGAATGACACATCCAATAATACGTACATGGGACTTGAGACAGTAATTGTTTTTCTTCAAAGTCGGATATGAATACTGACAAGAAATCCAGGGAAAGGATCAGTTTGCAAGATTCAGGATACTACAAACCGAAGTAGGTGAACATGTTATTTTTATGTGTATGTCATTTATACTGCGTGGTAATGCTGACGTTTCGAACTGAAGTATTAAATGCCGATATGCTGATGATACTTTTGGTCACGCACTCGGTAGCTGCTGGCGTGATTTTGTGTCTTTTGTGAACGATTTTGAATAATTTTTTGACGAGTGCCTAATCATTTAGTAAATGGTTTGATCCCAGGAGTATCAGTAGTTCGTATAGTGTGATCTTCCGGGTGATGGTAGTTCTGAAAAGAACTGTTGTCGGTGACTGACGTTTCGACAACCTGAGCGGAAGCCATCCTCAGAGTCAAGTGATTAGTTTTTGTCAGTCGATGATGTTATAAGTCTGGTCCGTTGAACATGATTGGTCAGTTTAGCCATGATGGTATTTGCTGAAAGACTCGCGTAAAGTTTGTCATCAGTCATTGGTGGGTTTCGATCCGTCTATTGCTAGTCAAATTGGTCAGTCGGTTTTTGGTCCGTCTATTGTTAGTCAAATTAAGTCGGTCTGTTGGAAGTCCGTTTGTCGGTTTCGTTTCCGTCATGGGTAAGTCGTTTGTAAGGCGCCGGTAGTTGTTGACATCTGTTAAGGACGGTGCCTACTTTTTTTAGTGCGCATATTTTCTGCCCATCACGCAAGGCATGGTTTAAGGTAATTCCTCTGAAATAAAAATGACAATATATTTTTGTTCAAACTTTGTCCACTGAATATTTGTCATGTGATAACTTCAATTTTGAAATAAAAAAGGGGGGTGCCCATGCTCATTAAGGAGCAGTGACGCATTGAAAATGCCCCATTTTGGCATTATTTAATGCTTATTATAAAAACGCATTCCCAGTAATTGTAACATCTTTGTAAGCCCGGACTCATAAGAACACGCATTAAACTACAGTCAATACATTGTGTCGGACACAAATAAACGTTTAAGTTTGATTCAGACAGAAAGCTAAATCCTTGATTAAAAATTTGAACCAAATTTCTTGACGTGGTTACCGACTGCAAAATAGAAAAGAACACAGTGTATCTGCTTTTTTTCTTATTTAGTCAATTTTCAGCAATAGAAATTAGATCAGTCTTTTCTCACGCAAAGCGTATGATTAGTTGATTACAACGACTGGAAAAAAAATTGGGGTGCCCATGTTCGTTGGTGAGCTAGAGCCATTTTTCAACTGACAGAGCTCAATATAAAGGCAAATCCGCCATGTTTTCAATATGCGCGTGCACAAGCGCGCGCTAATGACGCCATAAATTATGCGCAGTAAGGATGCGCAATGCAAATGTGAGGAATGACCTTAAGTGCCACGCGCGCGCTGGGGTTGACATTGACGCAATCAACTACGCTACCAAGTACACGACTAAAGCAAAGCAAAATTTTCATACTGTGACCAAATCTAGTTTAATGAACCCGTACTCAAACCAGGAACACCAAAATAGCAGCATATCACCAACCACTAACTGTTAACGTCTTCCAGCTGAAAAGCTAGCTGTTATCTGGCGAAAATTATACTGAAATCCAACTGTAAACAAGTACCTGCAGATGGCGTAGTGCGCGCGCAAAACAAGTGCGAAATACGCAAATGTTTTACTTACAGGGGATGTGACAGGAAAAAATGTAACGGGCACCGTAAAAGTTTTCAAAAAAAGATCAATGACTTAAAAAAACGCGTTGTTACCCCCACATTTTATGTTATGAAATGGAAGTGGCAAGCCTATTCAACACGTGATTAGTTTTTGGTTGTGACCAAAGTATTAAGACTGTATTTTGGCTGAACCAGAGTAAGGCTGTCAGAGACGCTAAAAGCGCTATTGCAACGATTTTGTTATCAAAAACATGCCAAAAATGGTTTTTATGTTACCATTTACCATGTAGTTTTAAGACCTTTAGAAATGTGTTTGCTTTTCTGTTTGTAAAGGAGATTTCGAAGGAAATTTGCGAAGAAATATCCTTTCCTTCTTTTTTCAGAAAGTGCTGATGCCAGCATTTTTGTTGAGATTCATGGCTGATTATCTGGAAAAAATGCTTGGCTACCCCAATTTTTCTTTGTGGATTCCAATGGCCCTCGCAAAGATCTACTTTTTCGGCGTGGTCCTAACCCGGCGCAAAACCCTTTGTATTTAGTGGGAACCGTCCTTAAGTGGCGTTTGTTCTAGGTTAATGTACCAGCTTTCCAGAGCCAGTCGTTGAAAATAGTTTGTACTGTAGGTTAAGCACTGAGCAGAGTCCCAGTCAATGTTGTGGTTTGTCAGTTGATGATGTACAGGAATGTGATTGTTGGCATCACCATTTCTCGCGGCTCGTTTGTGTTCAGTGAGTCTCGTGTTAAGGTTTCTGCCAGTCTCACCAGTGTAGGAAGCCTGGCAGTCAGAGCATTTGATCTTGCAAACTGGTCCCTGTCTGTTGTTAGGTTCGTCCCTGTCTTTCTCGTTGGTTAGTAAGTGTCCTAACGTAGTTGTAAGTTTGTGGGCTACACGGATATTGTAGGGCTGTAGGATCCGTGAGATGGTCTCAGAAGTACCATTAATGTAAGATATAGTCACTGTAGAAACAGGCGTTCGGTTCCTATTCGTTGCGTCAGCTTCAGTAGGTCGGTAAATGTTTCGTCTAATAAAGTCAGCGTTGTATTTGTTTTTGTGAAAAACACGTTCAAGGTATCTGTTTTCGTCAAGTAAGCTGTCCGGTGTGTCACAAACTAGTTTCGCTCGTCTCGTCAAAGTCTTTATAGTCGTGGCTTTGTGTGAAGTCGGGTTGTAGGATGATTCGTCAAGTAATCTGTCGGTATGCGTCCGACGTTTTGCCCAAACTAAACTTTACATATATTGAAAGACCTATCCTAGTATAGTTAGAATCTAAAATCTTGTGGAATTCCGAGACATGGCACATGGTCAAAATGACAATTCTTTTCACCGACTGAGTAACTCAATTTTGGAGAACACTCTGGTTTTGTTTACCGTCAAATAATTAGATTAACCCAATATTCTTGAAATTGCCCTTTTTCAGACAAGGAATAGTTCTGCAATAAGCTGTTTGTATCGTAACTTTTCTGCGCTCAATGTTTGCGAAATGCGAATCGAATGAAAATGGTCCATTTTCAGCCGATTTTCAGCCCAGTTGGGACTCGCTAAATTGCACGAAGTTGAGTCTGAAGGTTAAATCGAAAATGTCGTTTTTCTCGGAAAGACAAAGCTATTTCAAGGAAAAAACTACAGCCTGTTTGCACTCTTGCTAGGGGCTAGCTATATGCAAAAGACGAGTGGACTTTTCGGCTTTGAAGGAGCAAAATGACATCTCTTGCAAAAAGATCCTGTCTGTAGCTTAGAAGGTCGCCGGTCGGGTGTGACGATGACAGTCATCAAACCGTTTTTGAGGGGAAAATGCAGCAAACTATTTGTTACTGTGAGCATCAAGGCAGCTTAAATTTGAACCGTGTGGTACATTAAGCAACGTCAATTTGTTTTTTTTTTTGCGAAATCCTATATTTATAAGCGCGCACCCTGTCAGACTGAATCCCTCCAGCGTTGTAACTGTTGATCACATACATGAAGCAGAAGGCACGAGGCAAGTAGTTGAGGACAAATTCGCTCATCACGTCACTTTCTCCAATTCCAGGGCTATCAACTATCATAATGCCCTCCTGAAAAGACAATGAAAATCCTCGGTTAGAAAAGGTATTTAAAGGCCAGTGTGAATCCTAAGTAACTTTACCGATCCTCAGACGTACAAGTAAACCCAAATATGTGCCACCACCGAGAGGATGTGCGCCGCTTAACACACTCGCATATATTAACAGTGTGCCTCGCTTCTCCTCAGTCCGTTATGGTAAACATTCAATAACATTCTTAGACCCGTATCTCTGGTCAAAACTGAACCCATGAGGCAAGCAGCGAACGTCACTGAACAATTTTAAAAATAACATTACACAAAGAGGCCTTACCGTTTTCATTGAGAGCACGTACACAAAGTGTGTTATATGCACTACTTGATGAAATTATATACATATAGTCACAAATACTTTTGTCATGATTGTAAATAGATAAAATAGTAGTTTTGCTATTTTTGGTATTCGTAAGGTAGTTTCACTTTCGGATGAAGAGCCATTTGATCTATTGTGGAAATGCCGAAATAAAGTCGTTATTATTATTATTATTGTTATTATTATTATCATTATTATTATTATTACTATTAAGTAGATTAATAAGTTTTACGTTCTTACCTTGAAAAAAGTTTAGTATGTGTAAAAATTTATATCTCTTATTCATTCATTATTATTATTATTATCATTATCATTATCATTATTTATCATTACTATTTATGATTTGAGTGTCCGCTATTAGTTATTGAATTCAGTTGTTATTTTCCTTCAAGAAAACGTACTCGTCCCCCTCAACTATTTAAATACTATCTAAATACTTAGTCCCTTAAATAAAGTTCCTTCATTCGTTCGTTCGTTCGTTCGTTCATTCATTTGTGTTCTACAACACATCGTCATTTCCTAGTCTAAACATTTTTATCTACGCATCATCTTGTCATAATATTACCTTGAACAATGGGTGTGGAAAGAACAATTCTATCTTCGTGTAGGGTACTTTTTCTCGACCGCTCTTCAAGCTGACAAATTTTTCGATCTGCTTCTTGTAGGATTCTTTTCCATCTGTTACCAGTTCCTGGAACATTGGCTCACGAGTCTCTGTACCAGTTTGCTTGAAGTGCACGCCAATCTTTGGCTTCTGGCCATATTTCATCTCGCAGATTGTTGATGTTGTACTCAATAGTGCGTATGGTAGAAGATCTTCCCCGAGAATCAGATTGATGACACTGCTTTTACCAGCACTTGTTTCACCTATTCACGGAAGGTATAAAAAAGCATTAGTACATGCACCTCATCATGATCTGTCGGACATTGTAAACTTTTTTTTTTATACATAAGAATACTGCTTTTCCGGCCCTACCTGAGTATTCTTAAATTTCTGCCGATTTTAGGCTGAAAATATTCTTGTGAATATTCATAGATTATAGCGTATGTAATTTCGTTTTTCGAATGTGCTTGGTGTCTGGATAGTGTTAAAGTAATTTTGGAACCAGCCTGCGGGCATTAAAGCCTAATATTATGCACAAAACTTCTTGCACAAATTTTATCAGCTTTTCTATTTTTCTTGCTTTTTGGCTAGTTTTGCCGTTAAGAGAAAGGACGAAGTTTATAAGGTCTAGTTAAAAACATATAACTGTATTGTATTTACAAATTTTCAACACGCAAAATTGTGTTCTTTTCAAAATTCCAGCCTCGGGTTTATTCTTAAGATATTCTTAAAATTTCGCAAAATTCAGCCTGTATTTTGTTATAAAATACATTCTTATAAAAAAGAAGTATATATTAGTCCATGGAGATCGCCTACGTGTGGCTGGTGTTTGAGAAGATTTACCGATAAAAAAGAATGTATACATCTATACAATAGTCTCGATTAAGTCGATTGATTGTAGCTCCAGATTTTCTTATATTTCTGCCGATTTTAGGCTGAAAATATTCTTGTAAATTTCATAGATTATAGCTTATGGCATTTCTTTTTAGGAATCTATTGATCTCTAGATAGTGTTTAAATTGATATGAAGCCCCTAACTTCTTGAAGAAACTGTTATATAAGCATCGAACATACGGCTAGTGCTGTTTTCGTTGCTTTTTGGCCAGTTTTTCCGTTTAAAGAGAAGGAAGAATTGTAATTGTATTGTATTTACAAATTTTCAACACACAATCATATTCTTTTCAAAATCTCTGCGAAGGGTTTATTCTTGAAATATTCGTACAATTTTACAAATTTCAGCCTCGATATACTTATAAAATGTATTCTTAAACAAACAGTGTAAAACAGAAGCTGTATCATCTCACCTGCAACAAGTACAATGTATTGACCTCTTGGTTTGAGATCACTGATGTTTTTCTTCAAAGTTGTTTTGAAGTCACTGTCTCCTAAGCTTTTTTGTAGCGTTTCTATAAAGTCAGTTTCCAGTTGATCCAAGAACTCCTCCGTTCTGATATAAAGCTCCAAAAGCCTTTCACGTTTTTCAGCATCTGACTTCTTAGCTTCCGAAAGGATTTGATATGTCTGTAAATGAAAACAGAATGAAAACAACAGTGGGATAGCCGGGATCTGTATCGAGATGTCATTACACGAGCGACAACAACTAAATTGCCGCTACAGTGGTAAGTTTTAACCCTTAGTATCACCTACATCACATACGCGTATCATGGTTGCAAATACAAAACTAATTCATCTTCGAGGGCATATCGCTTTAGATTTTGTCAGTTGAGCCATAATTTCGAGGTTTGTAAGAGTGCTGCTTACCTTCAATCACATCAAGAATATTTTCGTATGCAAGGTTTTTAAAATTAATATTGGTTTCTGGATCAAAATTATCGAAGAAATTACGATCAATGATGCAACAGAATAAGATCATGTAATACATGACGATGTTTTAATCAAATAGGTCTTATTTAATGAGTTGAGAATCAGAACTAATGTGCCATTGAATATCGTTTGCCGTAGGATCTCTTATGTAATCTTACTATTATTGACATTGAAATAAGCTTACTGCTCGAATTGATAAAACAATATTAGACTTTATATCACATTCATTAAGGTGAAATGTTTTTTCTTACATCTTTTACCCTAAACTCTTAACTAGCCAACCAAACCTTCCGATGCTAATCTTACCATTAGCGGTTTGAGGTTGTAGGTTCATCATGAAATCTAAATTTGTAAAAAGGTTCGTTGGGTCAACCTAACAATTACTCCTTTTCCCGGAGGAGTTTAATTTCCCCCAAAAAAACTACTGCACGTCTTGCGCGCTTGTGTTTAAATCAGCGAACAACTTTCAATAAATGTAGGTTCTTTTAAATTTCGTGGGAAACTAGAACAACAACTTGACTCATTGCTTGTCTAATATGATGGCGATGCATGTATTATGACGTGAGTAACATGTCGCGTCGATAACTGGGACGCGTACGAGGATTCTAGGTGGCGAATATGTAAGGTTTTGCAACAAAACATGTTTGTAAATTTCATAGTGGAGTCGCTTGAAAATAAACCAAATTGTCTACGCCTAAAAGCTAGTTCTATTTTAAAATCAAAAGCAACTTTCATTGACCCGTTTCAATTCACTACATATAGATTCAATTACATTCGTGGAAAACTACTCTTTACTTCTGGGAAAGAAATTCAGTCTAAAATCAGCTTCATTGTTCAGGCGGTTCCGTCGGTAAAAAAATAGTATTTCGTTAAATATAAATCATTGTATTTTGTGCGGCAACAGTATGGGGAAAATGCATGTCTGCCTCTAATCTAATGAGGCGTCTCGATAAATGACTGAATCCGCTGGCTGAATTAGCAGCCAACATTGTACACTGTTCACAAATGGAATAACATAAAATAAATTCTTCTACTTAATCCCGATTTGAATGGCATTTTTCACTTTCTGGTAGTTCACTGAGGTGTGTCAGTGTTTTCTCCACCAAAAACAAATGACGACTACTCTAGCCAATTAATTAAGTATAAAAGATTCATCGCAAAACAATCAATAAACTACGAAGAAAAAATGGATCTACAATCAATCGACCTAGTCGAGACTACTGGATATATTTATATATACTAAAATTTGCTTCGTATTAAACTATGCAGGAGTGCAAATAATTGCAATGCTGCCGGTAGCTGTCATGGAAGTTCGAAGCACTGCTAAATGTTTTTTTTACTGTTGCCAGCTCTGCAAAACACAGTTCCTATCACGATCACCCTATAGCATTTCTGGAGAATTCTTACCTGTCCTGCTGTCCAGCAAGGCTTATCTACCGACGCATCTAGTTCTTCTTTCACTTTAGCCTTCATCTCATCCAGTGTTTTTAATCCACTGTGCGAAATACCAAACGCCTCCATAGCTTTCCCATAGATCGTCGATTTCTTCGATGGTTTTCGTTTTGCAAGTAGCCATTTTACTAATTTAAACGAATTTAAGCGAAGAACATAGCACAACTAGCGGGAAAAAGGTAAATGGCTGCATTGTAACGCAGAGAGATGACTAGATTTCAAGGAACGTAGACCATTCTTTGTCCGTGATGGTACAGACAATTGCAGCATCGTTCTTGTGTGCAGAGGGCATGACTAAGCAATTCTCAGAAAACCGATACGGGGGGACACGTCATGTTTAGTTGTTGCTCAATCGCATGGGGTCATAATGCAAGGCTACACTAAATTATTAATTCGACTCACTTTGCCCCGAAAATATATATAATCTCAACACTTAAACAGAGCAACTACGACTAGGTAATGGTTCCGTATCAAATTATTGACGGGGGATTGAAACCCATGCCGGTAAAACACAATAGTTTCAAGCATACCTCATAAATTAATCAGTGTGATATGATTTCTGTCGCAGGCTTCTATCACAAGACAATTTGAAGATATTAAATCACAGTCCCTTTTCAAAACTTCGCAAATGCTCAGAGCTATTTACAGAGGTTTTTTTTTTCTGAATTTTAAGGAAGATGAGCTTGGTTAGTCTGTAGCATCCTATCCTTGTACCTAGAAAAGGAGGCCCTGGAGCAGAATTAAGATACTGAGGTATTTTACAGATTGATACTTTTTTCATCAGAATCTCAGCCTTTTTACAAAAGCTCGGCGTATTGTCATGTTCCCCTTCCCCTGAGAGCGCTCGATCAACTCTCCCATACTTACTCTTGATCCCAGACGTCCTTTGAAGTGGTTTTTTTTAAAGGCCGTTTTGACGCACCGTTGATTTCATTCACGTGATTCAAAGAAACTGACCGCGTGATGACGAATTCATGATCGTATGAGTGAATCTCTGTCGACGGGGAAGTTGCTTCACAGTTTGTTTGCAAGTTTCTGAAGTTTGTTGAGTTTCGCACTTTCTAACAAGATGCAATCCAAGATATGTTACAGAGAACAGTTCAACAGATGCAAAATGTATCGCATGGGTAAGATTTGCCTCGAACTTGGAACTTTTAAGGAATTTGCAACCGCTGTGCTGCCCCGGGTGTGCTGCAAACTTCGGTCATCCGCGCCAAGAGATGTTTATCATCATGTGATCACCTCTTTTGAATCACGTGAATGAAACCAACGGTGCGTGAAACAGCCTGAAAAAAAGAGCAATTTCAAAGGACGTCTGGGATCAATAGTAATAAATTTAATGAATTCGAGGTGAGAGTATTGTGTCATAGCATACGTTTTCCAGTCAGCAATAAGCATCTACTTGGCCTTACAACTCCGTTGAGTGCCCATGTAAGAAGCCCACTCTATAAAATTAACCCTGCGTAGTCAATTGAACGTTCGGTAATCAAACTCAATTGAACTCCAATCGTTCGATTGGGTTGGATTGGATTGGGTAGGGCGCGTAGTTCCCGGTGTTGTGGTCTGGCCTTGTCTCGCGGGTTGGTGCTTCACAAGGGGTTATCCTCATTGCACCTTTCTTCCTTGGACACAGTTGTCCAAGAAAAAAATGCTATGACTATTACAATCGAGCATATCGAACTCACTTAAACTTTTTGCCAATCGAACACAATCGAAAATTCGAAAATCGAAAAGTTGTACAAAATCGAACTTAATCGAATTCCAATCGTTTGATTGATTTGGATTGGGTCGGCAGTCGAACTCTGGATTGATCCATCCTTTGGCATTCCAAACCGGTTTCATCCAATTTAAAACAGGGCGTTGAGGTCAAATAGGTTTGTATAGGATTCAACTTCAAACCACTTAAGACAAAAGCATTTGACTTAATTAAAAATGTGTATATATTCTTTACAATTGGGTCACTTAGTTATAACAGGGAAATCTCTCAGCTCATAATTACCTCATTTTAGTGAGAACGCAGTGCTTATCGATATTTGTATTACCGGTTTTGTTCGATTGGTTCGATTTTTCCGATTGATTGGGTAATCGAACTCCTAAGTTCGAAAATCGAACTCGCCCAAAAATGTCCAGTTCGATGCTGTTCGATTGCCGGACAAATCGGCAATCAAGCGAACGAGTGGAGCTCGATTGATTTTTCGCTCGGTTTTGTACCATTGACTACGCCGAGAATTAACCAGCAAAGGGTGGACATTTCACTTTCGACATTTCTTGCTCCCTGATTCTAGACCTGTGTACCAGGGGATTACATCATGGTTCTTCAGAAGGGAAGTTGACTGACCAAAGCAGAGATTTGTTTGATAGGGTTACAGCCTTTTGATATCAATGTTCGGGTAAGAAGAACACCATTTTTAAATTGTCGGAAAAAATTAATCACAGGGAAAACTCTTTAAAAGTGTTTGTACGGCGGGAAATTTTCCTAATTGTCACGAAGCAGATTTTGTTTCACAACAGCGTAGGCTTTATTGGGTATCATCGTCAGGCTTACAGAGGTGGCTAAGTCTGTCAAACGTCTTCAAGGTTTTGCAAGTCTTTTTACCAGTGAAGTTGACATAAGTTACACGTGAATCACCAGTCAAGTCGGTATAAGCTGCACTCATATTTATGTCAGAGAAACCTAATTTACCAAAACTAACTAAATCAAATATCTTTGTTATGCATAAAAGGTAACTTCAGCTGTTCGAGTTGCCCAAAATAATAGATTTCATCATCACATCTTGGTATGTTTACTTTTGCAAAAATCTGTATTCCAAGAGATTTCTATGCAAAGAATGCATAAAAAAGAAAGTAAACAGATAGAAAACTAACTATGATTTTGGTGTAGGTCCTGATGAAAAGTGAATTAAGTTTTACACTGAAAGAGCATAGAAAATTGAGTTTAAACTCACGAATTGAGAACAAAGGACCTCGAAGGTGTTAGAAATGTAGGGTCAGCAAGATTTTAATGAGTTTTAGAAAACTCCTCATTATGTATAAATGTGTGACCTGGATTCAACCTAAAGTAAATTTTTATCTTTAAGGATATTACTTCTCAGGAGGCACGCCAGCTGAAATCACGTTTTCGGATGTAATGATAGCTAATGTTTGTTTCCTAAATGAAAGTAACGTAAATGGCAACGGAAATAGAGTTCGTTGAAGTTTGGTTGTTTGTCCTGATACACAGATTAAAGTAAACCTCAATAATGATGGAAGAAATACGTGCTTGTACATAGAATATGTCCAGCTAAATCGTTTCTCAGAGTTAAGCCGTAAGATTGAAGTTAAGCGTAGGTTGTCCCAAGACATTACGGAATCGTTAACTAAACTTAAAATAATCCAAATTCCAGGACATTCGTATGAACAGTTAACATGGTTCTGATGCTGTAAACGCTCTTGTAAGCCAAAACATAAAGAAAAGCTGTTGAGACACAGTTAGCTACGATAAACACACAAGACTCTCACAATCTAGAAGTATCTAAAAGTGAACCACAAACGAGTTTCCTCCAAAAGCTATTAGCATCTTTTCGATGTTTTCTTTTCGTTTAACCTTTGATTGTTGGCTAAAATTAACATAGAACGGAGCTCCGAACTTTTCTCAAAAAAACATATTTCTTTTCTTGGTAGTTTATTAACCCTTTGATAATTTTCACGATAAGTCCCTAAAATGATCCCTTAAGCATTTTTTTTACACACTGTTAAGGTATAGTAAATACCATTGATATGTTTTATTCCCCAAAAACGAACCCACAATAATAGAAATAGGAAAATCCTCTCCTACAAGCAAATCGAAGTACTGAAAGAATATCAGGGAATATGTCCCGTCATAATCAGTTCTATCGATGGTAGGGGAAATTCCTGAACGAATGAAATACCGGTTAATCAAATATGAATAAATGTCGCTCGAGTAAATATCAAATGAAAACAATGCCAATTAAACAAACATCAAATAGATCCCAAACATATCCTAAAATTCGTCCCAACATAATATTAAAACTTGCATGGACAAAGCGATAACATCCTCAGAAAGGTACCATTATTTTATATTAGTATATATTGTTTACAATGCAACTTTCTTCCTCTATTCCTATTGTTCATAAATGATCTCCACTTGCAAAAATACTTTCTATTCAGTTTGAAAGAGTTTTTCTGCCTAATTTATGTGCTCAAGACAAACGATCTCTATATCAGAAGCTAAATTCCGTTGTGTCAATGGAAAATGTGGTGCAAAACTAAAGTTCGTATCTAGCTGCCCCTTCTTTTCTCGAAAACACACTGATTATTACTCCAGACGGAAACGAGAGGGATGTATAAACCCAAAATGCCCAGGAACTATACCTTCCTGATAAATTATATACATTAAGACAGTAAATTATTCCGCCTTGTTTTATAAGAGTCTATTGGATAAAGATGACCCGGTTTGATTGCGGGCCAAACTGATCTATCCTGCGCCCCTTTCTTCAAAAGCTGATCGGCCTTACTTCAGTATCAAAGGTTAATCAATGTTCTAACTTGTCTTCGATAAAAGTGCCGTTTCAGTGCTAACTTTCTAATGTAAAAATCCCTACAAAACCGAAATCAAAATTTATGCTTATCCTTAATTATCTATTATGTGTAAATTGGACAAGCTCTGAACCGGAGAGGTGGCTGACTATTCCTTTCCACCAGAAAGAAGACAAAGATCTAAAACAAAGTTTTCTGTTACTTGAACGTGCTATGGATCAGTCGAGAACGTTAGGTGCAAGTTAAGTTACGATGATGGTCTAACAACCGCCTGCGACAGTGTAGTGATTTCTTTATTACAAATCTCTGCAGAAGGGCGTTGCTCTGGACTTCGATTCCAGCACCGGCTCATCAATTTTTTCAAGCGGTCTGGAGGCTTCTTTCCACCTTCCGCATCTTCCGGACGGTAGCCTTTATCTACCAAACTAAAGAAGGCTGTCATCGACCCCCTGAATTCAGCAAACGCCTGCCGCCCGTACCACATCTCCCAAAGTAGTATGCCAAAGCTGTATATGTCTGCTTTGCTGTCATATAACTTGGAATGAAACACTTCCGGTGCGATGTACATAGGGGTCCCCGCTAAAGTACCCGTGATATCCTTTACGTCTTTAGAAACGCCAACATCAGTTATCTTCACTGAGTTTTCCTCTGATAGCTTTAATGTAAAAGAAGGAACACCTGTAGTTTTACTGTACTTGGTAAATTAAACAAATTCTCTTAAAGTGCACCTAACCCCCATTTTTTTTTTCACTAAAACGAATCCACTAGTTATTCGAAGCATTTGGGCGAAAATTGAATTTTTGAATTTGGTTTAATCCTCGATTTTCTATGCCCTTTCAAAGTCGCGCTTGAAGTGTTGCGTGACCGCATTTTATGGAGTCTGGGGTGGCGGTTGCTGATGACGTCTACCCAGGGACCAAAGACAATGGCGCCTCAGTCAGTTCTCTGTATTTGCTCGAGAAAACGGAAAACAAAACTAATCGTTCCAATATATTTTGGGACTAAAACGTCCAAGTTTTGTCTCATAATCATTTCTTTTTCGTCACTGGAGTCAGAGTTAAGTTTGGATTTGGAAGACTCCGAAATAAACTTCGATCGAGCACGTTCGACAACTGTGAACTCACTGCCTAGAACTTTGCAAGCAACTTCCAATATTTCAAGCGACAACGGGGAAGAATTCTTTGCAGTATATCTTTCTTTAAGTCTGTGATATTACTGCAACAGCCGAGAGCACTTCTGGAAGGCGTTTCTGCCCCTTTTCGAATGTGTATTGCACCATCCTGAAGAAAATAAGAGGACGTGAGATATTCAACCTTCCTGGGTAGACGTCACAATAGCCGCTGGACCCATTTTCCTAAAACTCGGTAGCGAAACAAAATCGCGGTGTTTTGGAGCTATTTTCGAGATTTCGTCGGGGCACAGAAAATTGAGGATTTAACTGAATCCAAAAAGTTTTTCGCAGAAGTATTTCAAATAACAAGTAGATTCGTTTTAGCGAAAAAACAATTTGGGGGTTAGGTGCACTTTAAGGACCTCCTAGAAAACATAGTTTAGTGTACATGTGTACGTACTCCTTTGTTCTTGAATCAAGAAAGAATTAAATACATTATCCAATTTTACGTTTCAAAGTTTGGCGTTTTACCTTTTTGCACTCGAATTAAAACAGATTTCCTTATTTTTTTATTCAATTTACAAACCATCAGACAGGAAACACTAAATGTTTTTCTTTTTCCCTAAAGCCATTTAAAAAAATTAAGGTTTTGAACAATATTGAGGTCAATATTTTTAAATTGCCATAATACAAAGTTCAGCCTCATACCAAGATGTTCTCTAATTTGAGGTCCCTGTGGACAATCCCCTGCTTGTGAATGAACGCAAGACCTTCGGCTATCTCCTTCGCCCATTGATATACGTTTTGAATGACAGCAGGATTCTTGGTTTTTGCTGGAGTTGCTTCTGGGTGATCGAAGATCTGACTCTTCAAGTTTCCTTTGCACTTTTCCATTACCAGGATCACTCTTGTGGTGTCCGCTTTCTTGAGAAGGGATGTGCCATAAAACTTTACAATGTGGGGATGGTCCAATTTTCTGACGAACAGAATGAAAAACACGCAATATATATAGATACAAGTATGATATGGAAGTATATCTATGACAAAATTCAGAACTCAGTAATTCATATCAAATTATCCAAATTGTACATGCATCAATCAAAAGCTGAATGGCAACTATCCGATTCTACAAATGGTAATTACGCAAACAGGCATCACGCTAAAAGGCATCACGCTAAGGGGCATCATGCTGAAAGGCATCACGCCTAAACGCATCACTCGAAAAGGCATCACGCAGGAAGGCATCACGTTAAAAGGCATCACACGAAAAGACATCACGCAGAAAGGCATCACGCAAAAAGGTATCACGCGAAAGGTATTACACCTACTAAAAGGTATCACGCGAAAAGGCATCACACAAACAGGCATCACGCAAAAAGGCATAACGCTTCTGCTTGTGTCTCTTTTTTCTTGCACCATAATAAAGGAGAGGTGCATCGGCAGTAGTGAATTCATGTTCAGGAGGTTCTTGTAGTATCGCCAATGTCATACGAAGAACGCCCAGCACTTGTCCGCCATCTTGAAAAATACTCGCCGATCTCACCGATCGGAAAGAAATGCAATCGCTTTCGATTCCATTGCTCACTTGCTGTATTAACTCTCTCAAGGCACGCCTCCTGTACTGAATTAAGACCTCGCGAGGAGGCAAAGACGGAATGTCTCGGTCAAAAACTATTTGAGAAGGCTCTTCTCTTACAAGACAGGAGTAAGAAGATTTAGCCCTGGATTCCATATAATTTTTGTAACGGTGCCTTTCTGGGTGATGCCTAAGCGTGATGCCTTTTCGCGTGATGCCTTTTTGCGTGATACCTTTAAATATGATGCCTCTTCGCGTGATGCCCTTCAGTGTGATGCCTTTTCGCATGATCTCTTTAAGCGTGATGCCCTTCAGCGTAATGCCCTTCAGCGTAATGCCCTTCAGCGTGATGCCTTTTCGCGTGATGCCTTTAAGCGTGATGCCTTTTCGAGTGATGCCTTTCAGTGTGATGTCTTTTAGCATGATGCATTTTAGTGTGATCCCTTTTAGCGTGATGCCTGTTTGCGTAAGGACTATTTGTAGAATCGCTAGTTGCCATTCAGCTTTGGATTGGTGCATGTAAATTTGGATGATTTGATATCAATTACTGAGTATCGAATTTTGTCATAGATATACCTCCATATTATGACTTTACAAGTATTCAGCTTTTAAGCTGAATTTCCCTGGAAGCTCCTGAGTTTCTTTAACCTCGCAATTCATGCATATTGAAGGACGAATAGAGAAGAGATTTTCAGGTATTGCAGAGCTCATTTAGGAGCAGGCACTTTGTAGAATGATCTTCAGGATTGTCGACAAAGCAACATAAATCTACTATTCTTGAACTGGATTGGTCTTTACACTTCATTGAAATAATCCACTGGAACTGGAACACAGCCACCTGACTACATTGTACTTTTTCATTTATTGTTGGAAGTGGAATTGTAGAGTTAATTTCGGGGTTTTATCCCTGGGGTTTGATGTGAAAGCAGTAATACCCCAGGGATTGACCGGCAGCCCAAACCACTTTGGACTCTTAAATAACTTAATGGCCTTAATCATCTGTGAAAGTTTGAGAGAAATCGGTGAGATGGCATGTGTCATGCTTGCCTGGTCCTCTCGTGGACAGACTCCTAAATCACTTACCTCAAATGTTCTACCTCCGCCATGATGAGGTTTGCATTTTTGAAATCAAGCACACCGCTGCAAACCTTTAATGCTACAGTTTTCTCCTTCCCTTGCTTTTTTATCTTCCCTTGATACACAGCGGCAAATGCACCACATCCAAGACGGGAGGGCATGTCTTCTTTCCAGTCTAACTCGTTGCAGCTGATGTCAATGGCACGGATTTCTTTCAATGCAAATACCGCCAGATGTCCCCTGACATCAGAAGCTTCATCCACGATTGGTTGGTACAATTCTTTTATCTCTTCCTTTGAACGGCCTTCATTATGGAGTTGTCTGAATAACATCTTGTCACCCTCGATCAGCTCGGGAATACGGGCTTCAATTTGCTTTAGACACAGCTTAGCCTCTTTCAGTTGGTCCTTCACAAACTCCTTGAGCACGCTTTCGTTTGTAACATCATCGAGATAGTCTGCAGCTGTTTCAGCCATAAAAAGACATTTGTCTCTTTCGTAT
This sequence comes from Orbicella franksi, assembly GCF_964199315.1. NCBI lineage: Eukaryota > Metazoa > Cnidaria > Anthozoa > Scleractinia > Merulinidae > Orbicella > Orbicella franksi. Next base: position 6,578,430 of record NC_138151.1, read on the forward strand.
TTCTTGATCCTACTTCTATCTTCTATCTTGCTTTTAATCGACAGTATTCCCACCACAGGGGCACCAATTACCAGTGCAACTAGGGTAAGGGGAACCCATATTGGACTAGTGACGCCGAGGGCAATCTTTCCTGCAGTAGTGAAGCCTTCATCAGCTGGTATACTTTGTGGAACATCGACGTCATCATCTGTGACAGCACCCTGGAGATTCCGCAGCTGCCTTTCAACAAAATTGTATTTTTGCTGAAAGTGTTGTAAAAGGGACTGGCGAGCATCTGAAAATACTTGGTTATCTTCTTCCCAATGCTCAATGATTTCTCGCAGCCGATTGTTTAACGCTTTCGTGATGTTGGTTTTAGTCACTTCCCAGGAGCTCTCTGCCGTTGGGACTTCGTCTAAGGTCCACGAGATGAAGCGATTTCTGACATCGTCTGACTTAAGATACTCACTGAGCTTCTGGACTGCACCTCTGACACGATCCTTCAAGTAGTTATGAAGCTCTTCCATGACTTCGGTTTGTTTTTCTTCAATTCGCATCAAACGAATGATAATCAAAGCCAATATGTTGGCGACTTTGTCCTGGTCTCTGGAGGCGCTCATCACAAAAGCTTTTGCTTGATAAACTATCCGTGAGAGAAAGTAATCCAGCCATCTACAATAAAATAACAATAGAAAGTATACTATTTAAATGAACAGTTTTTACCACGCGAACATACAAATGTATGCAAGTTAAAGTTTCAGAATAGTGACTATGTAAGCTCATTCTTGACCTTGGTGTATAAATAAACGAACAATTATTCTTGTCACAAGGTCTGAAAAATTTTGTAAACGAAGCTTTCGACTGTATCGCACAGTCTTCATCAGCGATTAAAGTGAGCTCACGTTGTCACGTGAATGCAAATTGTTTAATCACGTGACAACAGATGGTCAAAAATGGCGGGATGATCATAGCCCCCGTCTCTGTTCAGTGTTGGGCGTTGACGTCTGATATGGATGGCTTCCTTGATTTTCCTTTTGATATCTACCGACTCTTTATCAAGACTCTTGACTCCTTCCCAGTCGATCTCGTGGTTGGCCTGAGACTGGTGTTCCCGTATTGCAGATGTTGTTTGTTTCTGATGTTCACCCAGTCGCTTCTCCAGAGTTCTCGCTGTCTCGCCAATGTAATGCTCTCCGTAATCGTTGCATGTGATGTCGTATACCACGCCCGTCTCCTTTTCAGTTGGTGTCCTGTCTTTTGGATGGACTAAGATGGACCTCAGCGTGTAGTAAGGCTTGTGGTATGTGCGGATGTCTTGTGCCCTAAAGACTCTACTAAGATTTCTGAGAGTCCAGACACATAAGGCAGGCCTACGGAGGTTGGTCTAGGTGTCTCCGAGGTGCTGTTCTCTTGACTTGTGGGGCTGGGTCGGGAAGGGACTTTAAACATCCAGCGTTTGTAACCATTTGCGAGTAGAGCATTCTGGATGTGCCGTACTTCCTTTGCCTTATCTTCCTCCTCGCTAGCAAGGTGTTCTACTCTGTGTAGAACTTAGTTAGAATTCTACTGAAACAATTAGATTATTCGCTCTCGATTTCTATGAGCTGACAGTTGATTCGGCCTTCGGCCTCATCAATCTTGAAAATTTGAGGTCGGAAATTTGACAGTTGATTCGGCCTTCGGCCTCGTCAACTCTCACCTCATAGAAATCTCGAGTTCATGATCTAATTGTTAAGTAGATAGTGAGTAACGTAGCAGTGAGCGCTTGTTAACAAAATGACGGGCGCTCCTTTGAGTTTTCGAGGTGTCTATAAAGAGGATTAAGATAAAGTTTCGACCGACTACTAGATTTATACTAAAACAATTAGATTCTTCGCTCTCGATTTCTATGCGTGATAGCTGACTCGGGCTGCACCCTCGTCAACTATCAAGCAATATGATAGAAATCTCGAGCTCACAACCTAATTGTTTAATATATCATAATTATATATTTTAGTAATTTGTTATATTGGTTTTTAAAATCGACAACTTAACAATAAATGCTAAAATGCTTACTTCCAGTGCATTTCCAGCCGCGCTTCAATGCTTTTCAAAACCATCGACCTTATGCCATTCATCAGGGAAAAAAAATCTTTCGTAATAATTCCGCGGTTCTGAGCGATACTGGCGTTTTTTGTTGACATATAGGTTATCTGTGACTTGGGATCAATACCAGGCCAACGCGTCTTCAGCTTCTTGGTCACGTGATTCTGGACCTCTTCTACTTCTTTCTCCGGAACTTGGTCCCATTTGTTGCACACGAACAAAGCACACTGGGATGCCACTGATTCTTTCTGTCCCTGAAGAGTAGCCTCTCTTACGTCATCCAGTAGCTTTTCAAGCTGCAAATCAAAAGTAACATGACTTAACATGCCGGCACTTTTTGTTAAATTGACTATTACGCCAGTGGATATCTAAACCACGTATATAACTATAATGCAAGTGTGCAATATAAATATTGCAAATGAATATAAGATCATATATTTAAACTGCGGAGAAACATATGAAGACATGATTGATCATCACAGTTATACACACAACTTAAGCAGTTGTGAAATTAAAGCTTGAAAAAAATTCAGGCCTGAACGGGATTCGAACCCATGACCTCTGCGATGCCGGTGCAGTGCTATCAAGCTATCTGGGAGCTGGTCAGTATGTGAGTTCGTAATATACCCGTAGATGGTGAAGAATACAAATGAATATATGAAAGGTCATGCATTTGAACTGCAGAGAAAGATAAAAAGACATGATTGATCATCGCAGTTATGCAAACAACTTAAGCAGTTGTGAAATTAAAGCCTGAACGGGATTCGAACCCATGACCTCTGCGATACCGGTGCAGTGTTCTACCAAATGAGCTATCAAGCCATCTGGGAGCTGGTCAGTAGCATTCTTCATCATCTACGGGCATACTACGAAGTAGTAATTTCACTACTTTCATCCAACGACAATACATACTCTGTCTTTCTGAACTCCTCCAGAGTTTGAACTGTTTACGACATAAATGAAGGCAAAGGCTTGAGGCAAATACTGTGTGACCATCTCATCCATGATGTTAGATTCACCAATACCAGGACTGTCAATTATAACCAAGCCTTTCTGAAAGATATTGAATTGAAACGTGGGTTGTCATTTTTTCGCTGATTATTTTCACGAAGCAATGAGAGCATGCGAGATGACCAACAAAATGTGTAGATTATGAAAAACTTAGAATAGGCCATTTTACAGCTGTGTGCTTAGTTACTGGCCATGAATGCAAGCGAGGCTGGAGGTGACCTTGCTTTGATACAGACCTCTCTGCTTTTCTCGTTTGTTTAAATGCCAACTAGTTAGCAAAAGAACAACTTCAGTGATTTCCACAAAAAAGTAGAGGTCATATCAAAACAAGGTCACTCCAGCCTCGCTGCCATTCAAAGGCCAGGTCACTAAGCCAACTGTAAAATGATCTATTACTTCACATTTTACAATAACTGTCTAATTTCTCGCGCGCTGATTGGCTCATTCCTATCATCAATAAGAGTACAGACGGATTAAGTTTTTATTTATGCAAGCTTTCAAGTTCAACTTTCAGCTGTAAAACCGTCAACTTTTTAGCTAATTAGATTTTATGGACATTTTTCAGTAGCCAATCATAAAGCGAGATAAGCTATTGACAATGTGTACGTCATTTTAAATGAAATTCACTTATCTTTGTGTACGGCAGGTTTACAACGTCTTTTCCCTTCATTTGTTACCGATATTTGACCTTGTTGGGGTCTTGTTATTGTAAAAATCAGATTGACGTCAGTTTTTTCTGCGTCTGTCCTCTTATTGATGACAAATTTCGTCATGACATTGTCAAAGTTTACTGCGGTACCACTTGCCTGCGGTTCGTGGTTCAACAGCCACTTCGACAATGTTATGACACGATTTATCATCAATAAGAGGACAGACGCATAAAAACTGACGTCAATTTGTTAAGTTTCCAAGTATATTTATTATTGACGATTCATTTGGAAGATATTACATTTTTAATTGTGCTGTAATGTCAATGACGTGACTCAGCTGCTGATGGGATGTGCGGAGCTCGAGGGTTCCATGGAACCCGTTTAATTTGCTTTGTAGCGTACGTGCATTTTTTATAACTATACAGACATACATAACTGATGAGAAAGGACTAATTTAATAGCACGTCATTAATAAATACCTCCAAAAGTTGGTGAGGCCAAAAGAGTTCAATCTTTTTGTAAACTGAACCTTTTTCTCGATCACTCTTCACGTGAACATAAGGAGAAATCTGCTGAAGATAACTTTGTTTAGAGGATTCATCCTTTAGAGGGAACTCTTTAATTGGAAGCCCTGTTTCAGGATCCTTGTCCTTAAAGTGAGCCACGATTCTGGGTTGCTTTCCATATCTCAATTCGCATATGGTGGACGTTGTGCTGAGTACAGAATATGGAAGAAGTTCTTCTCCCAGAATGAGATTAACCAAGCTGCTTTTTCCAGAGCCTGTTTCACCTTCAAATATATTAACCGCCTATTATTGGATGGCCTTCATAGTCTTCTTTAAAGGGACACTGTCACAATATATTTGCTTAACACTGTGATAGATTCACGAAATGGTCCCTAAATTTATGTAATAAGGGGTGCTTACCATTTGTCAGAATAAACCGGTTGGGATGACCGTTGTATAATGGTAAGGGTTTTTCCAAAATCAGCAAACCAACCAAACGAGATGGCGCTTACCATTTGCAATTCGATTTCTCGTAATTGTTTTCGGCTGATGAGAGACTGGAAACTGGAAAATTTAGCAAATGGTAAGGAAATTTCCACCGTTCCGTTCCGAAGGGAAAAAGAGGACTACCTCTGGAGGTAGTCTACAATTTCCGAACTGATTTTCCGGAAAATTACTGTTCTATTTGACTTTCAACCGAAATTTCCGGATTTAAGCACCCAAGAACTTCATTAGCTCTAACTAAATGATTAAAAGAAATTTCTTGAAGAACGTTCACACTGCAGCAACATTTTTGCAAGATTTCAATGATTCTCGAGCCAAACTTGAACCTTTGAAAAACTGATATCCTGACGCTCTTTTCAAAAATCCATATCGCAATGCGTTTCCATCCTCGCCATTATTCGCCATCCTCACTTCCTAATGGGTTTTAACCATTTGTTCTACAAAATAAAACCATTATTGTTCAGCTTCCAATGATCGATATATGTTTTTGAGATTTCCAAAATCGTGCTAAAAATGGTGACAGTGTCCCTTTAAATTAGTTGTTTACATTAACGTTGATTGCGATCCGTCGGAGTATATCATGAGAAATCTCGATGGAATTGCTGCAAATTCAAGAAATGCATGTGGTATTGCCTGTTTTACAGCTCTAAATTGCACTTTAGACCTTTCCAGTTTTTTATCAAGAAACTAGCTGTTTACAGGTCTGGAACCATTTGCAAGTTGCTACATGTAGGATCAGGAATAACTTCTAAACATGGTGTACTGACAAGTTCAAAGCTATGCGACTTTCCTGGTATTGAGTAAGTTACAATCGATTCAATGTCACGAAATTCTTGTTGGATGAATGCCAATTTTAGAATCCTTTCTGGGAGAAGTTGGTAATTAAACAATTTTTAAACTATGGCCTCGTGTTATTTACCTGCCACTAGAATGAAGTATTCTTTCCGTTTCAGCTGTGCTTTGTGATGTTCTATCTTTTCTTTAATGTTGCCCACGTTCTTCTGCAGTGAAGCGAGAATTTTGTCATCCAGCTTTTGTACGCAGTCCTCGGTATCGGAGTAAAGCTTAAGTAAAGCTTGTCTTTTCGAGAAATCTTCATCTCTAGCTTCTGTTAAAATGGAAAAGGCCTAAAACCAGAGAGCAAATGTGATTCATAGCTCAAATCAAACGTGCTCTTGATTTGCATTTGCTCTTTGAGGCCCCGTCTACACGTATCCGGATATTTTTTAATTCGCTCTCCAGAGAGGAAAAAAAGTAAATCCGCAACGAATCCGATAACGCGCGAACGGTGAATCCGGATATTTTCGAATCCGATGACGTAGGAATCTCTCACCGAACAATAAAATATGGCGGCACAACGTGTAGGCCTCGTTTCCCTATAGTGAATCCGGATACCATCGGATGCGTGTGGAAAGGCGGATTCGATTTGAATACGCTACGTGTGGACGGGGAAATTTTTGAATCCGGAAAGAAAAAGTTGCGGATTCAAAAATATCCGGATACGTGTGGACGGGGCCTCAGTCTGTCGTACGCGACTGAACCTTAATTATTTGATGCCGATGTCTCGTTATGATCATCATACATTGCATCAATTGAAGCTAATTACGTTTCATTGCGGTCCTGGAATATCTTTTTAGATTTAATAGGAAGGAGCTGCAGATTCAATGCATTTTCGTATTCACAAAGACCCGCAGTAAAGGTTTATTTTGGGCAGGTGAGCGCTAAACGTGTGACAGAATAGAAGAAAATGACAAGAAACTGGGAGGGTCCTGGGAGTCCAAGATTGGCGTAACGTAACCTCGATAGTCTACGTTTTTAACCCGTGGTAGCGGCTTAACACACAAACCAATTATTACACATTTGCCTCTCACCACCGAATAAAAGGCCTGCAATACAGGTTATAATTATCCAACTGCAGCGAATACCGTCCAAATAACAGTACAAATATACAGCGATCTTGCGCAGTTATTTGTACAGTAGAAAACATGTTTGCCGGACAGGTCGGCGCGCGCACGCAAAACTGTCACACTTTCCCTCTTTCACTGATAAATTCATTGACTACAGCAGTTGGATAAAAAAATTTCTTATTAGATGTTTTGGTGTGTAGTATCGCTTTATATTTTTACTCGTTGTTTGTATTTTGACGAGCCCTACGGGCTCGTCAAAATAGCCACAACTAGTAAAAATATGGAGCGATACTACACACCAAAACATCTAATAAGATATATATATACTAGCTTTCTCCTTCCGTCTTTCACCTTAAGAAATGCCGAGGACAACGTCTACTGATAATAGGATTAAAATTTTACCTTGGAATTTTGTAATAGACTGTTTTCGATATAAAAATAAGGGACTTGAATGACCTGTTTATTCATTTCTTTTGTTTGTGTCCTCTAGGCCTCACCATCAAGCTGAATTTTAATATGTCGAAAGTGGCCTATTGTCTAGATCTGTTCAGTACTCCTATCTGTAATCTGTCTAAAAACTTGCTCAGACTACATGTGTGACGAGAGCGTTCAGTTTCAAAAAAAGATACGGTTCATATTCCCTGAAAATTATGAGCATAACTTAGCCATTTCACGAAGCTACTTTGCAGAGTACCGCACCTTAATAGACAAAGATTTTACATGTAAATCACGTGCCTATAGCCATTTTTTGCTCATTAAACCTTTTGTTTGGTGACATTGCCGTTGGCGTCGCCGTCACGGTTTACTTATAAAGTTTGTTATTAATTATTAACATTGATGAGAACGACAACTTAACTCAGTGGCTGTGTTATGATCGGGATGCATATCTAATGATCTGCAGTAACGTGTCACGCCGGTAACTGGGACGAGTATTATAGCTTACAATTATGTAGAGGTTTTGTATCAAGTCACTTTTGTCAATTTCGTAGCAGAGTTACTTAGAAATAAACCAAACTGTCTCCGTATAAAAGCTAGTTCCCTTTTAAAATCAGCATCCAACTGTCATTGACACGTTTCAATTTACTGCATGTACATGTAGATTCAATCACATTCGTGGAAAACTATTTTTTGCTTCTGGGAAACAACTGCAGTCTGAAATTAGTATCATTGTTCAGGTGGTTTTTGGCACAAACTGGTATTTCGTTATCCTGACAACGAATTTTATGCACTAAGCAGTATGGAGAAAACACATGTCATGCAGCCTCTAGAATCTAATGGGGCGTCTCGAAGCATTACTGGATCCACTTGCGAAGCCAACAACGTATATTAGGACAAAACACTTTCCAGCATGGCCTATCCAAACGGTTACCCAAATCTAATACCCTAAAATAAACTCCTTTACTTAAACGATTCCTGATTTGAATGGTATTCGTCACTTTCCGGTAGTTCATGGAGGTAGTCAGGGTGTTAAACGCTAATTATCTCACTGCAACTGGTGAACGTTGCTAAACGATTTTGCTGTTGACATCAATGCGAAATACAGTTTCCGTCACTAACTGTGTTATCTTAATTTATAACATTTTAATTACATTCGAGTCGGAGAATTCTTACCTGTCCTGCCGTCCAGCTAGGCTTATCTTCTGACGGATTTAATTCTTCTTTCACTTTAGCTTTCATCTGATCTAATGTTTTCAGTCCTTTACACGATATACCAAGCGCCGCCATCGCTTGAAACATTTCTGGTATATCGTCGATTTCTTCGATTGTTTCCGTTCTGCTAGCAGCCATTTTACTAATTTAAACGAATTTAAACGAAGAACATCGCATAACAAGATGGAAAAAGGTAAGAGGCGTCATTTAACGCAAATAAATGCCTAGATTTCAAGGAATGTAAACCATTTTTGGTCCCTTATGGTGATAGTTCTTGCGCGTGCAGAGGGCATGACTGCGTCATTTTATGAAAACTGATCCGGGGGGGATTCGACATCAACGGTTCGAGGGTCATGCTTGGCGATATAATCATTACTTTGACACGTCCTTTAACAGAAAAGCTACGGCTAAGTAATTAGTTCAGTCACTATACTGACTGAGGCCGGCAGCTTAGAAGAATCGAAGTATGAACGGGGTTTAGTCAAAGACGCAGATTGTTATATAGCTGGCGTTTTTTCCGCTACAGCGCACCCATTCATTGGCTAGTTCATGGTCACATGACACAAACAATGAAACTGTTTACCGCTACATGTCATGAGCGGACAACATTGCGAAAACTATGACGTCAAACAGGAAACAGTTCGCTATTACCCGCGAAATGTTGACTGCTGTTGCACGTGATCAGAGCGAGCAGTTGAAGGTGGCCCGATGTTGTCGCTGGAATCTTAGTGCGTTTACCAAAATTTGCTTTTGTTTTGTTTTGCTATAAGACAAATCACTTAATGACTAGTACCTTGGGGAACAGTGAATTTTGTTTCCATCGAATCTCAATGTTTCCTTTCGACTTCCTCGAGGGAAACATTGAGATTCGATGGAAACGAAATTCACTGTTCCCCTCGGGAGCAGTATTAGTGCTAACTGAGGACTTCATACATCATACCGGGGGTAAAATTCCGCCCGAGTATAAATTGTAGACAGCTACAGGCTTTTTAAAAGTATCGTGTGACGTGTAAGACTGAGACTTTTGAGTCGATTCATCATCGAGAGCTAACTGTAAACAGCAAACCCAAGTGACATTCAGGCTAACCCCGGTACTGTTCAGGTTAACCAGGCGCGGAATCTAACTCCGATTACCCTGGATAACGCTTAGCTTAGTCTTTTTTACGGTTAGCATTCGATAATGGAAATGAAACGATATTTGCTTCAAAGGTCTGCAGTCAGCACTCTATATTTTATCCCTGGTCCGCAGTCTGCTTTTCAACCTCAGTCTGCATTTTACCCCGTACTGCCCGGTTTCAAACTGCCGCATGTGCTCACAGTGATCTTGAAGTCCGAGTAGTGTTTCAAGCGTATTCTACTATTCAACAAGGTCGCAAACTTACATTTTTTATCCTTTCCGTTCTCGAATCTGCATTTGAGAGGTCATTCGTAACGTGCACAGCAAGTAACAGAAAAAGCTTAATTTTGTGTGTCTGTGCGAGTCAGAATTTATAGAGAATGAGAATATCTCATAAGTCTAATTCTCCTTGGAATGTGCTCTAAATACATGATCAAGCTTAATTTCTGTGAGAACACGGCAGGAGTACCCGACGGAGCCGCTCGACAGGCTGCAATTACGCTGGCTGGGAAATATTAGCATTAGATCATTTACTGGCTGGGATTTTCGTTCAGCGTCTGGCTTGCTAAAAATTGATTTAAAACACTGTCCCTAGCTGGAAAAAACGTGACTTGTTTGTTTTTCCTGGCTGTGACTTTTTCGAAAAAGCAATCAATTAAACTGCTTCCGTCCTAAAGTCTTCCGCAGCGAGACGATAAACCGCAAGCGGTCGTACTTACTCCCAGCGCCACGCGCTACAAAAATAATGCAAATCAACGCGCGCGTGATGCCATGCCCGAAAATGATGGCTCCATTATCAGATTGTTGCGGTTTATCTTTTTTATCAACCAGTAAAAATTGCATAACACCAGCAGCTGTCATTTTCAATGACGTAATGACACTGGTATCTCGAATGGTCAAATCCGTTAAAAACGTTCCTTTCAATAAACACGGCCGATCTCCAGAATCTCCGATCGTTTGTCGCTCCAAAGGCGTGAAGAAGCCGTCACTTCAGAAAACCGCTGCTGGCGCTATTGTGCTGCAAACAGTCAGCAGTTATAAAGAAACAATGGAAAGCAACTAAAGGTTGGTAAATTCATTCCTGTAATTCTTTTGCTTGCAAACGGGGCAGTGATGGTACATTGTACTGGAATCAGTGACACTGTTCGCTGTCTGTTTTCCATTAATTCTTTCATTTATAGACAACTAAATTCAAAGAGGTATCGGCGGCATATGAACCTAGACTCTAAGGTGTTCATTTACAGTACATTCCTCTTTTGCAGTCATTCTGAGTTATTTCGAGGGCTCCGCTGGTAAAGGAAAGAATGGAGATCTGCCAAATCTGAGATCTGCTGTGAAAGTGACTTGACGCAGGCAAACAAAGCAGCTGGATAAAGGGTAGGCATAATGTTCTGTTTACACGCGCTAGTCGTCTGCATCGGTGGTCAACTTTTCTCTCTTGATGTTAAACTAATCAAGTAAAGTGATCTCATTGTACCATACACTCATCGTTTCGCTCACAGCATTTTTGGGTTGCTAGAAATCTGCAAATTTGCCTGATCGAAAATTTCCCGAAAGTTGCCGGAAGACGAGGGACAATGGTTTGCCCTCGTTTTCAGTCTTGCTGGGTACATTAAATGCCTTAGTCGTGGTTCAGTACTAGCATAACGAGTTAATGTTTGTCCTATGGAAAACAGGTGACTATCGCGCGTTGCTCACCGGAAATGACCGTCGGGTGGATTCATTCCACACTGTTCGCTGTCTCTTTGAGCTTTGAGAGAGATGCTTGTGGTGAACTCATTCCACACTGTTCGCTGTCTCTGAGAGAAATGCTTTTATTTTGAGACCCTAAACTTATTAATGTATCGGCGATTCAAGATTGCCGGGAGTTAATTTACATCTGCAGTCGTTCTGAGTCATTTCAGAGGCTGGAGAGAAAAAAGAAAAGAGACTAAGGGAAGACATCTGCCAGATCTAAGTTCCGCTGAGAAAAGGACTTACCAAAGAGACAAAGCAGCCGGATAAAGGATAGGCATATTTGTTTATATGCGCTAGCTCGGACTGTATTGTTGGTCATACAACTATCCTCCCTGATGCTAAGATAAAGACACCTGACTAAGCTCCCTAACATTTAAAGGGATCAATGTACTGTACAATCAACGCCTCGCTCATAGCACTTTTGTATTGCTTTAAATCAGTGCAACTTTGCGTGATGGAGTTTTTCGAAAGATGCTGGACGACAAGGGTCACTTGTTTGCCCTCTTTTTCAGTCTTATTGGGTACATTGAATGCAAGGGACTACCGCGCGTTGCTCACCGGAAACGGCAGTTAAATCATGCAATGTATTTTATTTGGCATAATAAGTAAAATGTTAAAATTGTCTACGTTATTAAAATCTTTGTCAGCTAAAAGAACTCAAGATTTTACCTTCTTAAACTTTCCTTCAGTTTGCAGTCGAGAAGGAAACAACTTTCGTCTTTCTGTGCGGCTTTCTTTGAGCAAAAATAGATCATTTGTCGCCTTTGGTTGTGTTCAGTTCACAAGGCTAGCTGGTCGGACCTGTAGGTCCTGCGTGTAATCATGTACTAATTGAATTTCCGAGCCAGGAACCGAAGGATCTTTCGAAGCCTAAAACACTGTTTTAGAATTGTGAAAAGCAAACTACTAAGCAAGTGTCCGGAAAATATTGCCAAAGTACAATTTGACAGGCATAACGCGCGATGTGTTTGATTGCGCCAAGCAAGTGAATTTTCGGTAATAAACGCGATCCAAAACAGCTTTCATTTGAACTCGTCGTTGACCTACCAGTTGAGGCAACGGTTTCATTCTGCACGCTAGTGCCGTGAATTAACTAGAGTCGTGTAATGAATAATCTATCGATGAACTGTATCGTAATGGACACTTCTGCCAGTTTAAAATTCTTTGACCAAAGAGCGCACGTCTGGATAATTATTTTGCTAGATTATTTGGCAGGCATTTGTCGCCTGTGATATTGGGCGGGCGCAAAGGCGAAAACTCCTTTTTTTTCGGCATGTTCACTCGCTTAACACAAGACCAATGGGGCGAATTTCTTTGGGGTGATCCGGGTCAGGATTTATAATCCGAGATCACACTGATCATGTTAACGAGAGGCCGCAAATGACTTTTGGAACGTCAGGAGATATGTTGAACCATGAGAAACTTGACACTGCCTAAAGACATGACCGCAAACAAAAGTGGTTGTGTTCCTCATTACGCGCCTTGACAAGGTCTGTGCACCCAGTATGTGCACAAGAACCACACAAAATTGCAAACGTCGTTTCAGTTCTTCGACTAGTAGAGAGGGTGCTTGGGGGTATAGATCACGTTTCACGGAAAATAAAAAGGCCTTTTCACAATTCATTAAAACTGATATAATATTGACATTTTACGCTTCACGGAAAATAAACAAGAACGTTTTGGAAATTCACAGCTCACGATCACTAAGACAAATCCAGTGCACGCCTGACGAACAAGTAACGATTCCTTTTGCTGCGAATCCTTGCGGCTTCTGTCGTGAGTCTTTTGGGGTGATCGCCTGACGAACAACCAACGATTGCTTTTGCTGCGAATCCTTGCGGCTTCTGTCGAGAGTCTTTTGCGGTGATCGCCTGACGAACAAGCAACGATTCCTTTTGCTGCGAATCCTTGCGGCTTCTGTCGTGAGTCTTTTGCAGTGATCGCCTGACGAACAACCAACGATTGCTTTTGCTGCGAATCCTCGCGGCTTCTGTCGTGAGTCTTTTGCGGTGATCGCCTGACGAACAAGCAACGATTGCTTTTGCTGCGAATCCTTGCGGCATCTGTCGTGAGTCTTTTGGGGTGATCGCCTGACGAACAACCAACGATTGCTTTTGCTGCAAATCCTTGCGACTTCTGTCGTGAGTCTTTTGCGGTGATCGCCTGACGAACAAGCAACGATTGCTTTTGCTGCGAATCCTTGCGGCTTCTGTCGTGAGCCTTTTGCGGTGATCGCCTGACGAGCAACCAACGATTCCTTTTGCTGCGAATCCTTGCGGCTTCTGTCGTGAGTCTTTTGCAGTGATCGCCTGACGAACAACCAACGATTGCTTTTGCTGCGAATCCTTTGGGCTTCTGTCGTGAGTCTTTTACCGTGATCGCCTGACGAACAAGCAACGATTGCTTTTGCTGCGAATCCTTGCGGCCTCTGTCGTGAGTCTTTCGCGGTGATCGCCTGACGAACAACCAACGATTGCTTTTGCTGCGAATCCTTGCGGCTTCTGTCGTGAGTCTTTTGCGGTGATCGCCTGACGAACAAGCAACGATTGCTTTTGCTGCGAATCCTTGCGGCTTCTGTCGTGAGTCTTTTGCAGTGATCGCCTGACGAACAACCAACGATTGCTTTTGCTGCGAATCCTTGCGGCATCTGTCGTGAGTCTTTTGCGGTGATCGCCTGACGAACAAGCAACGATTCCTTTTGCTGCGAATCCTTGCGGCTTCTGTCGTGAGTCTTTTGCGGTGATCGCCTGACGAACAACCAACGATTGCTTTTGCTGCGAATCCTTGCGGCTTCTGTCGTGAGTCTTTTGCGGTGATCGCCTGACGAACAAGCAACGATTGCTTTTGCTGCGAATCCTTGCGGCCTCTGTCGTGAGTCTTTTGCAGTGATCGCCTGACGAGCAACCAACGATTGCTTTTGCTGCGAATCCTTGCGGCATCTGTCGTGAGTCTTTTGCGGTGATCGCCTGGCGAACAACTGATGATTGCTTTTGCTGTGAATCGTTGCGGCCTCTGTCGTGAGTCTTTTGCGGCGATCGCTTCATTGTAACGAACAACCAACGATTGCTTTTGCTGCGAATCCTTTGGGCTTCTGTCTTGAGTCTTTTGCGGTGATCGCCTGACGAACAACTAACGAGTGCTTTTGCTGCAAATTCTTCCCGCTTCTGTATTGAATCTTTTGCGGGGATTTGCTATTTCACCATCGAAATGTTATACCGACAAAGGTAACTGACATCTGTTTGTTTCGTGGGTTCATTTGAAAATAAAAATGACAGACACTTGGTAGCCAAAGCCTAGTGAGGGCTTTGTAATCTTGTCTTGTTTTTACTTCATGAGCTAAACAGTTTTTCTTTGCATGGAGGTTCGTTGACTTTTTGGAGCAATAACTGTGGAAAATGAAATGAATGTGAAAGTTTGTCGTATGTAAGCGTTTGAAACAAGTGATAGCTTGCTTGTTGTACTTATAATAACAACAATAAATCTTTATTAACTGAATATCTAGATTACGTCTGTTAACCGGATGGACATTGTTTATACTTCCCTCTTCTTTTCAAGTTTGGAGGGAATTCACGATTTATTTTCAGAGTGAAGCTTGGATCCCTAAAGGATAATCAGAACACTGTAAGCACATTTTATCTTTCCCTTTTGTTTACTGTTGTATGGTAAGTGTAATCTTTTAAGTGTTTATACAGAAGCTTTGCAGTCAAATGTAAAAATGGAACCATTAACTGAAAATGTATGAAATCCTTCATCGAGCCAAATTTTGTTCGTTAGAGACTGAAAATGGTCAATTGGACCGATCTATGGCGAAAAAGAAAGTTCTGGAGAAAATTTGTGCTTTTCTTTCACCCTTTGAATACCAAACTTTCGCCAAAAAATACCGTTTTCAAGCGTTTAGTCAGGTTTTTTAGCTTCCATGACATTTAAATTGATGACGTCACAAGTAGTACAAAGAGCACGACCATTAATTACACATATATGCGTAGTTGGTATTCAAAGGGTTAACGCATTTTTTGCGTTCAGAGTACGCAATACTAAATCCGTTGTTATATTAATAGTTTTAAGGTAATATACCTTGCTACGGTATATCGAAATTACTCGCCCGCTGGCTGGCAAAAAATGGTATACTCGAACATGCTGGCAAACTTTTGGCAAACTTTTCTTATGCTGACTAGCTAGGTGACAAATTTAAAGCATGCTGGCTTGTTGACGACCTCAAAGTCGAGCGCTGGCTGGGAGTCCGATAACTTCAAAATCCTGCTTGCTGGCGGTGAAGAGCGGGTATTTTTTTCCCAGGAAAGTTAAATATTAAACAAGATTGACGTAGCGACACTCGGGTAATGTTAAGCACACTGTACGGTGGATTTTCTTCGAAACTGTCGTTGGGTACTCCTGTCACGGGGCATTTTGAAGCCCCGCTGATAATTTTGAAGCCTCGCTGATAATTCGATACCTCAGTATAGTCACTGAACTAATTATCTGGCCGTAGTTTCCCTGTTAACGTCTTGAGATAATAGATTTTTCGGGATAGAATGACTGAGTCGAATTAGTGATTATATAGCCAAACATTGTAACCCTCGTTTCAGTAGTAAAACACTAATAATTAATAATTTTGTCAAGTAAATTGTATTTGTTTCTACCCGACGTGGAGTTGTTTATTCCGAGGCCACAAACTTCGCGTAGCGCAGTTTCATTATCTTTTCTCTGGCCCATGGTTTATCTGTTGGCATCGTTGCTCGCATAGTTCTTTTGTCATAAAATTTGCCGTAAACTGTCTCAAGGCAATGTGGATAGTGAGTATAAGAAGCTTACGCGAGTTTTGAACAAAAAAAGGAGCATTTTTCGATTACAACACATCCCTCAATAGACCATTTTACAGTTGTCTGCTCAGTGACCTGGCCTTTGTATCGTAGCGAGGCTAGAGTTGACCTTGTTTTGATACAGACCTCACTGCTTTTGTTGTGTAAAACAAGTTGTTCTGATGCTAACTAGGTGCATTTACATGACAAAAGCAGTGAGGTCTGTATCAAAACAAGGTCAACTCTAGCCTCGCTGCCATACAAAGGCCAGGTCACTGAGCAGACAACTGTAAAATGGTCTATTGCAATTTTATCTTCAGTAATCTTTGCAAGCTGTTACTAAAGAGAGATTCAGAATATTAGCTTGTTTTCACCAAAATACTGCATTGCTTTGTTTCTAACCCTGTAATTAATGGTAGGTCGTCGTTCAAATAGCAGTTCTTTTAGAGGTATAAAAGTGAAGTGTGTTCCTGTGTTCCCGTGTTCCAATTCCCGTGTATCATTGGCATGCATAGTTAAAACCACCAGAGGCCTTCGCTACGAAAGATACAAGCACATGAAGTTTACACTTTAGGAAAAAAAATTGTAGTGATTTAGTACTTTAAATTTGCCGAGCTTTGCTTTTAACCCATTCCTCCGCTCAAAAGGAAAACAGGTTACAAACATTTCCATAAGAATCAATGAGAATATCGTTACAGATCAACAATCTGTAGTGGAGGTGATGGGTGATTATTTCTCCACGATGGCAAATGATATCGGTGGTCAACATGTATTAAAACTGACAGAACAAGACTTTAACAATCATCAAAGCGTGAAAGCTATCCGTCGTGCTTTCTATGACTCTTACTTTCAATTCGAAAAGACAAATCACAGCCAAGTCGAGAATGAACTTAGAAAGTTAAACACTAGTAAAGCACCGGGATGGGACTAAATTTCGCCAAAAATCCTCAGCTTAACTGCTGGAGCCATTGCAGCCCCGTTGACAGGGCTTTTTAACAATTGCATCAGTACGGGACAGTAGCCACGCAGCTGGAAGATGGGAGTGTGGACCCCAGTCTTTAAAAAGGATGACAGGACTAACTGCGCTAATTACCGACCCATAACAGCTCTAAACTCTGTAGCAGAAGTGTTCGAATCTCTGCTCAGTAAGCAAATCAGTGATAAGACTGACTCAGAGATGTATAGCAAAATGTCAGCCTACAGGAAAATGCATTCCTGCGAGACCAATCTCATACGTGTGACAGAGGACTGGAAAAAGCTATGGACAACAAGGAATGCGTGGCAGTCTTGTCAACGGACATGAGCAAGGCTTTCGACATCTCTACATCATGCTCTCATGATAAAGAAACTTGAGGCGTATGGGTTCTCTCATACATCTCTAGAGCTTATGCGTTCTTATTTTCAAGAAAGAAAAAATCGAGTCAAATTAATGGTGTGACTAGTTCCTGGAAAGACCAGTCAAGGGGCTTTCCTCAAGGTTCATCGTTTGGACCGCTGCTCTGGAACCTGTTCCAAAACGATTTATCCCTAAACGTGCATACCAGCAATCTGTTTATGTACGCTGACGACCACCAGGTATATTCCAATGGAACACGCATCGAATCTATAGCTTCCTCCCTCAAGAATGAAACAAAAACTGTATCACAATGGTATAAGGCCAACCTTCTCCAAGCTAATCCGAACAAATACCAAATTCTAGTCATGACACCTCAACAGGGTGACAAGAATGCAATGGACACGTGTACCATGACAATTGATGATCAACAAATTAGACCGACGAGGGACCTGAAGATACTTGGAATAAACATGGATGACGAACTCTCCTTCAGCGATCATGTTAGCGACATATGCAAGAAGGCCAGCCAAAAAGTGGGTGTGTTAGCAAGACTTCGTAATCTCATTTCATGTGAGACTAAGCTCCACTTATATCTAACTGCAATAATCCCTAATTTAACATACTGCCACACAGTTTGGCACTTCTGCAAAGCTTCTGACAGGCGCAAGCTTGAAAGAGCACAAGAACGCGCGCTAAGCATCATCTTTAATTCCAAGACAGACACCTACGATGCTCTTCTAAGTCGTGCAAAGCTACCCTCCCTTCATAATAGACGTCTTCAGGATATCGCGATCCTAATGTTCAAAGTGAAAAACGGCCTTGTACCTGACTACATAATGGAACTTTTTAGAAATTCGAACAAGGGCTATTCTCTTAGAAATGCTGACTTCGATCTGCCTCGTTTCTCTTCAGTTCGTTATGGAAAACACTCCATTAGATATCTTGGTCCTTACCTTTGGTCAAAACTGAGCGCAATTGACAATAAAATAGACTGACCATCGGTAACTTTAGAAAGAATATTAGAAACAAAGACCTCAGTGCTCTAATCGAGGATGCGTGTTCAAACTGCCTTATATGCACTTCTTAATTCTTGAACTACTCACTTAAATATCAATTTTTATTTCTCTCTTGTATTATACTGTATTTGTAATTTCAGAAACAGTTTTTATATTATTTATAATTATTTATTCTTACTTATTCCTAGTGTACCCAATTAATTTTAATTCGTATTCTTAACCGTACATTTTAAATCTCAATACATTGCAACGTAGTTGTGTCCCCAATTAGCTTCTGTGAGCTAAATACCTACCTTGACACTTAAATAAAGTTACTATTATTATTATTATTATTATTATTATTACTTGCAACAGCCTCGTATCCAGTGTCTTCGTTCCCCTTGACCAGCGGTCGGGGAAATCACCCAACGCGCAAATAATCAGGATCGGACCAATTAACTGTAGTCAAATATATTTGCTCCACACACACCAAAATAACGAGATAACAGCAGTTTGATTAACTTTGAAAATACGCTGCTAAATTTACAAATCAGGGATAAATTTATTTCTCTTCCATAGCAAGTGACAAACATCACTGCCTTACATGTAACTTGATTCACCTTACAACATGGTTTATTCCGTTTATGGAAATTTTATCGACATAATCCGTCTTTACATTCGAGATTCCTTGTCGCAACTGTTTGATTGCCTGGACTATAAATATTAAAATGAATAATACACAGGTGTAATAAGATATTCTCGGTTGGAATTCATGGAGGAAAAACGAAACCTTGATCGAAGAATGAAATGGAAAAAAAAATAAGTATGTGGAGATATCACCTTAGAATTTCGGCATTGGCATATAAAAGATACTGCTGAAAAACTCATCGTGTCAAACGTGTTTCTCGACGTGAAATATTCGTCATGTTACAGTTTGTCTTAATCCATTTTTCTAACGCTCGTCAAGTTAATCCATTTTAGACTGGTGATTGGTTGCTTGAACATTATTAATCTTACAAATGCTATGAGTGTGATTTGTATAGGTAATCGCATAATTTCGATAAAAATTGGTAACAAATATCTCAGGAGTAAATTTTTAAACGGCTCACGAAATTACTCGAGCCCGTAACACGAGTACAATTTTGAAGAAAAAGTACTAAACTATTTACGAAATACTAATTTGGATGACCAAGGGCTTATAAAATAAAACAAAGATGTAAATTATTACCCAGTGAACAGCAAAGAAAAAACTGTATACTGTCCATAAAAGCCCTTAAATTCCTCCATTTACAGAGGCCGAAAGTTCGAAATTCTAACCATATGTTAGCGGTCAAAGTCCGTTTCCAAAAAAGAAGCCGTTTGTGTAATTTGTCTCGATGACTTTCGCACTCAAAGCGTTTCGATACTTTTTAATTGTGCACTTAATTCAAAGCGGTACATTTTGGCCTGTGTGACGCCGTAATGGAAGGATTCAACGAACCTTCAAATGATGGACTGTTTAAATGTTCGAGTATTTTTACTTTTACTATTTCCATATCAAATGATTGTGTGTCAAATGGCCTTGTTCTATGACTCTATAAGAACAAATGCGAATTTCTGGCGAAATCATTAACCCCTAACAAGATAGCGGACAATTATTTGAGGTTAAAAATCGTATCTTGCTTTCCCGAATGAAGGTAAGTGCAAATTTTGAATGGCAAATATAATTTCATTGCTTGAAAGCTTTTCTTTTCTTAGAAACAAATTTATAATTCAGCTTGCTAGTATTTTCTCTTCTATTCTCGTGTTTGCACTTGGTTTGCTTTTCTCCGGTTTCAATGATAATAAACGGTAACGATTTCCTTCTTTTCATATACGCTGTTTGGTTGCCTGAGCAAAATAATATTAAAATACCAGTTTACTACAAACAACGATAAATAAACGGTTTAATTAAATTTTTATGTCAGATTTAATAAAACGATATTGACTAAACGATGCGATTTCAAATGTTTTCAATATATCGCCTTTAGGGCATATTCGAGACGTTAAATTCCACCCCTACACGTAGGAATATCGATTGTCAGGTGAAACACTGAAATTTGTCTACTCCGTAATTGACGCAGGCAAACACCGTGGTCAGATTCCTTTTTCACCAACAAGTATTTATCTTCCACTTTGGTTCGTCGCGTTTTACAGCCACTGAAAGGTCTTGATACTTCCTAGGTGTGCATTAATTCATAACGGTACTACTGGGTTCCATCAAGGTGTAATTGAAGGACACAGCTACACCCGTCAAATAATAACCTTTTGGGAATTTCCGAGTTGTCTCATGTGACGCTGCTACCCTACAAAAAAGTGATTAAATGATTCAGCGACCAACGTTATTGGCAAGTGACAAAATAAGAACTCTTTTTTTTATTTTCCTTGAACAGAATGTGAATTTCCGGCTCTGAAATCGAGAATTCCCTTTCGAGAAAGTGGTCGTTTTGCTTACGGCTCAGTTATTTAGGTTAAACTTTGGGAATCTGAGGTAGAAGCAACTTTGAATGATAATTGAGATATTATTTTAAAGTTACACAGTGATTTTCCTTTCAAATAAGCATAGATTAACAGAGGGCCGGTGATGCAGGTTATGAGGTCTAACAAAGTTTTTTCAATGCACGTCGTCGTTCGCTTTTTTTGGCCTTGACCGTACACATAACGCTAGCCTGTGTTACTCGATCTTCCCTCCAAGAACGAAACTAACTAACTAACTAACTAACTAACTAACTAACTAAAAAAACAAACAAACAAACAAATAAATAAATAATAATAATAATAAGTCAAAGGTTTCAGTGATGATATAAGAATGGAATTTGGGCTTGACAAGTGCGCCAAAGCTACATTCAAACGAGGAAAACTGGCGAAAACCGAAAACATCGAACTCGATGTTGGCACCACCACACAAGACCTCGAGCAGGAAGGCACCTACAAATACCTTGGTGTGAATGAAGGAGATGGGATCCAACATGCAAAGATGAAAGAGAAAATTCGGAAAGAGTATTACCGTAGAATTCGCCTGGTGCTCAAATCCGAACTTAATGCTGCCAATAGAATTGACGCAATCAACACTCTTGCTGTCCCAGTCGTCACTTATAGTTTCAACATCATAAACTGGAAAATGGAAGAACTTATGAAGTTAGACAGAAAAACAAGGAAGTTCTTGACGATGGCAAAAATGCACCACCCAAAAGCTGACGTGGACAGGCTATATATCCTTAGTAAGGCAGGTGGAAGGGGTCTTGCACAATTAGAAATTACCTACAAAACAACTACAATTGGCCTAAACACATATCTCAACAACAAAGATGATTACCTCCTCAAAATTGCGAGGGATCACGACCGCGGCAAGAAAACAATGTCCATACACCATCAAGCCGCAAAATACGGGCGAGAACTCAGCTTACCAGAAGCTGAAGTGGCAGAGAATGAGCCAGCCACGACCTATCCCTGAAGGGTCAAGCTGAAAGCCAAACACCAAGCTTTAGAACAACTCAAGAGCAAATGGGAAGAAAAGCCTTTGCATGGTCAGTACCCAAAAAGAACAAAATAGAAGGATGTAGATCAAGACAAAACCCACAATTGGCTGAGTACACCTGGCCTCAAATCAGAAACAGAAGGTTTCATTATTGCTGCCCAATATCAATGCATTAAGACCAACTATTACCGAAACAAGATCCTGAAAGATGGCACCGACCCAATGTGCAGAATCTGTGGGTAATTTCAAGAAACAGTTGACCACCTTGTCTCCGGATTCCCTGAACTTGCCAAGACCGAGTACATACAAAGACACAATAAAGCTCCAGCATACCTCCACTGGACAATATGCAAACACTATAACATCAAAGTACAAGATAAACACTACGAACATGAACCAGCTACTGTGACAGAAAACCAAACAGCAACTATACTTTGGGACATGCCAATCCAAACCGACAAAGAGATAAAAGCAAACAGACCAGACAAAGTGGTGAAAGACAAGAAGGAAAGAACCTGTCTGCTTATCGATATGTCCATCCCCACAGAAAGGAACACCTCCTTGAAAACAATGGAAAAACTCACAAAGTACAAAGATCTTGAGATTGAAATCGAGAAAACGTGGGGAATGAAAACAACAACTGTCCCAGTGATCATTGGAGCTTTCGGGCTTGTCAAGAAGGGAAAAGAAAACTACATCGGCAAGATCCCAGGCAATATTAGAATAACAGAGCTACAGAAGACCGTCCTCCTTGGAACTGCTCACATACTTAGGAGGACTCTATCCATCAAGTAATCCAGCAGACTTATGACTGCCCTAGGCTCACGGATTGAACTCGGCACCATAAGTTAAAAGCGGCAAGACTTTAAGGACTTATAATAATAATAATAATAATAATAATAATAATAATAATAATAATAACAATAAACCAAACGGAGACAATACACTTGATAACTCAGTTTTTTTTTTCTTTCGAGGAGTGTGGCTGTAACACAGGCCAACAAAACGCAAGAGTTGTATGTATCTGACTGATTTTTCAAAAACACGCTCGTAGAAATGAAGCCTTCATTGAGGGTCATTCATGTAAGCTATGTATATATCTATTTATATATCTGACTGATTTTCCAAAAACATACCCCTAGGTTTGAACTCCTTAATTCATGTAACCTGTGATTGTTTTTTTTTTTGGGGGGGGGGGGGGGGGGCTCCTTATGGGAGCTGCTTGCGAAGCCCCTCCTTTCAATTAGTGTTAAGTTTGACCAAGTAGACACTCGTTCATGAATTTTAGTTCGTCCGGTGACTCGAAAAAGGAGCTGACGATCGATTAGCTTTCTATAACTATTTTCTAAAGTCTGCCCGAGGACATCATTCAGTCAAATGTAGGTGCAAGTCTAACGATTTGCTAGTAAGCGGCGTCCACGTGCACTGAGATGTGACGGGTCGCCATTTAGTCCCGTAATTAGGCAGTTTGCATTGTGGTGATAATGCTCTGCTTGCTTTAGACAGCGAACAGCTTTAGCCACATCAACTAGGGCTTGGAAGTGCTATTAAACGGACATCAGTAGCTGCTGTTGGCGATATTTGGCCTGAACTTTTTTAGAACCGAAAAAAGCTCGTACTACATCAGGCGACAGAGTTTTCCTTACGTATACTTTATCTAACGAGCTTTAGGCCATTCAAGTTTTTCATGCGCAAGACAGTCATAACCGCACCACCGTACTCCCAACTCAAAACAGTGGTACACTGGTACCCTAGAAGCTCGATTTCCGCCGCTCTCTCGAGTGCAGTCTAAGGTGGAGCGCGGGCTCCTTTCCAGAACAGCGACTGGTAATTGAGCTTAGGTACACCAATGCCTTTGGGTTAGCTGACGCAAAAGCTGCAACTTCACAGCAAAAGAATGCAGGCATACTATCTCCTATTTGAAAGGCCAATGATTATTATAATACACAGAACGATCAGAGACCTAAGGCAAACAGTCAGTGCTACACGAAGACGAAAATTATGGTGCATAGAAGTATCAATGAATACCTTATATTCATAAGACTTATTGTATACCTTCTGTCCATCTGCCCCCCACCCCAAAGAAAAAAGATTTGCATGACTAAATAGAGCATTTGTACCTTTGTTAACCTTTCTCTGGAGTCGTTTCATTGACAACTGGGTCCCCTCAGAGTATGGTTTACCTTCAGGTAGGAAACACAGGTCAGTTACATTCAACATTAGTCAGGAAACAAAGGCGTATTTTAACGAGAGTTATACCCGTTTTTATTTTACTCGTCATAGGATTGATTGAAGGAACGGCAGACAGGCCTAAAAGCCGAAGCTGAAGACCGCATGTGATCGAGAGAGGGATTTGGTTATTTAACGGACCCTGTATCCCAACGAGAGACATTCTTCACGTTCAGCATGGACATAAACAACAACGAAACAAGCATCAATTCATTCATTTCGACGTTTTATTTCCCGTACGCACCCCACATATCATGGGAAGTCGGGGGTTCAGCTTTTCACTTGATTATAGGCCTTACAACGGTCATGGCTTCATTTCCCACCGTTCTTTTGAACGCATTAATAATCCTGGCTATAAAACAAAGAAGAGAGCTAGACAAATCCTCAAACATTATGTTGTCAAGCATGGCCGTTACGGATCTTCTAGTTGGCCTTATAGTTATGCCGACATATGCCACAATTGATTTCTTTACGTTAAGTCAAGTTTCGTTTGAGTATACCTGTATGTTATATGCGGTAAATATGTTCTTCGGGCCTTTGCTCTCCACAGTTACTTTGGATCACTTGACTATCATTGCTTGGGAGAGGTACGTGGCGGTACAAAAATGGATGGACTACAAGCTTATCATCACGAATGGCCGCCTCAAAAAGATTGCGATAGGTACCTGGCTATCTGCACTCTTCCCAACGGCTGCATACCTTGCTTTGACAGTGGTCGTTGTGGACCGTATAGTTTTGGACGGCGTTTTAACCGGGTGGGCTGCTGTAGAAACTATTTGTTTATTTCTTATTGCCTTCTTCTATTAGAAGGTTTACCTCGGAATACGCAATCGTAATCTAAACGAAATCTCTCAAATCGACGTTCTAATGAAAGCAAAACGGCTGGAGTCTAAAGTTGCCAAGACAACTGGTTTATTAACCGCTGCGGTAATATCCTCGTCCATTCCAGTATTACTTTTTCCTATCTTAGGAAATGTTGTGCCACTGTTTCGTACAAAGCCCCTAACCGGTTTACACAGACATTTATTCAGTTGAACTCTCTATTTAATCCGCTGCTTTACTGTTATAGAGACCAACGTTTCAGAAAGGCTCTTAGCGAGCTGTTGGGGATCAAAGAGCCTCAACTGACAGTCAGTGGTTGGTGCCGCTCAATTTTTAAGGCAAAAGGATCCAGTTAGCTCGTTAGAGCTTCACTTAGTAGGAAAACGTATCCAACACTTAAAAAGATCACTATCTTGCAATCTAACTGGTGCTTTAGATTCTGTCCATGGACCACCTAGTGTGATTACTTTGAAAGGTCTTTGTCTGCTCCTACCCTTGACATACCTGCAGCAGCTCCTTAGATGACTTGGTTGCGCAGCAGCCTTCATCCATCGTTGAAACAAGTGAAACAATTTATGTTGAAAGCGTCGTGTAATGTGAAGCGAGGTAAGACATTCCTGAAGGTAACAGCAAGCCTGAAATAATGCCATGAAATCTAATAAATATATCAAGACCTAAATCCTGTGATTCCAACAAGACTCCGTGAAATTTGCCAACCACGACCTGTCATGGAACGGTTGAAAGGCCATATACTTTGACAGTGAATATCACGGCCCCATATGAAGCGTCTCTGAACAACGTCTCAATTGGAGGCAGGATTTTTAATATATACGAAGTAACAAGTTAGGCGAACACCGCCAGAATTTCAATGTGTACGTAAAACATAATTCCATGCAGAAACAATAGAACCAAAACTTAACAAGAACTTAGGCTTACCTTGAACTCCACAAGGAGAGAAAGCGAGTGCAAAAAAAACATCACATTCTCTAGCTAAGAAAAAAGCTATGAGCCTAATTTCCACGTCTGTTAAACACGATCTCACATTCTTACTTTGAGTTAATTGTATCAATTCTTTGACCTCGCCGGCCGCGCTGTTGTGACCGATACATGACCACAGTCATAAATACCTCTCCCAGCTTTCATCTACATGTGAGCAAACGCCTACCGGCGAAATACTACATATTCAAAAAAGCGAAACAAATGAAACCAAAATAGCCGATCTCAACTTTGGAGGTCTTCGCGTACCCAGGCTCTCCATGTTATCGGACCTAAATGTAGGTTTTTCTAGTCCCCCCTAAAACCTGCCAAACAAGGGGTGAAGACTCTTAAACAGACACAATCTTAGCAGGGGAGGAAGGGGAAAAATGTTTAGTCCAGGTTTAATGAATAAATTAATCAGAATGGAGAGAGTGAGTGAGTGAGTGAGCGAGCGCGTGAGTGCCATTGGACTGCCTCGTAAAGCTCATGGATGACGTCACCCATGAGCTAAAAATGCTCTTCAACTGCTACATGTGCTTAGTAGGGATTTTTGGACCGATAGCGAATTGATTCGTCTGCTTTTTCTAAAAGTTTAAGATCTTGATCCTTACTTTTAAAGCTTTACATGATTTGTCTCCTTGAGAAGCCTCTACAGTCCTTTAAGAACTCTCCGTCCATCTACATCTTTCCGTCTTAACTGTACCAGCCTTATAACTTTTTTAACACAATCTTCCAGAAAGCTCCCATCTTAATGCGGATGGCCAAATCGGTATAAGGTGGTCCGTTTTACATGACATTGTAAACCAAAGGTCAATTATTATTTTTGTTTTGTTTCGATCCCAAAATTTCGTGGAAAATGGATTTTTCATTAAATGTGGGTGTTTTAAGCAAGCTAGAGTAACCCCAAAATTTGGAGTTTCAATTTTCGATTTTGTGTAGTTTTAGAGGTGCCTATAAAAAAAAATTCCTCGAAATAAAATAAAATAAAGAAAGCAAATCTGCCAAAACAAAGGCCATTTTCGTTCATTGCATAAGTTGCTTGACTTGTGTGGAAAAAATCAAGGCAATCCATGGCCATCGTCCACGAAAATTTGAATGATGGTTTTTTCACGGACACGCTCTTAACAAAGATTGCAAATTGACTCGTTTCGCTTTCGACGAGCTTCATCAATTTGAAGCCGTTCCGCGTGAATAGAAATATATCGTTCTGAACCCATCAGACGCACAATTCTATTTTCAGTTCTAGTTACATTTACAAAATCACGACAATTAAAGAATTTACCGTAATAAGTCTGATAAATGAATCGAAAAAGTAAATTAAAATGAAATGGCCCGGAACAATAAAACGCACGACATCAAGGCAACTGTTGAGTACAGCGGCCCAAAGACGTTTTCATGAACAGACCCTTTTTCCAATTAGTGCGGAGAATTTTCACATTTAATGTTCCGCTACTCTCCATTTATATATTAATTGAAAGCGGCAACTATTGTTGGCGCTAAAGGCAGTTCCCTTTACTCCAAAGGATTCGGAAACTCTTTAAATATTGGACCAATTAGAATTTTAATCAGTTGCCCTGATTCCAGTAGCAAACAATTCTGCGTCTAATAGCATTACTATTTATGGATAAATCGACAGAAAGCAAACGATTTTTAGCGGCCCTTTTTCGCCACTTTTATTTTCGTAAATCTGAGGTAAGAGCAGTTGTTAAAGATAAATGTTACACCAGTTTTCAATGTTCACGATGTTTTTCGTTACCATAATTTCCCGATTATCGTTTCAGTATTTCAAATTTCCTTTCATCATTTTTATTCAACACAACGTAAAAATAGACCTACCTTGAATTTTCGAAAAATTAGCAGCAGCAGTTGAAGAGCATCCCCTTGAGGCCATTTCTGCCTGCATTAGAACTTTTTTAGCCCAGTTTTCCAAAAAGCTCCAATATTAGTACAGATGACCAAATCGGCAAAGGGTGGTTCGTTTTATTTCA
The DNA here is from genome assembly GCF_964199315.1 of Orbicella franksi. Taxonomy (NCBI): domain Eukaryota; kingdom Metazoa; phylum Cnidaria; class Anthozoa; order Scleractinia; family Merulinidae; genus Orbicella; species Orbicella franksi. The sequence goes on from NC_138151.1 coordinate 6,606,219, forward strand.
CATTATAAACCAAAGATCAGGGGTTTTTTTTCTTTTATTTAACTGTTTCGGTCACAAATTTTCTTGAAAAGTGGATTGCCTTAATTTTCTCTACACAAGTCAATCAACATATACGATTAACGCAAATGGCCCCTACTTCGGCAAATTCGCTTTCTTTATTTTTTGACGAATTTTTTTTATAGGTATAAAATCGAAAATTGAAAGTCCAAATTTTCGGGTTACACTATGCTTGCTTAAAATTTTACAGTTAATGAAACATCCTAATTTTTTCAGAATTACTGCATAATTCTTTCTTCCTTCTACACAACTAATAATCACTTGCTTACCTAAAACACAAGCAAAGTTGTCCTGTAAGAAGACGTTTTTGGCATTTTTGCTAACGTAGCCCCTAAGCAAACAGATCTTTTTTTTTTAAAGAAGTGGAACCTCTTCATGAATGATGACTGTTATCAGCTAAATGTATTGAAGCTAAGCTACAATTATTTGTATCAAAAGTTGTGTGCACTGTTAATTTTGAAGCGCAAAACAATCGAGCAAGTAGCTGAAAATTCAACATTTTCGATAGCAAATTGACTCGTTTTCCTTTGAATTCGAATTTGAAGTCGTTCCGTGTCAATGCAATAGAAATCGTTCCTTAACCCGTCAGACACAGCTCTATTTTCAGTTCTAGTTATATTTACAAAATCATGATAATCAAAGAATTGACAGGTGTAATAAAGTAATTTTGAGTCTCAAAAATGAATCGAAAAAGTAAAACATAGCGAAATGGCCCGGAACAATAAAATGTACGATAACAAGGCAACTGTTGGGTATAGCGGCCCAGAAACGCTTTCAGAAGCAGACAGTTTTTCCAATTAATTAGTGCGGAGAATTTTCACATTTGATTTTCCGATACTCTCCATTTACACATTAATTGAAAGTGGTAAATATTGTTGGTGCTAAAGACAGCTGTTCCCTTCACTCCAGAATTTGATTCAGTTGCCCTGATTCCACTAGAAAATAATTTTGCGTCCAATGAATGGCATTCTATGGCTAAATCGACAGAAAGCAAACGATTTTTAGCGGCCATCTATCGCCACTTTTATTTTCATAAATGTGAGGTAAGACCAGTTTTAAACGATAAATATTACTCCAGTTTTCCATGTTCAAGATTTCTTCGTTACCATAATATCCTGATTAATGATGGCAGTAATCTTCTTGCATTTATAGGATTTAAGAGCGAATGTAGCCAAAAATCGAACATTTTCGATATAAAGTGGGAACAACCGAAATATCGATTGCGCTCATATTCTCAGCCTTAGTAGACCTTGATGTGAAGCAAATCACAGCATACTTCGTTTCGCTGAATATCGATTTACTTTCGAGGTAATCGATAATGGCCGCTTTTAGAGCTCAAAATTTCAGACGAATTTCGAAGCTTCGCGGAACAAAATTAAGCAATCTAGAGCAATAAAAACTACCAAATCTCTCAGAACAACTTCAAACACATGTTAACAGCAATGTGAGCACTTTCTGTCCATATATTTACAAATCATAGTTACATATACCCGACCTACGTTTAACTAGATTGAATATAGGGTAAAAGAAACCCGTTATAAGTATGAGCAGCAACACAAAAAAGAAATTCGTCGAGAACCCGTGTTTTAGAAGGCAAAGGCTAGTTCTTTTGGATCTCTCAACTATTTTGGGGGAAATGTATCCAAAGCGATGTAATTGAGTTTCAAAGGTGGATAAAATGCGCTGATTTAACGGCTCCCAAAAAGTCACCTGAATTAGCATAATTGAAGCTTGGCCAAAAATATTTAATTCTTTCGCAGTTTGCGTTCAATAGTAAATCAATGTAACTTAGAACCTCTAACCTTTTTGTTTGGTGTCAAAGAAGAGGGCTGTAGTCCCGACGTTATTGCTTGCTTTGGGGCGATCCTTCAAGATTACTTGGCCGTAATTTCGCAACGCATCATATTAGTTTAACGCACCCCAGACGGTTTTAATTTTTAATGATCTTCCGTTCCAAATTAGTTAAACATCAGTTCTGGACTACTGTTAAACCGCAAATGCGAGCGACAAGTCTTTCCTTTATAGACAGATACCTCTTTGCTTGAGTAAATATCGCTAATTAATTCACAATAAGTTCAAGTGAAATCGACAACTACCGCGAGAGTTAAGTACATTATGTATGGCCTATTTTGATTGTGTCGAGGGTAACTTTAGGTTTTAAAAAACACTGTGGAAATATTTATCCAAAAATATGAGAATGTTAAAGGTCCCTGATCGACAGAGTCGGAAGACTCAGTTTGTGATTATTTTTGATGGTGGAAAGCGCAGGGCCGTTGTGCATGTGTGACAAATAGCGCTTACACCCGGACCGAAAATCTAGCATTTCTTTCAACAGTTTAGCTGTTAGTAGCATTATTATTATTTCTTGCTAACTCTACAGAAAGCAAACGACTTTCTAGCGACCCTTAATCGCCCCTTTCATTTTATGTAAATCTGAGGTAAGAGAAGTTTTAAACGATTAATATTATTTTAGTTTTCTGTGTTCAAGGTTTCCCGAATTGCATGAGGATCGTTCCCAGTCAAACGATCAGAGTGGGTCAACATTAGTATTACTTGATAACGGGTCAGCTCAGTAAATTGCCGAACGGTTAGGCGAAATATTAAGACGGAAAGTGTAAGTTACGCTTTGCAACCTAGTCGTGTACGTTTTGTCAAATTTATGAAGATCTCTTTCAGATTATTCGTACTCACTTCGAAAATTAATTGTAGGAAATAAACCTAAACAAAGTCTTTTCTATGGCTTAGCTACATAATCACATACTGAGGTTTTGTCCGGAAATTTCAAAGTTAAAATGTACCATTCTAGTAAAAGTTTGTTTTCGAACGTTTTCTTCAGCTCTTTGCCCCTTTTATTAATTGTTACGTTAATTATGGTTTTATGTCGAACTACAAAGTATTAAGAGTGAAATTTATTACCTAACGTTAATCAGAAAATTGGCAGGTGTTTAGAATGAAAATAATTCTTAAATGAATTAAATAAATCAAAACCGTAAATCATCAAGAATAGCGCACAAAGTTTTGTGCGTAACGCTGTTAACTGTTATCGTAGAATTTCGGTAATGCTCCCCTTGAAATACTTGCAATCTGCAACCAATCTAGATTGCATTCAAAAAGAAAACGAACAGTATTTCCAATTTCCCTTTATGATTTTCATTCAACACAAATTTAATAAAAAAAAAACAGACCTACCTTGAATTCTCGAAAAATTAAGGTGGCTCAGAACCCTCCCCACAGAATTTTTTTAAACTTTGTAACAAGTTGCATCTTATCTTGGTTATCACTATTCGATAATACAAAAGGGGGGTCACCAAGCTCGTTTTTGAGTTATAAGCGCTCAAAGGTAATATTAAGGGTGTTTTTAGCAGGTCATACTGTTGCTATGGTAACCTACTGTGACACGAAATTGACACCAACACGTTCACCAATGATTGGGCAGTTTTTTGATACCATGATTTTAGCATCAACCTAGATAGAGTGGTTATAATGAACCATTAACACTGTTTTGAGCCACCTTAATACCGAAGACTTTGCAGTTATTTTAACGGCCATAGTCCTACTTCGAAGAGAGTCCAACTTCGAAGCAATACTGCACATTTTGTTTTCTGAGGTCCCAAAGGCTGCATTAAATCCGCGATTTCTATTCAAAACACAGCTGAAAGAGTATAGCTCGTCGTGTCGGCGGTTATCGAAGGAGAGAAAAAATTTCCAGGTTCTTTACCAGCAAGGTTATTAAGACTCTCAATCCCATGATTTTGCTTTTCGGTGCCTCTTTAATGTTGTTCAATGTTTCTTCTTTCCATTTTGAACATTGGCTTACATGTTTTGGCCGGACGGAAGCCCTCTGTCAACCTCCGTACGTTCGCTGACTTCATAACAAAAATGTTTGGCATTGATTTTCTACCCATGGTGCTCCGCTATAAAGTCGTAAATATTTAGAGCAATGCAATTTACTAGGTTTGTAGAACTAAAGATGAGACAGGAAACGTATTTTAAACTGTGATTGTGTGCGTTTTGATCTTAGATCCTGTTTTGACAACCGGATTGAAGGACCAGAAGGGCTTCATATAAAGACAACATGCAACCGAACAACACCGAAGCAACCATCAAGTTTTCCAGCTCAGCATTCTATTGCCGATACGAATCAGGCGAATTACGAGACTCTCAGAATACCACCTCTGTTTACTTGATTGTAGCCGTTCTGACATTTATTCCTTTACTTCCTACCATTCTTATGAACGCGATGGTTATCCTAGCTATAAAGCAAAAGAGAGAACTACAAAGACCCTCTAACATTCTGTTGTCGAGCTTGGCTGTTACAGATCTTCTAATTGGCATTACGGTAATGCCTTTATTTGTCATTGTTAATTTTTTAATATTCCGGCAAGATTGGTCTGAACTTACATGCATGTTATTCTTGGTGAATCCATGCCTAATGCAACTGCTCTTCTTGGCTACCTTATTTCACTTGACAATTATTGCATGGGAGAGGTACGTGGCGATACAGAGGTGGATGGACTACAAGATTCTCATCACAAATAGCCGCCTCAAGAAACTGGCGATAGCTGCCTGGATCTCAACGCTTTTTCCTGCGGTTCCAAACCTAATAGTCAGAGTAGCTGATGCAGATGGTGCAATTATAGGAGCCTTTTTCGCGGTGTGGACTGCAGAGGCAGCAGCTTGTTTAATACTTATTGCATATTTCTATCGAAAGGTGTACCTTGGAATACGCGAACATAAAGTAAACGAAATCCAGCAGGTTGATGTCCTCGCCAAGGTGAAACTTGAATCCAAAGTTGCCAAGACAACTGGCTTGCTGACCGCTGCACTGATATTCTGCTTTATCCCAGTAGCTGTTTTTACCATCTTACATATACGATATGTTTTCCCAGCCACTCGCGCAAATGTTGGTCTCCGGATTACAACACTAGTGACGCAGTGGAACTCATTGTTTAATCCACTGCTTTATTGTTATAGAGATCGCCGTTTCAGGAATGCCATTGGCGAACTTTTACGATTGAAAAAGCCTGCAGCAATCCAGTCAGCAGTCGGTGCTGCTCAATATGTCAGACGAAAGGAGCCTTCAGGATCGTCAGAGCACCACAACCCGAAAGCGCGTAAACAACACTTGACAAGATCGGCATCTTGCAATTCATTAGTTGCTTTAGATTCTAGTCTTGGGACATCGACCGAAGTTATGTTGAAGAGATCTTTGTCTATCGCCGCGCTTGATAAATGCAGCAACACCTTTGTCGGTCTAGAGCTGGGGAAAACTTCATCCATCGTGGTAACGAATGCAACAACACACGCCGAAATAGGCGTGCAAAGTAAAGCGAGGGAAAACAATCTTGAATGTACCAGAGATGTGAGCAAACATCAAGCTTAATCGCACCGTATCCGGGTTAAGCCAAGATAGAAATCGTGGGATTCCATTAACCCCGTGAAAGTAACCAATCACAGTTATGGCATGATTCGAAGACTGAAACCGGCAAAAACAAACTTCAAGGCGTCAGATAAAGTAATCGACTCCCCTGCAAGCTATAACTGAGAAAAAACTTTGTTCAAAGAGAAACGTGGAGACTGATCTTAAGCTTTATAGAGGCAATTCAGAAACTTAAAATAAGAGAAGTCTTGCCACCAATATTCTTGACCAATCTTCTTTTTCAGCCCGTCTATATCGTCTGGGCAGAATAAAAAGAGTTCGAAAGCACCCAATAATTGATCATTTAGGTGCTTGGACTAAAAGTTGCTCACCAAAATCTATTGTGCTAGTTGCGTATATTTTGTCCGAATTAGAATTTAAAAGTAGACACAAATGTTAGTTGATCAATTGAACAAAAGTAGATGTGAAATTAAGAACGTTTTAGCAGAAAGGTTTGAGTTTTTTTACCATCAAAAGTTCAAAATTGTGTATGCTTCAGTTTGCTCCAACAACTAATGTTGATGTTGAGTTATTTTGACAGACTACCAAGCACAGGAAAGGATTAACTAGTATCAGCCACCTTAAAGGAAAGTGCCTGCACGATATTACGTATAACGGTTTACAACTATGGTATTAATTAATTAATTAATTAATTAATTAATTAATTAACTAATTAATTAGCGTCTTAGTTTTATCTGAAAGTAATGTGGTAATACTTTCATGTGAAATTTCGTTGCTTCGTGTTTTCATGGCAACGACACTAAAATTATAATGCGAGTTATCATAACAGAGAAAATAGTGAAAAACTCTCTTCGCGTCAAAAGAGGCGCATTTAAGACAAACTTTGGTCTTATTTGAAGCAATTTCATCAAAATGGTGTTCACCAATCGCACCATGTACTATTATTTCAAAATATTCCTTAAGAGTTGTTTTCGCCCTTTCCCGGTGATTTATTTGCAAATCAAACATTCAAAACTACTTTATTTGACTGATATTCCATTGGCCCTCCACCAAAATTTAAGATAATGGTATTAACATGCTTACAGCAAATTTGGCTAGTGCAAAATTCAAGTTCCTGATTTCCAGATTTTCTTTTACTTTTATCGTGTGCAAGCCCTTCAATATATTACACCAAACTTCTACCTATTTTCACTTAACGATGTTATTATAACTTCGATAAGAGAAGACTGTTAACTACTAGCTCTGATTGAAACTGTTATGTATGGTTCGGAAAAACACTCTATTAAAATTTTAGGTAGTCCTACACTGAGCTTGAAGTGTGAATAAACTAGTAACAGCGTAGAGTTAAGTTCCGTGGCTCTTAAACATTAGCCACCCACTCAATTTCGCATCAGAAACGAGTTTGTCTTAAACTCTTGCAACTGAAAGACTTCATAAAGGTAAGAATAAAAACAGGTTTGGTTTGATTCGAAATGATTTTCCTGTCGCGTTAGGGGCCATCAAATATTTGTCCTCATCAGGGCCCGCATAAAATTGGCAAAATCAGTTGTTTATCAACAGTTCACAAACTTATGGTCATCATACCACAAATCAGAAATAGCGAGAGCCTCCATCTACCCAAACGCAGGACTTTCATTTGTGTTCCGCGGAACCACTGTATGGAACTCTCTTTCAAAGGAATTAAACAACTGTCCCTCTGTAGCTTCCTTCAAAAGGAATTTGAAATCCGTTCTACTGAGCAACTGCGTCGTCTTATTAATAATTGTAGTGTATTTAATATTTTTCATTTAAACCAATAAGTTATTGATCCTGCGTCGTTTTTTTTTCCGTAACTGTAGTGACATTTATTAGCAATTTTCATTAAACCAATTATTGCAATTATTGTAATTTAACGTCAATATTTCTGTAAATTAGGCATGAAGATCCTCTCGGGGAACCTAATAAATCTTGTTGTATCGTCATAGATTACTAGCATAGCAACGATACAACCTGTAAAACAACACTTGTTATTTTAGTTCTAACGTTACTGCTAACCTTTGGGGGTGCCTTTCGGGAAATCTTTGGAAAGCGCTTTATTTTCGTTAAAACTCCGGCAAACTATGTATCACCGAAAAGGTAATAAAATGAAGAATCCGAATATAGTAACATTTTAAATTATTATGGTTTTCTTAAGCGGGCGCGAAGCTTCAAACTTGAAACTATAGATGTTCACTTCGCTGAATTACCTGCCTTTGCATTATCACCTACAACCAAACAAACTCAAAATTCAACAACGGCTCTCTGAAGCTCATTTTTTATTACTGAAAGTTATGTACCAACGTATGGAGAAAAACGGACAATTGTTTTTTTGTTAATTATTATTTTCCAAACACTTGTTTGCAGGATACTATTGTGTCTAATTAATGACGCAAACTTCTCAAACTCATTAATAATTCATCAAGTTTAAAGAAAGGAAATCGTGACCGTGACGGTGTTGGATATCGGATCTTAATTAGCATAGATTTTTACGATTTTAATTCCCCGTTTTCTCCTTAGTTTTAGTTTCGATTGAGAAGATATAGCAAACACTCTAGACAGTGTTTGACCACATTTCCAAACACCTCGAAGTTCGTCAAAATACTCCGCTATGCGTCGTATTTTCACCTCTCTTCTCGTGGTCAAACACTGTCTTTCGTGTTTGATATATTACGTCAAACTAAAGAATCAATGTGTAATTGATTGTACCCACGAAGACCTTCTAATCAAATGTAAAAAGTCGCATCATGTTACTACACTGACATCAAAAGCCGCTCTAAATTTAGACTAGCACAAACAGTGCAGTTAGTCGACAGAGCGGTTTTCAATATTGAGCGTCGTTAATCTAAAACCAAAGTAATCACTTTAGCCAGTCACAAATGAAACAGGCACTACCGTGAACCAGTCAAAACTCGAAGTTATTACATGTAGCTGACGCGAAGTGAGGGAAAACGCGGGTGAACGAGTCACAACTGGTGTTAGTTTTACTTTTGATTGGATGAAAAAGTGCTGCGAGATCTTTGAGCCAATCAAGCAAAAGCAATAGGCCATTCTCGAGTTGTGTTTTGCCTCTGTGTCAAAAGAAGTCTCCGTGCGAAACCATTCATACGGAAATGTTTTCCACCAACATGCTCATTTTCATGTAAATTGAACTCATTTTCATATGAAAGGTTTTGCTCAAGGACTCGTTTTGAAACAGAGGCACAAGGTAACTCGGAAATGGCGTATTACTTTCGACACTCAAATGAGAATGACACTATCAACCGTAAAAATTCTAATTACTATAGTTCCTAACGAGTGTCCAAGATGTAGCCAGTTAACTCAAATGATAGATGACTCCAGTAACAGACTTTACAGGACCCCTCTGATAACAGTGTTGAATACACTGATTTGCATACACTTAAGAGCCATATTCTTTTCAATTCAGGTGTCTGTCCTGCTCGTGGCAAGAATTTTTGTCATCCAGTTGGAATTTACGCCAAATCAATTGACGTCCAGGTTTGTTGGACTATAAGTATCTACTAAATTTTGAGTCCTGAATTTTTCAAGCAGTCGAGATTTCTCCTTTATGCGAAGGTACATTATTCTAATGAGCAATTTTTCTAAGTTAAAGAAAGTTTTTCCTTTGTTTCATAGATACGCAATCTTTAGGTACCGCAAAGAGTATCTCAAACTCCCAACAGTTTTCTCTCTCTCTCTCTTTGCATAAGCACAAATATGAATCTTCACTTCAGTTTGAAGAAAACTTGATAGAAAATTTGTTGTTGTTGTTGTTGTTATTCGCTCAATTAAATTTATCCCTCTTATTTGTAAGAGGATAGAGGATTTGAATGAACCCTTTGAGAACAGCTCAATTACTGATCCAATATCACCTGGTATAGAGCATCGTTTATACATGGGCGAATGACATATTTCAAAAAATAACCAGCTGTTATAAATATTGCTTATAGAGCAGCGCAATAAAAAAATATCTGAGACATAATTGGATGGAGAAGGCTCAATGATTGACTGGGGATTTTCAGGAATACTACTCAGTAGGCCTGCCCCGATTGTGCTCGTAAAGTTTATTATTATTATTATTATTATTACTATTAAAATAGGTTTTAATAGTTTATTTCTCTTATTTACTTTTATCTTGTAATGTACTGATATTGACGTTGAAACCCAGGAGGGAGCCATTATGTAAACACTGTTTGAAATAGGTTTCAATAGTTTATTTCTTTTACTTACTTTTACCTTGTATATACCAATTTGTATGGAATATGTTAATTATTGTTATGATGATGATAGTAGTATTAGTATTATTATTACTATTATTACTACTATTAATATAATCAAAACTATAACAAAATTCTCGAACGTGATTGGCTATCAGCAGCCCGATTTGAGCATTAATTGGACAGTGTACGCGTCATGCTTGTAATTGGACAGTACGCGTCATTTTGCGCGCGCTGTTGCGGTGCACTCTTTTGAGTAAACTGCTGTGTTTTTCAGCATTCATTACGAAGTTTAATCGTTCAGCGATCAATCGATGGTTTGTTCGTTTCTCGAATTTTGTCATAGTTTTGATTAATTGGTAACAGGACATCGTGTCGTCAAATTCAGTCTGTAATCATACCCGTGATTAACAAATCGGACTCCACTCAGTCCTATTACCATTATTTATTAATATTAGAACTATTACTATTACTATTACTATTACTATTATATTACTATTACTATTACTATTACTATCACTATTACTATTACTATTACTATTACTATTATATTACTATTACTATTACTATTACCATTATTATTATTATTATTATTATTATTGTTATAGTAATTGGACCGAGTGAGTACAATTCAGGGAGTAATCGCGTGGGTAATTTCAAAATCGGACGAGCGCGAAGCGCGTGGCCGATTTGAAATTACGAGCACGATTACTCCCTGAATTGTACGACAGGAGGGCTAATTACTATTACTAGTCGTATCTATAACAAATTTTGGAATTAAAAATGTCTTTTGAAAACTTCTTTTCAGCGAAAACGTCTGTAGCGCTTTTCATAAGTTTTGAAAACTTTAGGAAACATTGGGAAGGAAGCCATTAAAGCGCACGTAATTGACCTGCAAATCACGTCGGTATCCAATTACAAAAGGTTTAAATTGAATCCCTGTAATTGGACACCCACGTGACCGCGCGCCTATTACGTGACAAGTAGGCGCGCGGAGAACCAATCACAATTCAGAATTTTGTTATAGATACGATTATTATTACTATTGCTATGATGAACCACACGATGTTTTTGAAGTTCATTTTTTAATGAAGACAATACATATTTCAGAATTGACATCATCCACCGTCAGTTGTACAGTGAGAAACAAAATGAGAATATGCAATGAATAGTATAACAAAGTGAGATATTAACAAGAATAATTGAAGATGAAGGCGCGAACCAAAAGAAAAGGTAAAACTATTAAGGTAAGAAAGGAGACTAATTAGTATGAAAGGGATAAGTTAAGATGTTTGACCTGGGAATTTAAAGACGGCTGCTCCCAAAGGATGTGCAGGGCTTCCTTGATTTTCAATTGGAAGCTTGTGGAAGCAGAGTCGAGAATTTTAAAACAATCTTCTGAACAAAGGGAACGACAATTTTCAGAACTTCTCAGGTGTTTAAAGATGTGGGAATGTTTCTCAGAGGAGAGATGTTCGCGGATGCGACTGGCGAAGTGTCTGTTGGTTTCACCAACATAACAGGCACTACAGCCTGCACATGAGAACTTCTGAATGACTCCCGATCGTAAATCCACAGGGATAGGATCCTTGACCCAAACCAACTCCTGATTTTAAACGGGGTGAACACCAACGTAATGTCTGGGTCAGTGCAAAAAGTGCTAATTAATATCTAAATTGTGCGTTGCGTTGTGATAGAAAAAGGACCGATGAACGGCAATTTAAAATACAAACAATTGTCCTTACGAGTAACACCGTGAGAGGAATCGGAGGTGAAATGATTGTTAAGAAATTTTCTAACAACATTCTCGATGACGTTAGGAGGAACAAATTCCTCCTTAATGTTTTGATAAGGTTATTTATGTCAAGGTGAAAACCAGCCCAAATATTAATTGTTGACTTTGACTAAAAATAATCTTCCTATTCAGTGAGGTTTTAAATACTTTTAAACTAGGCAGAAGTCTGATTTCCGAGGGAATCTAGTTCCACAGAGCAGATCCTCTGTAGTGTAGGCTCTCTTTTGCATATTCAGTTCTTGGTCTGGGGACAGCAATTTATCTCATAGTTTGTAAGATTGTGTACGTGTACATTTGAGGTGTTGGGAAAAATACGCCTCAGGTACGATGGGGAAAGATTATTATGGATTTCATACATAATCATAGCCAGTTGTTTAAATCTTTTGCTTTCCGAACTTTCCCAGCCAAGTTCATCCAACAAAACACTTGATTGACTTTCGTAATTTAAAAAGGTGACATTTCTAGCAGTCCAATTTTGCAGTTTTTAAATTTTGTCTATTGGCCCCTTGGCGATATTTCCCTATACAGTGCTACAGTAACTGAAATAAGGCATAACAAGTGCACTGTACACGTTCATTCTAGTATCAAATGGCATAATAGTCTTTACACGCTTTAAGAATTTACAAGAAAAAAGAAAGTTGATACGGGCGAGAAAGTCTCGCCCAACCACTTTTCAAATCGATAGACTTCCACAAGTTAAATACACGTGTGTAGATTTGGGGGAGGGTTAAAAGTAGCATCTTTAAAACGTTAGGTAAGCATTGGTTGGGATTCCCGCACCTAAAACGCGAGTGTGGCGCGTCTGTAAACGCGCGAGAACTTACGAGAGAAAAGAAAGTTGATATGGGCGAGAATCTCTTACCCATAAACTTTCTAAATCGATAGACTTCAACAAGTTATTTACACGTGTGCAGATTTGGGGGAGGGCTAGAAGTAGCATCTTTAAAACGTTAGGTAAGCATTGGTTGGGATTCCCGCATCTAAAACGCGAGTGTGGCGCATCTCTAAGCGCGCGAGAACTTACGAGAGAAAAGAAAGCTGATATGGGCGAGAATCTCTTACCCATACACTGTCTAAATCGATAGACTTCCACAAATTAAATAAACGTGTGTAGATTTAGGGGAAGGCTAAAAGTAGCGTCTTTAAAACGTTAGGTAAGCATTGGTTGGGATTCCCGCATCTAAAACGCGAGTGTGGCGCGTCTCTAAGCGCGCGAGAACTTACTAGAGAAAAGAAAGTTGATATGGGGGAGAATCTCACCCATACACTGTCTAAATCGATAGACTTCCACAAGTTAAATAAACGTGTGTAGATTTGGGGGAGGGCTAGAAGTAGCATCTTTAAAAAGTTAGGTAAGCAATGTTTCGGATCCCCGAACCTAAAACGCCAGTGTGGCGCATCTCTAAACGCGCGAGAACTTACGAGAGAAAAGAAAGTTGATATGGGCGAGAATCTCCAACCTAAGCACCGTCCAAATCGATAGACTTCAACAGGTGAAATACATTTGTGTAGATTTAGTGGAGGGCCAAAACTAACATTTTTAAAGAACCCCGTAAGCATAGTTTGGGATCCCTACCCCAAAAACTCGAGTGTGCCGCATCGCTAAACGCGCGAAAACACGCGAGTGAAAAACTGAAAAAGATATAAATGGGCGAGAATCTTTAACCCAGGCATTGTCCAAAGCGACAGACTTCCACAAGTAAAATACGCGTGTGTAGATTTGAGAAAGGGCCAAATGCAGCATCTTTAAAAAGTCCAGTGAGCATTGTTTGAGATCACGACACCAAAATCGCGAGTGTGGCACATCTCTAAACGCAGGAAAACAAGCGAGAGAAACAAATATAAATGGGCGAGAATCTCCATCCCAAGCATTGTCCAAAGCGACAGACTTCCACAAGTAAAATACACGTGCGTAGATTTGGGGGAGGGCCAAATTCAGCATTTTTAAAGAGCCCCGTAAGCATACTTTGGAATCCCCACACCAAAAACGCGAGTGTGGCGCATCTCTAAACGCGCGAGAACTTACGACAGAAAAGAAATTTGATATGGGTGAGAATCTCTTACCCAAGCACTGTCCAAATCGAAGGACTCCCAGAAGTAAAGAATACTATGGCGTAAAATTAAGAGAGGGCCAAAATTAGCATCTTTAAAAAGTCCAGTGAGCATATTTTGAGATCCCGACACCAAAATTCGAGACTGCCGCATAGCTAAACGGGCGAGAAAAGACAAGGGAAAAGTAAATTGACATTGTTAGACTTCCACAAGTAAGACACACGTGTGTAGATTTGGGAGTGTGAAGCATCTCTAAACACGCGAGAACTTACTAGCAAAAAGAAAGTTGATATAGGCGAGAATCTCTTAGCCAAGCACTGTCCAAATCGATAGACTTCAACAAGTGAAACACACGTGTGTAGATTTGAAGGAGGGCTAGAAGTAGCATCTTTTAAAAGTTAGGTAAGCATTGGTTGGGATCCCAGCATCTAAAACGCCAGTGTGGCGCATCACTAAACGCGCAAGAACTTACGAGAGAGAAAGTTGATATGGGGGAGAATCTCCAAACTAAACACTGTCCAAATCGATAGCCTTCCACAAGTGAAATACACGTGTGTAGATTTGAGAAAGAGCCAAATCTAGCATCTTAAAAAAGTCCAGTAAGCATATTTTGAAATGCCGACACCGAAAACGCGAGTGTGGCGCATCTCTAACCGCGCGAAAACACGCGAGTAAAGAGAATTATAAATGGGCGAGAATCTCCCACCCAAGTATTGTCCAAAGCGACCGACTACCACAAGTCAAATACACGTGTGTAGATTTGAGAAAGGGCCAAATCTAGCATCTTTAAAAAGTCCAGTAAGCATAGTATTAGATCCCGACAGCAAAACCGCGAGTGAGGCGCATCTCTAAACGCGCAAGAGGTTACTAGAGAAAAGAAAGTTGATATGGGCGAGAATCTCTCGTCCAAGCACTGTCTAAATCGATAGATTTCCACAAGTGAAATACACGTGTGTAGATTTGGGGAAGGGCTAAAAGTAGCATCTTTAAAAAGTTAGGTAAGCACTGGTTGGGATCCCCGCACCTAAAACGCGAGTGTGGAGCTTCTCTAAGCGCGCGAGAACTTACGAGAGAAAAGAAAGTTGATGTGGGCAAGAATCTCCAACCCAAACACTGTCCAAATCGATAGACTTCTAGAAGTGAAATGCACGTGTGTAGATTTGAGAAAGGGCCAAATCTAGCATCTTCAAAAAGTCCAGTAAGCATAGTTTGAGATGCCGATACCGAAATCGCGAGTGTGGCGCATCCCTAAACGCGCGAAAACACGCGAAAAAGAAAAAATATAAATGGGCGAGAATCTCCAACCCAAGCATTGTCCAAAGCGGCAGACCACCACAAGTGAGATACACGTCTGTAGAGTTGAGAATGGGCTAAATCTAGCATCTTTAAAAAGTCCAGTAAACATAGTTTGAGATCTCGACACCAACACTGCGAGTGGGGCGCATCTCTAAACGCGCGGGAACTTACTGGAGAAAATTGATATGGGCGAGAGTCTCTCACCCAAGCACTGTCCAAATCGAGAGCCTTCCACAAGTGAAATACAAGTGTGTAGATTTGGAGTAGGGCTAACAGTAGCATCTTTAAAAAGTTAATTGAGCATTGGTTGGGATTCCCGCACCTAAAACGCGAGTGTGGCGCATCTCTAAACGCGCGAGAACTTACGAGGGAAAAGAAAGTTGTATGGGCGAGAATCTTTAACCGAAACACTGTCCAAATCGATAGACTTCCACAAGTTAAATACACGTGTGTAGATTTGAGCGAGGGCTAAAAGTTGCATCTTTAAAAAGTTACGTAAGCGCTGATTGGGATCCCCGCCCGTAAAAGGCGAATGTGGCGCATCTCCAAACGCGCGAGAACTTACGAGAGAAAAGAAAGTTGATATGGGCGAGAATATCCAACTTAAGCACTGTCCAAATCGATAGAATTCCAGAAGTGAAATACGTTTGTGTAGATTTGGGGGCGGGGGGGGGGGGGGGGGACCAAAACTAGCATTTTTAAAAAGACCTGTAAGCATACCTAGGATCCCCACACCAAAAACGCGAGTGCGCCGCATCGCTAAACGCACGAAAACACGCGAGTGAAAAAAAGATATAAATGGGCGAGAATCTTTAACCCAGGCATTGTCCAAAGCGACAGACTTCCACAAGTGAAATACACGTGTGTAGATTTGAGAAAGGGGCAAATGTAGCATCTTTAAAAAGTCCAGTAAGCATAGTTTGAGATGACGACACCAAAATCGCGAGTGGGGCGCATCTCTAAACGCGCGAAAACACGCGAGGGAAAAAATATAAATGGGCGAGAATCTCCATCCCAAGCATTGTCCAAAGCGACAGACTTCCACAAGAGAAATGCACGTGTGTAGATTTGGGGTAGGGCCAAATCTAGCATTTTTAAAGAGCCCCGTAAGCATACTTTGGGATCCCCGCACCTAAAACACTAGTGTGGCGCATCTCTAATCGCGCGAGAACTTACGAGAGAAAAGAAAGTTGATATGGGCGCGAATCTCCAACCTAAGCACTTTCCGAATCGATATACTTCCACAAGTGAAATACGTTTGTGTAGATTCGGTGGAGGGCCAAAACTAGCAGTTTTAAAGAGCCCCCTAAGCATAGTTTGGGATCCCCACACCAAAACCGCGAGTGTGCCGCATCGCTAAACGCGCGAAAACACGCGATTGAAAAAAAGATATAAATGGGCGAGAATCTTTAACCCGGTTATTGTCCAAAGCGACAGACTTCCACAAGTAAAATACACGTGTGTAGATTTGAGAAAGGGCCAAATGTAGCATCTTTAAAAAGTTAGGTAAGCATTGGCTGGGATCCCCGCACCTAAAAAGCGAGTGTGGCGCATCTCTAAACGCGCGAGAACTTAGGAGAGAAAAGAAATTTGACATGGGCGAAAATCTCTTACCCAAGCACTGTCCAAATCGAAAGACTCCCAGAAGTAAAAAATACACATGTGTAAATTTAAGAGAGGGCCAAAACTAGCATCTTTAAAAAGCCCAGTGAGCATAGTTTGAGATCCCGACACCAAAAGTTCGAGTGTGCCCCGTAGCTAAACGCGCGAGAAAAGACGAGGGGACAGTAAATTGACATGGTTAAAAATATCCACCCAAGCACTGTTCAAATCGATAGACTTCCACGAGTGAAACACGCGTTGGAGATTTGGAAGAGGGCTAAAACTAGCAAATTTAAAAAGGGAGGTGAGCAAAGTTTAGAATCCCCACATCTAAAACGTGAGTGTGCCGCCTCGCTTAACGTGCGAGAACACGCGGGAGAAAAGAAAATTGACATGGGAAAGAATATCTAACCCAAGCACTGTCCAAATTGATAGACTTCCACAAGTGAAATACACTTGTGTAGATTTGAGGGAGGGCCAAAACTAGCATTTTTGAAGAGCCCCGTAAGCATAGTTTGGGATCTTCACACAAAAAACGCGAGTGTGCCGCATGGCTAAACGCGCGAAAACACGCGAGTGAAAAAAAGATATAAATGGGCGAGAAACTTTAACCCAAGCATTGTCCAAAGCGACAGACTTCCACAAGTGAAATACACGTGTGAAGATTTGGAAGAGGGCTAAAAGTAGCATCTTTAAAAAGTTAAGTAAGCATTGGTTAAGATCCCCGCACCTAAAACGCGAGTTCGGCGCATCTCTAAACGCGCGAGAACTTATGAGAGAAAAGAAAGTTGATATGGGCGAGAATCTCCAACCCAAACAACGTCCAAAATCGATAGACTTCCACAAGTGAAATACGCAAGTGTAGATTTGGGGGAGGGCTAAAAGTAGCATGTTTAAAAAGTTAGGTAAGCACTGGTTGGGATCCTTGGACGTAAAACGCGAGTGTGGCGCATCTCTAAAAGCGCGAGAACTTACGACGGAAAAGAAAGTTCATATGGGCGAGAATCTCTTACCCATGAGGGGACGCAAATGACGTCTATTGTAAGTATCTCTTCCCGGTGTTTTTTTTTGTTTGTTTGTTTGTTTGTTTGTTTAATTCTATGAGAACAGGGCTGTATTCCTCTAAGGCTGTGGGTGTAATTCGTAAAAACACTGAGTTCTTCTGAGTTCTTATAAATCATTTAGAAATTCTTCGTTCCAGTTGAAATTTATGTTGCTGGCACATGGGTGGGCACTTTATGTAGACCCTGATGCAAGATACCTTAAACTATTTTTACTGTTCATGATGCACTGCTACGTTAGTCTGCTTTATAAATATTTAACTGCTCTGGTGGAGTTTTTAATTTCAATACGATTAAAAGTTCTTTTTATGCGTTCCTGTTAAAAATGATGCAAAGTTGTCAATTTTAGTCATTTTAATTTGAAGAAAAGGTCCTGTTAGTACCTTGTTGTTACTTGATGAAAATTTTGCGGGGTTTGTTTTACCAGGGCGGTTCATGACGCCTCCTGGAATAAGCTATACCTTCCCTAGTTGAATCGTCATCAGTTTATCGTAGGTTATTCAGGTTATTGATTGGAAAAATAATTATACTTTTGAACCTTAGTTCCTCTATTTTCAGGGGATGGGGGGTGGGCTCACTTCTTTCGGAGGTCGTTACTTACGGACTTTTACGATTCGTTGCGTGTACGAGCCATTGGCCAAGCGATTTCCAAGCCATTGGTAGCCGTGCATGGTCACCTAAAACACTGACAATCTATCTTAGCTCCATGTACTAAGGTTCTCCTTGCGATTTTTTTTGTTGTTGTTGTTCTCGGCTGTGCAATTGTGCGATGTTTTCTACACAATAACTTCAATTGCCAAGCATGATAATAATGCACGTGGCTCCCACTGCCAACGACATACTCAGACAAGTATTCCACATCATCTGGGTCAACCTCGTTCCCAGGGTCTCTCATCTTACCGCCCCGATGATAGACCCTGGGAACCAGGTTGCATCTGGGTTTCTATTCCTTAAGATCTATTTTAGATTGATTAATCAAACGCTCCTTTACGCCCGGACAAGCATCTCGATGCAAGCTCAGAGTTTATTGTGATGGCTTTCATTGGGTAAACAAGACATTTACGTCTGCTCGCCGCGCTCAACATCCATTCGTACGTAGGCACTTTGGTGTCTTTAAGTTCAGTTCGTAGATCTGAACTTGGGTCAGGGGGAGAAGCAGAGGAAGGTTCACGTTGTGTAATTCGTTCATCATTGCAGGATTACTTGATTTATCGGCATTCCCCAGTTTTGTCCGCTCACGTTTTTTTCCTGCCCAAGTCTCTCTTCACGTGTGTTTAGACGTGATCCGATACATAATGACCTTGTTTTGTTCCAGATTATTGGCGTCGGTGGAGTCCGCCATCATTTGAAAGCATCAGGAATGACTTGAACGCGCTATTTACGTTTAAAGCACTATTAATATCGTGACTTCATTTTAAAGTTAAGCAATTTTATGATGTTTGTTTAAAGACCTCCTCGTTAGATCGCCTCTCACCTATATCAGGAACTGACTACATCAGTGCTATAAAAACTTTAAGAAATTTTTTTATGATTCGCGCATAAAAACGCTATCTACGAATATACGAGTCTGTAATCTTATCGAAATTCTGGCAGTTATTGTTAAAATAGTTATAATCATGGTTAGCGTACGTCACGAGACGACCTTCAGTGTTAATAAGTACATCACTAAAGGTAGTAATAACAGGGTTTAGTATCACCCAACCAGTGGACCAATGCAAATCCTGCATTTTGATTGGCTAATAGTCCTCTAGTAGCGAAATTGGCGCAATCAAGCGTGACGTTTTCCTTCGTTTTATTCCCAAATAAATGTTTCTTCAACTTGCCTTTGCTAACTTTATTATTACCTTTTCTGCCCGACTAGTTGGGTGATACTAAATTAGTTTGACCCTCAGCCTCCGGAATCATTTAAAATCACCAAGAAATGTCATGAGGAAAGACAGATAAGGATTATTCGATTGAGTCCGAGAATATTTGCATCTATCAAATCATATTACAGTAATATTCATTCGTTTGCTTTTCTTAAAAAAGAAAATTAAAAAAGAATCCATCTCATGGGAGAATTCTAAATATACCCTGATGTCAAAAGCTTACGAACAAAAAGTTATTCCAGCAAAAATATCATTCCGCATTGATGATATAATCAGAGTGCGTGCTTTTCTCAAGGCACTGTTGAAGTGATTAAAGGCTCAAAAATCTTGAGGAAAAAAGTCTAAAGACGCCTTATAATGCATTCTGTTGGATTCAAAAAAATTTCTCGAAGCAGCGTGGAATGAATTTTAATCACGTATATAAAGAGGCGTCAAATGACACACCCTTAGTTTAGATGTTGTACATCGTTACACTGTGAAGCGAAGCCGCGAACATCTTTCATGTTCTTCCTTCAGATCAGTTCATCTTTTCTATCTTTTTTTTTTATCATTTCCATTCATTTAATTGTTATATAGCCTTAATTTTATTTCTAAATTTCGCTAGCCTTCCAATTTTGGCCTCTAAACGGACTTGTGATCACGCCGTGAAGTTCAGTGCGAGTTGTCCTTCGCTCACACCGCAGCAATCGTCGAAAGTAAGTTGTTGCAGGTTGTTGGCCTACTGAGGTAGCATATGCTTTTTTCTAATGAGTAATTATTGCATGACTCTGCTTTTTTTCCTGCCAAAATGAAATTTAATTTCCATTCTTGCATAAATGAAAACTTTGATGGTCAAACTGCATTGTTCTGAGATGATGAGGAAACGAATTTTCAATTTTCTAAGCAATTTTATCTAAACTCTTGCCAGTTTCTACAGCTCTGTTTGCAGGTGCTCAAAAATTATATCCCCAGCTAGTAAGTATTGTAGTTAGCTGATGTTTATGTATTCTTTTGTTTCGCGCTTCTTTGTAGCCACCGTGCCAGTGTTGCCTCAGTTTGTGAATTTACTGTGTTGTTGCTGTCACTTCAGCCAAAAGCAACTGTGTTGGAGAAGTCTCTTTCAGCAAAACAAGCTACTCCTGGTCAGCTTCTTAGTGATGCAAGCCACCACTTCAATTTTAGATAAGTCAATTGTGTTGTTTTTCAGAAGTTTATACCCCGTCTTGTTGATAAGCCCAATTTCATGGTCAGATTGGTTAGTAGTCTGAACCAGTCCGAACGGGTGATAAGGATTTTCGATACTTCAAAATACTAAATTCGACTTGATTGAAATGAAGTCATTGGTGTAAATTAAGCGACACTGTTTTTGAAGACATTATTAAATTTAGTGCCATCTTCCCAAAGAGCCAATCTTCGTCTTGTTTTTACCACAAGAGGGCTTTCTCATAGGCCACGTGTCCATGTAAAATACTTAGAAAATTCCGCAACACCTTTCTACTGTAAAGAAGATGTAAGAGCTAATTAAAAAAGTTATAAAACAAGCTCTTACTACCTTCTACAACATTCAATAGCTATACTAATGAACAAAGAGATAAAAAAGCTGCACAGCCACTTTCTGTGCAGCCAAAACTAGTGTCCTGGTCCATTATTTTAATATTAAATAAAGTAGGTATGGGGTAAGAGAGTTGTCTTCCTCCTTCCAACCTCTTTTCGCATTTCTATATTTAACTCTAAAATTTAAAAACATCCACTAGAAATACTTTCAAAATATATAGAACACTATACAAATGCGAGGAAGGAGGTTGGAGGGGGGAAGATTACTCTTCCACCCACCCTCCTCCTCTCCGGAGGAAGGAGGTTGGAGGGAGGAAGATTACTCTTCCACCCATCCTAGGATAATTTATTCATATATTCAAATAACTTAATGACGAAAAGTAATAAAAAAGCAAGACGAGAAAATGAGCATGGTACAAAGGGCTTCTTTTTAATTCAAGTTTTTTCTACCGTTTTTCTTGCACATTTTTATTTAGTAAACTCCCGTCAACTTCTTTTCCTTATTTAAAGCAGAGCTTATTATCAGGGGGATTTTGGTATGCAAAGATTGTTCGAAGAACCTTAATTCCTGTCTTCAACCCTAGACTTCCCTGAATGAATGATGGAGGATTAATTCTTATCCATAAACCTCTACCTCTTTCGGGAGAAGATTTGGAGAGGAAGTTTAACTCTCATCCTGTATCTTTCATTCGGCTTTTTACGTTTAAAAAGATTTGTAATATTAGTGAAAACTCCTGCCATAACAATTTTCCCTTACTGGGTTAAGTTTTAAGAGCTGGCGGTAAGACTAGACTACGCGTTTATTCTTACAGTTTAGTCTAGTCATAACGCAAGTTTTTAAGCCTTTACTCTCTTTGAGAAAATTATTTTGAGAGGTTTTACTTATGCTACAACTCTTTCTGAGCGTAGAAGGCCATGTGAAAGATTGTGGATGAGACTTAAACTTTTTCTTTAAGTCTTCTCCCTAGGAAGGTAAAGGATTATGGATGAGATTTAACCCTACCCCACGATTGTTCCATTCAGGGGAGTTGAGGCTTCGGGGACAGGAGTTAAAAGTTTTCGAACATTCTTCGCGTGAAGGAGTATGGAGGATTTTCAACTGGAGTTAATCACGGTGTACAAGGGATCGTGGAGGGGTGTTTAACCCCCTCTGACGATTTTCTCCTGGCATTGCCCTCTGCTTTAGGAACGAGGAATGTTCATAGGAGTAAACTAAATTTAAATGTCAAGAAAAGGACAACTACACAAGTTTATCCGCATTCACCTCTCGGGTTCTGCGGCATATTTGTTTTTCATTAGTTCGTTTCTTAGTTATCTTTTATTATAAGAAGGTTTAAGAGCTTATTGGAGTCTAGTCTTTAATTTGCTCTTTGTACCTTCTTTGCATCAGTAAAGTTTACTCTGGTTAATTACAAAAATCTCGTCCGATCCGTTCTATTTTTTCGCCTCTGCAGTGATTTTGATATCATATACATATGATATATTCACAACTTTATTTATACTCTAATCACCCTGAAACGATTATAAAATATTTTGTAACTAATCTTAATAAACACAAACACAGCATCAGGGGCGGGCATCTCGTTTATTGATGCAGGATACAGCGAGCGTTACATCATCATAAAGAAAACACAGCAGTGAATAAACAGAAAATTAAAAAGCAAAGTTGAAAGAGATGCCTTCGAGTGGCTCTTGCATAACTTACAAATTCTTAAATAGCCTACTAGCCCCTTAGGGATTCACGCCTAAAATACTTCTACAGTTAACAAGAACCATACATAGTGAACGTACTCCAGTGTAATTAGCGAAACGTTACAAAATATATTTATACTCTAATCACCCTGAAACGATTATAAAATATTTTGTAACTAATCTTAATAAACACAAACACAGCATCAGGGACGGGCATCTCGTTTATTGATGCCCGCTTTCGAAAATAAAGAAAGAGAACAAAGGAATCTAAGTGTGCAAACTTCTAGACACTGAAAGTAAAGATTCTAACCTACCGTAATATAGCTGTGGCTAGTCGTCCTTGGCTCGATCAGTCTTCTATCTGCCGTGACATAAAAAGTGTAGATTGCTGATGCCTGCTCCTTAGCGGCCCATGTTCTTAAGCTATGTAGATCAGTTAAACAAGTGTATAAGATATCCTAGTTCCGCAAACGCATGCCAAGTCTAAAACTTTATTTTAATACGAATTTTTTGAGAGCAAAATATGCTACATCTCCGAAGAAAATAAATTCATAAAATTAAAACTAAAAATTTCATATAATAAACATCTGTTTTGCTCTTACATATATAAATCTTGACAAATGCATCGCAAAAACTAACGTTACGGCAACGAAGGCTAGCTAACTCGTTGCCGCGGAGAAAAGCCCACTAGGCAGTCACGCAAATTGCGGCTAAGCGAAGATTAGCAGGATTAGCCGTGGCGCCCACAAACCTATTATATATCCTCAAGATCATCTCGGGAGTAACAGCGGCCCCCTTTTTATGGAAACAGGTTTTGCAAGCTCAATTTTAGCCGCCTCGAGAAAACTTCTATCACAAGTCAAATCACAAGTCGGAAAGCCATACCGATGGTGTGCCCAATTTATGCCATAACAGGCAGAACCAAGTGTGGAGTAGAGGGAACTCTGCTGCAGCAAAATACTCCAAATAAGGAGCAAAAGACGTCTCATCAGACGGCAAACAAGCGACTTCCTCAAAGCGCGAAGACCATTCTCTAAATGTTTGAAAGTCACTTGAATAACGCTCTGTTGTTGAAGGGGCCTTTGCTTTACAGGCACTCAAGGGAAGACCTTCCGCTGACTTGCGAAGTCGTCTGGATCTCTTGAGTGGGCAACCTTTGAAGTAAACACACATCCACTTTGTAGACTTGAAAGATAAGAAAAGAAATGTGAGAACAATTAGAAAAAAAAAAATGCAACAACACGCAGATCAGAACATAAGGAAGGCCCAGAGGCCTAAATCTTGCATTCAGCACACTATATACTGGCAGTCCTGCACAAAAATGGCATGGCTCAACGGCCTAAAACAGTGTAATCACCTAAGATCAACCCGTGATAAACGGGCAGTCCCGCACAAAAATGGCATGGCCCAACGGTCTAAAACAGTGTAATCACCTAAGATCAACACATGATAAACGGGCAGTCCCGCACAAAGATGACATGGTCCAACGGCCTAAAACAGTGTAATCACCTAAGATCAACACACGATAAACGGGCAGTCCCGCACAAAAATGACATGGCCCAATGGCCTAAAACAGTGCAATCACCTAAGATCAACACATGATAAACGGGCAGTCCCGCACAAAGGTGACATGGCCCAACGGCCTAAAACAGCGTAATCGTGACCGCGCGGCATGACTTCTCCATAGACAGATTCTACTGGACACTGGACTGTACAGCACCGACAAGCAACTAAAATTCTCCGAGTCAAAAGGGAACTGTTATTTGCCCCATGGAGATAAACATCTTTACCGTTCTCAACGAAGAGAAAATCAATAACAAAAGATCTGAAACCCCACCTACGTTCCACCAAAAAGGCCAAAAGGGAACTGAAAGGCCAATAAAGAGTAACCAGTTCTATTGACAAAAACATATGTGGCGGATGACATTTTCAACTAACGAAACAGGTGGCATCAGCCAACAGGTTTCTCCTAGCCAACTAAATGCTAGAGAATCTTCGAATAGAAACTGGGAAAAACTTGAATTTTTTTTTTTTTTTTGTTTAACTGGAAAAGTAATCAATTGAACAGGGACCCCGATAAGAGGTTACTTCATGAAAATAGCTATCTTTAACTGACCAGTCATCAATCGACGATCTTGCATAAGTAATCAGCTTTCTCGTTAAATGAACGAGGTATCAACTCAGCCTCGATTTTGATATTACTTTCTTTGGCGGTATCAAATATATCACCCGCGAATTGAAGCGAACACAGTTTCATACTACCAGAATCGACGATCAAAGGTACAGTTTGGTTGTCAGTAAACCACTTAACAGAGCACCCTGAAAGAAGATGTGCAAATTTTTCAAAGCAAAACAAACACAGTGGAGTTCTCTCCACGTGGTACTCGATCTGGTATCTACATAGAATCTCAGTTTTTGTGCGAAAACAGGCAATGTTACCAATGGCAATAAAAGCAGCCAATCCAATAGCGCTAACATCCGAGCATACAATACAAGATAGTCTGCGAGCAACGTCTGCAAAACACTGGAATTGAGATACGAAAACATTATTCTTCCAGAACTCCAACTGTATGGAAACTGACAACGGGTTAACAACAGCAGGAGCACACGCGCACTCGACCACTGAACCTATGGCCAGAAGATCAGAAATAGCCTGCTCGACAAATCACTATACTGGACTGGATGGCTAAGTGATTATTAGAAAACTGAGCTGAGGGTGGAATGTAAATAAAGAGAATCTAATACCCATCAAAAATAGTATCGCGAATAAAGCAAGAAGCACCTATATGATTTAAAAAATCTACATTAACCATAAGGTTGCCTTTGACTTAAATATAATGCGTTCTGTCCTGATAATCAGTCTTTTATTCATTCATTCAGTCATCAGGGCTAGTACAATCGTTAACCCTCGGACTAACACCCCCATCGTGGCACAAGGGGATGAAACCCTCTCCTTGGGTTTTCGTTCTATTAAGGTACAGGAAGCCCTGAGCTTGCTCTATAAAATAATGACATATGTTTTGGTTGTGACGTCGCATGACGTCATTTGACCCACCATCTTGGATAATACTATTTTCTTAAAAAGTCAAAAAATAATCTAGAATGCTTATGAAGCCAGAATGCTTATGAAATGTACAATTTAGTGAAATTCAGCAAAATGATGAACAAAGCTGGAAAAAAAAAATACAGAAGTATGTCGAAAAAGTTGGTTTTTGTCCAAACCCATACGAAGTTTGTGGTTGCCATGACAAAGTTAAAAGTAATGGACACAATTGACATAACCAAAATTTACGCGAACGATGAATGAACAGCTAAGGAAATTTTTCAGCCCCTTAGAGTAAATTGTCTTTTCAACACTTCCAAAAAACCTTGAATCACATGGTTCAACAAAATTATCAATAAGTTCAACCGGGTCTCCCAATCATTTGATTAAATTGAAAAAATTATATACTCATCTTATCCCATTCTCTTCAATGCAGCTTGGTATTTGCCATAAGTATGTATTTTTACTGCTTGGAGGGGCTGCAGCAGCTCCTCTAAAACGGCTTGGGCAGGAAGATGGATTTGCTCAGTGGCTTCTTTGGCCGCATCTGAAACACTTGTCTGCTAGTTGAGGCTGACGTCCACGAAAGGACTGCATGCGAAAAAAACAAAAAGGCTGATTAGAAGAAAAATAATTGCCAGTGGACAGCCCATGAGTGGATGGAGCTTCACTGGATGTAGAGCGGGTAGCTGTAGAGTTGGCCAGCTAGACGCATTTTTCCGCTTTTTCTCCCGGATCTTAGCTAGCGTTCGCATTTCGGCTGATCAGAGCTTTTTCTCTTCCTCTGAATCTTCGGCGAGTTCGTCGATTCGTACTTGCACTGCTGCCCAAACAGCGGCGTTCTTGTCCGCGGAACGAAATAACTTGACTGCTGAAAGGTTTCCTTTTGAGATGGTCTTGCTGGTCCCGTCTGTTGCATCCAGCAGAGAGTTGCTGAACTCGTATTGTACTTGAGTTAAAAGAACTCGAAGCCTTGGATACCGTTTTTAGCCTCTACAGTTGAGACTGAGTGGCAGCTTGTTTCTCGTCGAGACCGCGTTTAAATGCAGCGAACTTCTGATCAAACTTAACGTCCAAAAGACGAGGAAACAATGTTCGTGAAGCAGTCTCATGAAAAAGATCTCCCTCAGTGAAGGATTGCGCGATCGAAGCGGGAACGCTCGCTCGTTCAGTATCCGGCGACATAACAGCAAAGTTGAAAGAGATGCCTTCGAGTGGCTCTTGCATAACTTACAAATTCTTAAATAGCCTACTAGCCCCTTAGGGATTCACGCCTAAAATACTTCTACAGTTAACACGAACCATACATAGTGAACATACTCCAGTGTAATTAGCGAAACGTTACAAAATATATTTGTTAATTAACTATCTCATCGTCCGCCCACTACATGTATGAGAATCGAATTAACGATCTACATCAAAATGAGGTATTTTTTATTAAAGTTCATTCTTAAAATCGAAGCATAAATTTCAAGGTGTTTCTGCACTTTTCTTGTGGCCTGTTCTTTGTTTTTGTGCCGTGTCACAATCCATTTTCCTTACTATTCTTCAGTCTACCTGTTGACAGAATCAAATATTAACAGTACATTATAATGTGTCAACTAGAATCAACATATATGCGGCGAGCTATCCAAATGTGATGTTGCAGTGTTATTCTACTGTCCGTGTTTTCATATTTTCTCTTCAAATAAACTTAATGTTGCTCGCTTGAATAATGATATATTAACAAGTTGCACCTATCTTTTAACTTCCGATTTTCGTGATAAGGAGAGAAAAGCAGCAATGGCCGATAGTGCACGATAGTACCTCAGCTAATCACAATGCAGCATTTGCATTAGCTTATATACCAGTACTAGTAGAATTCTACTAAAAATAAACACGTACCTGTATCATTGTGAAGTATAATAACTTTCTCTTATTAATCTTTACATTATACCCAAGAGTGATCAAAATTAAATGTATTTTCAATTGGCCATTAGTAACAACTCTGAAATCATCAGGTAAACTGCATTGATTTTCTGCCCCGTTTTGCTCGTAACTATTTTTGGACCTAGATAAAGACAACCTTTAAAAAATCGAACCTTCTTTCATCTAGCTGGAATGTTAGTATGATCTTGTTTCTGTATTAACGATAAAATCTAAACGTGATGTATCCAAATCTCTTTGCTCTACATAAAGTTTAGTCAGCAAATAAATGAATTGATGGTAACAGTTAATGAACAACAACTTTCTCTCAGCCTGAAGAATAACCTTCATAAAAGCTATTGAAGTTATTGGCGTCATTTTAAACTTTAAAAATAAATTGGACATAAATTAGGAAACTCACAAGGAAGAATATATACTGTAGCGCTCCGAACCGGGAACGAAAGGGTTGCAACTGATTACGAGCGAAAAGGCATAACTTGCAGTTGAAACAAGCTCAATATTCAATATTCGTAAGAAACATTTTAACTGGACTGAATCTTTATGGACTGCTTGCGAACGATAAACCTTGTTCATTGTTAAGAAATCAGTATTTCATCAACTTACTTATTGAACGGTGCTTTGATTATGGCGTCTCTTGGGCGTCACTGATGAACACCGAGCCGAAACGTTAAACGTGCAAAAATTAAAGCGAGGGCTAAGCGAGACGAAAAACGGCAGCAAATCAGTAAAAAATAAACAACTAAGAGAAGAGAGATGCAGTTAGAAACTGTAGACTTACCTGAAGGGACTCAATCGATGAAAGATACAGGTTCGCCTTGTTACCGCACATGCAACATGACCGACACTAGAGTGATGGATGTGTCCCTTGAGACTTCGTTACATAGGTAATTAAAATTCACATCAACTGTGAGAAATATTCTTCGCTCACACCGAACCTTTTAAGATTGTTGTTCATTGATTAATTTGAATCAGCAATCGGAAGAACAGATTGCGTTAACAAATTCTTGGTTGCCATAGCTTCCTGACTTGTAATAAATCTTGACGGGGTTTTAAATGGAACAATTCTTTTGATTTCGACCGACGGGGAATTTTAGGTGAGAAAGAAATGAAGAGAGAAAGGAAGTATTCCACAGACGCATGCAGGCGTCGATACATTCTCTTTATTTTCAAGTAATTATTTACGCGTGTAAATCCAAGCCGCGTATGGAAGTAAACGGTGTTTTTGCGAGTGTCGGGTGAGTCAAAATTCGATTCAACCTTGATCCCAGGCTCTTTTTCCTTCGCCTCCCTTGTCATTGAAGCAAGATATTTTTAAGAGAGGAAACAGGAGAGAGAGCCTGGGGTCAAGGTCTAATTCAACTGACGAGTAAAAGTAATTAAGAAACAGAAAACATGAACCAACCACCCCCCGTGCTCACGGGGGGTGGTCGCTTACGAGAACGTAGACCATAATCGGTCAAAATTCTTCCTCATTAGCAAATGATACTGCAGAGACTTACCCCATGGATCAGTGCCCATCTAAAACCATATAATAACTTTTGGTAGCCACAAAAAATCTAAGCTTTCCAAAGATATTCATTCAGAGTAGTCATGGTTCGTTTCTGATAAAGTACTACGTCTTAGGCCCACTTCAGACGCCGAACTTTTCATGAGCCGAACCAAATACATTGAATTAAGTACATGAAAAGTTCGGCGTCTGAATCAGTTAAGAACGGCTATTTGAATTTGGAACGGCCCAGCCGTTCTTCCCGCCTAGCTCCGCCGGGAATTTCGGCTTTGGAACGGCTTTGATTCAGACGTCGAACTTTTCATGAGCCGAACCTAATGTCTAAATTATTATAACGTATTTTACAAGCAGTTTTTATTTTGCCTGAAAATCGCTGACATTTCGATGTGTTTTGGTTTAAACTAAATAAAGTTCGACGAATTAAGTTCGACGTCTGAATCAACAGGTGTACTTTTGATAATTTGGGTCGGTCCAAACTCGAATTAAGTACGGCTCATGAAAAGTTCGGCGTCTGAAATGGGCCTTATTATCCAATTTCCGCTCCATTATCTTTCAAGTGGTTGCTTACGGGAGGTTAAAAACAAAAGAAATTTCAAACTTTTAGCTTTAAAAGTGGTCGTGGTATCTTACGAGAGGTGTTCGCCCACAAGAGGTTCCAAATATAGTGATTTGACTTGGAAACGTTTGCTATTTTGGAAAATTGGTCGCTGAGGAGAGGTGGTCGCAACCGAATTTAGTTGACTCGAGCCGTGATAGTTGACGAGGGCTGCGCCCTCGTCAACTATCACGCGATATAAATCGAGAACGAATAATCTAATTGTTTAATAGAACAAAACAACCGTGCCAAGATTACCTGCCGCTAGCTCTAAGGAAAAAGCCCCGGGAAGAGGGTTGCGGAGACTGTGGCAACGCGTATACGAATGCGAGCCTAATTAAGCTGCGCCCTCGTCAACTATCACGTGATAGAAATCGAGAGCGAATAATCTAATTGTTTAATAGAAACTCGATTTTAAACCAATCAGCCCTCGTATTTTCTCTGGGCTATTTCTAAATATATTATACTGTTTTTTCACATTCGTATACGCGTAACCACAGTCTCCGCAACCTTGTTCCCAGGGCTTTTTCGTTAGAGCGGCAGGTAATCTAGGCTCGGCTACCAAGTTTGTTGTTCGTTGACAACAAATGGCGTCGTTGATCACAAAATGGTAGCCATACCACATATTTAGCCGTACCTAGCCACAAAGGATCTAGAGAGCATTTTATTTGCGACTCATTGATAGAGAAAATATTATAGTAAATAGTACAAGCACCATGTCGACTATGATTAATGGGCAGTTGATTCTGGAAGAAGAATATGATGAGAACTACCAACCCACAGAGCAGGGTAAGCTAAAAAAGTCTTAGTAAATCGTTCACGTACATGAAGGGTTTTAGTCAGTAACGAATTGCTGAGAATGTTAGTGCCTTCTTTAAGTGCGCTTTAAGATAAAAATAAATTCATTTCATATGACTGTGGAGCTCGAACAATCGGCAAGGCACGAAATAAAGGCTGCGAGCAAAAAAATGGAAATGGTCGGAGAAATGAACGACAAAAGCCTAATTAAGCTCATGTTTCATGACTGTAAGACTTTTAAAAATAAAAGAGGTATCAGTAGTTGCAAGTTATTTTGATAGTCTTCCATCAGCCTTTTTATTAAGCAGTTTAATGTAGCGGACTGTTTTTTCTATATTCAATTATTTCACAAGCCACAGATTTTATAGCGTTAATCCATCCGAGACTAGTGTTGATAATTGTACAGCTGTAAATGGGCATCTTCACTGATTGCACTCCAATAAAATGTACCATGCAGAAAACCAAGTGGAATAGAAGATTTTGTTACACAATTATTCAATCATCAATGCTAGCAGATAACATCATTATAGTCTGGGCAGCAACATGATTGTGTAGCTGCAGAAGCATGTCACCTACAGTAGGTGATATGCTTCGGGTAGTTGTTAATTGACCTTATGATACTTTGATTTTGATGGGAGGGGGATAGGGTGATCTGGCAATGGAATAGCTGTTTTAGTGTCATCCTGGCATCCATGAGGGATTGAGGGAATGGGTAAAAAATACTTCGAATCGTTAGTACATGATAATAAAACTGGAGATACGGTAAGTGCTGTCCTGATAGGCCACCTGGCTAAAACACAGTATTTCCTTCATGATGCAAAATCTTTTAAAAGGCTTGCACATGTAAAAGTGGTCTTTGCTGCTGCTTCCTCGATGTAGATACTTTTCATATATAGCATGCTTTGGTATATTGCTTTATGTTACAAAATGCTTTTCAAGCACACATATTTTTAGTTCCCTCAGTAAGGTCCATTTAAGTTATGCATAATTCTAGAATTTTTCTTTGCAGAGATATTTGAGTATGCACAGTCCATTGGTATAGATCCTATTAGAGAGAAAGATCTTCTGTTCATTGCACGGGAAGGAATTGTTGCTCCCTTACCAGCTGACTGGAAACCTTGGTGAGTACAACACAACTACTTCATTGTCATTAATACATTAATGTTAGGGAAACTTAAGTTCATTATAAGGTCACCTTCTTATTTAGCAACCCTGTTAATTATTTAACCAGGGTAGACTTTGTTGGCCAAGCCTCACTCTTCCGACTTGATGACTTCAATTTCTTACAGCCATCCTCTCATGTACAGTACTTGCAAACATTTTTATTTCCTTAAGAAAAATACATACACATTTGCAGCTTGGCACAGAACCTCAGAGAAAGAAAGGACAAACTCAGGTTTTGTGTTGTTAAGCCAGGCGGCAGTGGTTGCCTGTGACTGAGTGGCATGGCATGGACAAATTTCCAGATCATCCCTCCCCCCCCCCCCCCCCCCCCCTCTGGGTTTGTGGATAAAAGTCAAGTGAAAATACATATAACTTTGTGGATAACATTGGTATCAAGGATGATTTTTTTTGTCATTTCAATAGTCTGAAACAAATTCTCCCAACTAGAACCATGATGTGGATGGAAGCTGGGGAGGGAAATTAAATTGTAACTCAATGACCCAATCCTTTGTATGATTCACCAATAAATGTACAATGAACTTGAGATCTAGACTTGTTGATTACAGTTATTTACATATGATGTAAGTACCATGTTCATGTGTTAGTTAGATTGAAATGAAGATGCCAATTCATATTAAACATTGCTTTTCAGTCAAGATGCCAGTGGAGATATTTATTACTTCAACTTTCAAACTGGGGACAGTGTCTGGGATCATCCGTGTGATGACTACTACAGGAACATGGTTACTGAAGAAAAGCGGAGAAGAACTGCCATGGGCATCTCATCAAAGAAAGAAAACAAGAAAAAAGACAAAAAAGATGGTGGAAAAAAGAACAAAACATTAGAAGCACCAATAAAGCAGAAGGTAAGCATTGTACAAAAAAAAAAAATTCAGTGATGCAAGAATTGAATGCAAACACTGGAATCCCAATTCTTGATCACTTGATTTCTTAAACCTCCAACTAGCGCAAGCCAAAAGTTGTTTCCTTCAGACTTTTTTAACTGCAATTTGGCCACTGTATCTCATGGCATTTTTTTTTAGTCAATGAGACACATCACTGATCTTTACTGAACTATACACATATTTAACATAACTACACCTGTTGAGTGTATACATTTATGTAGATTTCTATAAAATTGAATCCAAAATTTTTTAACAAAGCAAATGTGGGAGAAAAACTGGACATAGACCTGTATGAAAATTTATGTCCTCACCTCTAGAGGCAGTTTCCACTGTTGTTGTGAGTGTGCCATTTCCAAATTACCTTTAGCCTCTTTCCTAAAGTGGGTTTTGGTGCCCATCCTTTCATATGAAAATTAGACATGCAAATTAGACTTATTTTCATATGAAAGGTTGTATACCAGGACTTGCTTTGATAGAGAGGCTTTCAGGTCAACTCGGAAGTGGGCTATTGAATTATCTCAAATACACCTTGTAATTATTTGTATTTTTGAATTGTTTCTTGTGTTCTTTCCTCCTAGTCTCTCAGCCCAGGTCTGGCACCACTTAAAGGTGAAGGTTCCTTGGCTCCACTGAGAGATTCATCTCCCGGACGGTCACTTGGTAGTTCCCTTGGTGCAAGCTCAACTGGAGGGACCCTTGGTGGAACACCTCTTGGAACGGGACCTCTTGGAGGAGGCTCTTTAGGTAGGGGGTCTTTAGGAGGCAGTCTTGGAGGGGGTTCCCTGGGAGGCTCCCTGGGAAAGGGCTCTTTAGGTGCAGGATCTATGGGAGGACTTGGAACTGGTGGACGATTATCAAATGTTGAGCGGTATATGGATCCCTTTCAACAGCCTCCTCTTGGTACAATCAAGGACGCACCTGGGGTAAGTTTAGTAAAACTTGTTTTTCAGTCTAGATACACCTACATAGTCAGTACCCTACAAATGTTTCACATTTTTGAATACAAATTAAGAACAGTTTAAAGATTCAAGTCATCCTTGCAGTTGATATTTTCCTTAGAATTACTGGCTTCCTTAGAGTTTTTCAAACTAAGGTGATTAAATTATTTCCTATTATTTTCTGAACATTTGTGAAGATTTTCAAGTGGGATTCAAAGATTTTTTGACCGTGTACAAAATAAATTTTATTCTAAATTCAGTGCCAAGCCAAATGCAATTGACAAAAAACTGCCGCCTGCCAAAAGACAGATTGGAATGGAACTTGAATATGCAATGGCTTTCCAGCATTCTGGTTGGCAGTATTCATCAAGATATGGGATATTATTATGGTACTTGCAAAACTTGCAAAAGTCACCCAGAGTGTAAAGAAAACCACTCAAGTTTTCTAACTTGCCCTTCAGGCAAGTTGTAACTATGATGTTCTAATCTGAAAGTCATTCTCAGTAGCCCTTCAAAATGTCTAAGTAGCATGATTATGATTAATTTAACTAAGACATTACAGTACCGATCAGAAGAAACCTAACAGGGAATGCGATTGCGAACGGGAATGGAATGGATACAGAGCAGGAACGGGAATGCATGTAGAATGGAAACAGAACACGTTCGGTCAAGCGTTCCCTGTTAGGTTTCTTCTGATCAGTACTGTTTCTGCACTTATCTGAACTTATCTGCACTTTCCTCTCTGGTGAACAAGGGATGGAATGCACAAATCTGACTGCAAAATCGATTGGCCCCAGGCTATTGGACATGAACTTTTTTCCATGCTGTCACCCTACAGCTTGTGGACGATGAACAAGTCATGTGAAGCAAGTGATCAAACAGATCAATGCATGTGGTGTTGCGCTCATTAATACGCTCTTCTTCTTCTGTTTGTTCTATAAAGCAACGTTCATTGTCAGATCAAGAGAAGTTAGGTCGGGCAGTCAATGACGCAAGTGGAACACTTACTCTCAGCACTGGGTTAGGAGACAACATCAACCTGAACTTCATGTCTGGCCTTTCAGATGACGAGGAAGGACAGGTCAATAAATAATTATAATACATTTCTTTTGATTAAAAAGAATCTGATGATTCTCTTTAGTTTATAATGAAACTTGTCACATTTTAGTCCTCAACTGACAAGTATGCTAAACTGTTCAAATCGAAAAGAAAAAGAGAATTGCTTTGAAAAACAATGTGCTGGAAAAAAAGTAAGGAAAATACTGCTTGATAGCTTTCATTCAAATGGTCAACACAGATGTAAAAGTTTGAACCAGCTTGCCCAGTACCATAAATAAATAGTACCACGTGACACTTCTGCTTGAGAGCTTTCGTTAAAATGGTTACACCTTAATAAGGGCTTCTGCACAGACTTGAAAGTTTAAACTGATGTTTTACAAATGTACATGTACATGTACATCATGGCATTAAACAGTACCTCAAGAAAATACTGCTCAATCATCCCACTAAGAGTTTTATCCAGAGCCTTAAAATAGCTCTTTTAATTGAATAATTCTCTTGCAGAGTGATTTTGGAAGACCAACTATTGATCTTGGTGTACACGACATAGCAGCACATGGTTATGAGGTGAGTTCAAATTGACAGAGAGTTATAAAACAGGTTTCAAGGATAATACCAAATACTGTTTACAATATATGAAATGTAACCTTCAGGATGCTCAGTGCTGTTGGCTGATATTCATATACGCTGTACATGTAAGTTACTGACTAGGCACCACAGCATATGACCATAATTCAAGACCTTTTCTGTTTTTTTTTTTTTTTTCCAACAAAATACAGTACAGTATACTCAAGCGCTTACAATTGCTATGTCCGTTACTTTTTGTTTTCAGGATTCAGAAGTGGAGGAGAGTTCAAATCTCAATGCCCCAGCCACACCCTCCATGAGTGATGTTGACGATGGAGAAGAAGTGGTAAGCTTCAGAACCTTGCTTACATCAGCATGTGTAACTGTTATCTTATGGGAATTATATCAATAGGTAAGGTGCTTAATGCGATAAATAATATGATTGTTTTGTTCTGTACAGGACTTTGGTATCAACAGGACATTATCTGACAGGTTGGAGGGAATGAGTGCTGAGCTGCTAACTCCAGCAGCCAGTGCAACAAAGGCTGAGGTAATAACAGTCAGATCTCACCAACCTGTATGAAATAAGCTATATGTATTGTGTAGAACTTGAAATTTCTGTGAAAAGCACACTCAAAAAAGGTGACAAATTCATTTCATTTTTTTCAACCAAGAAGCACATTTCGGTATGTCTTAAGTTCCTTATCTTCATCAGTGTTATGTCCAAGATGCCTAGCGTTGCATAGGGCTTCACTGGGTTGCTGAAAGACAGACAGACAGACAGACAGACAGACAGACAGAAAGACAAACAGACAGACAGATAAAAGAACAGATGCAGTAAAAAGGCTCATAGACGGACATGTGGATTGATGTATGAATGGACAGATGTATGGGTGATGACAGGCAGTGACACAGTGGTTTTCAATTAATTGTGGAAAGTAATCAGGAAATTACTGTGGTTTTGGTTTTGGTTTTACGACACTCAATTGAAAACCACTCTGTCAATAGAACAACTAATGACTGATGGCGTTTGAAAACAATAGATAATGTCAAAATTAGCATGGGATTCATCTTACTCTTAATAACAAATCACCTGAGAAAAATGTGATAAATTCATTTCAACATCAAGAACAGGCCTAGGGGACTTGTGGTAACGAAGATGGTATGTTCTGTTATTAGGCCCAAACAGGAGGTGTGGCAGCCGTCAGCAGTAGTCTAAGGACAAAGGCTGGAGTTAAGAGTGACATCTTGGTTCAAGACCCAAAAACTAGGTAAACAAAGTGAAACAAGAAACACATAAGCAGGTGTTTCATTAAGGGCTGAGCACTGGGCAAATTTACAGCCTGTGAGGATGATTTTGCTTGCCTGGTTTGACCATCTGGAGGAAAGTTTTCTTATAAAGAGGTTAAGTTCAAAAGGTTTTGCCTGCCTGTGAAAACCAGTTTCACTCCGACCTGCTGAAAACGTCAATGAAACCCCTGCATAAAACTATATCAAAATCTTTGTAGTATTACAGTCTAAACCTCCCTTATGGCCACACATGGACACCATGTTTTCGCAGATAGTTTCTTTTAGTAAATTGGTTCACCCAAGACCCTTGCCTAGTTCCTGTACAGCTTTCTCTCAGGCCCTCAAGGTCAACTGATTTTGATATCTGCTCACCACTGACAAATCACGATATTTTACTCAACCTTGTCCAATAATCGTTAATAATTGCTCTTTCAACTATCTCTTTCCAAAAGTTGTCTGTTCAGACTCGTCTTCAAGTGTAAGTTTCTATTTCATCAACAGGGAGGCTGGCGGAAAAACAGACATGTCTGAAGAAGAGAGATTACAGAGAGCCAAACTTCAGGCAGAGGCGGCTGAAAGGTGAGAGTAATTTAATTATTAAATAACGAAAAGTTTGTTGCGTTAAGAAAAACACGAACACTAGCAAGGACATCACTGACTTATCGATAAAAGAGAGTCGACCTTTCACTAACTAAACAAACGCGTGGAAAATTGTATAGCTTAGACTTCTGTTGAGAGAATGGGAGATTTTTTCCAAGTAACTGGCAAACATCCGTCTCATATTTTTACCGGGCTTAACACTTGCCTTCATTTCTTTTCACAAAATCAAACCCTTAGCAGCAAACTGCAACTATTTTTGGCCTGATTGAGCCCTTTCAGCATGACAAACACTTAACGTACAATTATTCCACAAAACATTTCTCATTCAAGACCATCATCACGTTTTGCAACTGGACAAAAATCAAATAATAGGAATATTACCGATGTTTTGTATAAACCGACAAGTTTTGCAATCTTGAAAATCGTATTTAATGTTCCATTGACGTGTTCTCATGCTCGGCGCGTAAGTTTTAAGTAAATTGAAGATG
The DNA here is from genome assembly GCF_964199315.1 of Orbicella franksi. Lineage (NCBI taxonomy): Eukaryota > Metazoa > Cnidaria > Anthozoa > Scleractinia > Merulinidae > Orbicella > Orbicella franksi. The sequence continues at coordinate 6,643,667 of NC_138151.1, forward strand.
GTAAATCAATTGGAATCGTGTTTATACCGTTTAAGATATAACTTAGTTTTTCTGCATTTCATAACAGGAGGGCGTCACAGCAGAAGGAAAACGAAGTAGCGCAAGGACAAGAACAAGAAAGGTTAATATCTACTGCAAGTATTTTGGTCCCAATCTTAGTTCAGTTTTTTAGGGTGGTACGACAACACAGTCCGAGTTTCTTACTGTTTTTGGTATGTCAGTCGATGGAGGAATTTGATTTTCTACGCTTAAATCACTAAGCCAAATGTGTACACTCTTTCTTTTTGATAAGAATGTGTTTTAAAAGAATATCTAGGAAGAAAGTGGCGAAATTTTAAGAATATTTTAAGAATAAACCCGAGGCAGAGATTTCAAAAAGAATATAATTTTGTGTCTTGAAAATTTGCTAAAATACAATTCTTTACTTCTATAAACTGCAAAACTAGCCAAAACCCAACAAAAACAGCACGAGCCGTATGTTCGATGCTAATAAATTTCTGCAAGAAGTTATCTGCGTCATATCAGGCTTTGATGCCTACAAGCTGGTTTCAAAATTACTTTAACACCATCCAGACACCAAATTTATACATTCGAAACAGACATGTCATACGCTGTAATCTAAGAACATTTACAAGAATGCCTAAAATCGACAGGAAAAAAAGAATATTCAGCCTTGGCCAGAAAAACAATGTTCTTGTAAAAAATAGAGTGTAGTGACGATCTGTTTTTGCTTTAGACTTGCAAGAGAAGCAGCGAAAGCCATCGAAGATATGAGAAAAGCCACAGAAAAAGAACTGAATGAAGCAAAACAGAAGCTACAGGAAGAGAAAGAAGACGCGTTGAAGAAACTCGCAGAACAATATCAAAAAGAGCAGGACAGTGAGGAAGAACGGTTAGCAAAACAACACGAGACTGTCATGAAAACACTCGGAGAGAAAGCAAGAGAGGACGCGTTAGAAGAAGAAGCCATGCTTCAGGAAGGCAAGCAGGACGCCATGAGGAAACTTAAACAGCAGTTACAAAGAGAACAAGAACAGGAAGAAGCTGAACTCAGGAAGAAAAAGGACGAGGCTTTGAAACTGCTACGAGAAGAACTGGAGGAGCAGGAAGAACAACAGAACGACAAGATGGCGGATGAACGAGAAAAAGCCTTGCGAAAAATGCGGGAAACGTTTGCCGCCGAGATGGAAGACAAGAAAAAGAAGCTAAAAGAAGAACAGACAGAGTCAATAGATGAGTTGAGAGAGAAACTAGAGAAAGAAAAAGAGATGGTAAGCTTGAAAAGGTTCTATTTGTTTATCAAGTATTTTTTATCGTATCGTAAGAAGGTGACACGGGCAACAACTGTAATCCTTACGTTTTGTTAAAATTCGTTGTCTGTTATCTGTCTTTATGGTCCCCAATTTCAATCATTCTTGCTCCTATGTGGTTGATTATTGCCTTATTGGGGTTTTTATGCCTTGGGCAGCCATTATTTGGAGCTTACATTAAAAATGACACCACTTTAGTGCGCCTCGAAAGTCACCTCGGTTAAATTAGAGCGGCTTTCGCTTGAGCGTTGAAGTTAATTCGCAATATTTTGGTTTTGCATTATTACAATAAAGGATTAGCTTAAAAAAACTCGCGCCACTTTGTAATCCAATCTGAGGTAAAAACAAAACCAATCGTGATTCGTTCCCACAGGTTTTCCCGCGCTATGTGTCTGCTACATACATGTATTTAGTTCGAGCACTGGATTTTCTGTGTCCTTTGTGATTGGTCAGAGTGATTACTTTTTATTTGTTTTGGTTTTACGAAACTCAGTTGAAAAGCGCTCTATTGTATACAGCTCGCGCGATATGTCTGCAAAGGTTTCTTTCATATGTGCTCAAGAAATGCCAGTGTACAATTTCTTGATCTCTATTGTCTTTCCTTTCATAGGCGTTGGAGGAACTACAACAAAACAACGAGTATGAACTCCAACAATTGAAAACGGAATTAAGCGAAAAACACGAGAAGGCTTTAGAGGAACTGAAGACCGAGCTGGAAGAAGCTCAAAATAACGAGTTAGCTGCAGTCAGGAAATCTGCTGTAGAGTCTAGAACTAACTTTACCATGAGCATGGACTCACTGGATATCGAGGTAATGTAGAAAATCTCTCGCTATTTATCAACTTGAATATGATTAAGGTAACTTAACCGCTGTAGCGAGATGGTGAAGCGTTATGCTTAGCCCTTTGACGGAGCAAAGGCGACAAAGCACGTTGCTCTAATGAAGGTCTAAACGCTTGAAACCAAACGTCAGTTTCACAAAGTCGCTACTGTTGTTACTTTAACTCTATCAGCTTCTTGATAAATAGTAATAAAAACGTGTTTTGCTTGCCCGCCAATGATACTTTAATCCTTTAAATCCAACATACAAATTAGAGTTGAAGTATATGGTAAGTATCAAGGTTTCTTCGCCTTGGTTGTCTTGACCGGCTTTCATTGTAGCTGACTTCATCTTGGTTTTTTATGAGGATTTCCCGTATCCTTGCTTGTTTATGGTTTCACTGATTTCTCTATATTTAAAGGCTCAACAAGACTTTCTAAAAAAGAAAAAGGATTTAGAGGCAAAGCATGAAGAGCAGTTAGTAAGTATAATGATTATATTCTTTAGATTACAGTCACATTTATAACCATTGCCTTGAAATTGAAGCTTTATTTGTTACACATATTAGTTAAGAAAACGGGGACCTTTTTGCACTCGACAATAAGGATATCGGCGGTAGAATTGGTCTCACCGTCATGGGTGTTTGACCAGCCTATCGACGGTTTTTTTTTTTTTTCGGCCTATATCCTACTGGTCAACGTGCTCACAGGATAGTATTGGACAGTGGCAGAGGAGTACTAAGCTTGTTGTGTCCACATATGAATTAAACACGTAAAAGTGAAAAAAAAAAAATATATATATATATATATATGAAAAGTTATGATCCCAAATAATGATTGTCCCATTACCCAAAGCTCTGATGACAATGATCTAGCCTACTCAGTCAAACTCTCCTTGTACTTTACAAGAACGTATAGTTAGAAGTTAAGAGCCGAGGTTGAACTTTCTTAATTTTTTGATAATTCAAGCCAGAACATTTTTTGTTTCAAATGTTCACATCTTTGTCAAAGTTTTTGCAGTCGAAAACTCCTCTTTTTCATATGTTTGCAGGAATCGTTGCAGAATGAGCACGAGAAGAAAATTTACAAAATAAAACAGGATTGGAAAGAACAGGTAAAATAATGCACCGCATAAATAAATTCTGAATTAATTTAGGGACGTTGGAAAGCGTGAATTAATCGCCGTCACGCCAACTTCAACCAAATGAAATTACAGATTTTGAATCCTTCTTTTATCTTGCTGTTTTCATCCTTAAATTACAAGCCGACGTTCTAAGTGCATTGTGTTTTGCTTTTATTTAGCTATCGGCAAGTTCGCAGTGATAGTTTTTTTCGGTTTACTTTGTATGTCAACAGGAGACGAAGGAAAGATTTGACTTGAGCGAGAAATGGGAAAAGGAGAAGAGAAACTTGACAGAAGAACATAGAAAGAACATGAATAAACTTCAACAGGAGATGGAGACTGAGAAGAACAAGTTACAAAAAGAACTCGACCAAATGGTTTGCGTTACTTTAATCTTCAGTTTAACTTTCTCATCTACATGTAAAACAACAGCGGAAGGCAGCGTGGCCGAGTGCTCGGGACACTGGGCTTGAAATCCAGAGGACCTGGGTTTAAGTCAGCTGTCATCGTCTGAAGTTCAACCCCTTGGCCATGCAGTCTCCTATCCTTTAACATTTTTACGATAATATTTTTTCTTTGTGTGAACCAGCTGGCATAAAAATACCTCCAGTGGCCCTAAACCTGTGGTTATTTTCAGAAGACCTGCATGAAAGCCAGCTAAGGCTGAAGTGGTTTCCTCTCTAAATATTGGAATTTTCTTTTTTTATCTTTGTTTCCTGCCAATGTTCTTCAAACGTTTCACATGACAATAAACTCTCCATACAAAAGCATGCCTATCTCACCTTCCGTTCTAATTGTCGCCCAGCTATTAATTAACAACAAATGATTTGATCAGATTAAAAGCTGAACCCAAGTTTCAGTTTTGGAAAAACAATTTCAGTTTCTTTGGATGCTAAGTTTGCCAAGGCATGGTTCCTTGTAGATTTGTAACTGTTGTTTCTTCCTCTGAACCATTAGGAAGCAAGAATGGCAAAGGAACGTGATAACCGTCAGAAGCAACGCGAAGCGCTTGAGACAGAGGAAGAAGAATTATCGGCTCAGGTAGCAAAACTAAAAGATAGTTATTTGGTGACCATTATTTCGTTTTAAGCTCGGGCCAAGAGTGGTGTGTCGCGTTACAAGTCATATATATGACTTTATTTTGTCTCGAATTTACAGAGTAGCTATGAAGCTAATATCTTCGAGAAAAATAACATTGTAAATATAGAAACAACAAATTCTACTATTAGCTGTTATGTTTGACTACATTGTAAAAAATCTAACCAGTGTAGTAATCAGCAATCATGCCTGAAAGGAGACTGTTTTCACCAGGCGTTTGAACTTAATCTCAACTTTGTCGTCGTTTAGCTTCATGTCAGTGTAGGAAACTTTTCTCTCCTTTCCTCTCCTCTTGACTAAGTCCTTTCCGTGTAATAAAGTGAAACTAAGCTGTGACAGATGTGACTCAAGTACAGCACGCTCTTATAGTTCGAGATTTGAAGAGAGAAAAGGAGGATCTCGACCATATAAAATTAATCGTGGTTTGTCTGTCGATTTTTCAGAGAAGAGAGCTGGAGGAGAGTCGACAGGAGTTAGAGGAGGAGAGAAGAAGACTCATGCAGCAAAGAGAGGTGGGTAAAGGAGCTCAGTCGCAGCATTTTGAGTTATTTTGGCCAAAACACAACTTGAAATTGTCTCTAAATTGAAGGAAACCTGAAAATAATAGTTCACTTAGACAGAAAAACGCCAAAGGGATAATAATAAAGCATAAAGGAACAAGGATGGAGGATGGAGAAGATTAGTTCGGATTGCAAACGATGAACGTGAAAAATTTAGGCTAAACTCTTCAAGATGCACAAACCATGGCGTAGCTCCTTTAAGTATCCTCGCTGCAGCAGTGCAGTCACGTGATTTTATCTCTCTTTACCAGGCCCTAGCTCAAGCTGGCGAGCAAGCGGCGGCATCAGCAGGAGAAGATGAGACCTTAGCGAGACTACAATTAGACGAGGTCAACGCAGCCATCTCAAACAGCGAGCAGGAATTAGGCAAGCTAAACAGGTTTGTCAGTGTACTTTGGAACATCGATGAGTAGTAATTGGAAAGTTAAAGAGACTTGATTTGTTTTTGTTTCAGACAAAAGAAGAACCTTGAAACCGAAGTGGAAAAGCTGAACACTTCCAAACGCGAGCTACAGCGTGACATAAGGTTCGTGACATAAGATTGCGTGACCAAGCTGTTTAACATTCTCTACTTTGCCTTTACTCATCAGTATGTATTTTCATCTTTTATTTTAAAAGCTACCTAATCCTTGCATGTCGTCCTAATACCTTACTACATGTATTATTACTCAATAGCAATCTAACCAAAAATCTCAAAGAACTGAAAGAGAGTTGTCGACAACAGAACGAAGAATTGCAGGATATTTTAATTCAACGGGAGAGAGTCCAAGAAGAAACTATCACGAACGGCGAACATGAAGACACCTTGGTAAATGACAGTGGCCTAGAAAAACCCGCGGCTTCCACACCAAGCAAGGTCAAAGGTGCCAAGAAAAGTGCCAAAAAAGAGGAGGTTGATTTGGGTTCTGAAGATGAGGTCCTACATATAGAGGACCTGGAACCTCCTGGTGTAGCTGCTTCTAAGGTATATTTCATTGGCAGTGGTGTTTAGGCCCTGTCCGCCCTTCGCCGGAGGAATTTCAAAACGGAAATTTACAAATACCCTAAGTACTTAGAGAGAGACATAACCTCAGTCATAACTTTTTCATGGACATTGCCTCAGTCATAATTCTTTTCTGGCTACGGCCCTGAATACTAATATGTTTGTATAATTTGTTTTCAGGCTGATCATCTGCCGCCACCAGATATCAAAGGTACCTTTATTTCAATTGTTTTTGTCGGTGCTTTCTTTGTTGTTTTGTTTTGTGTGTGATTTGTTCTGAGGCAGGGGTAACGCTTAAAAAGACTCCCTACAATAGCGTTTATTTTGCCAAATGTTCTCGATTGAGAAACAATACTAATGGTTCTTTCATTTTCGTAGTTCACCCTGACAGCGAGGAAGATCTTTCACCCGGAGAGTTCTCTCCTCGGGTTTCCGTACCTTCGACGGCCAAAAAAGGTTCAGCGGGGGCCCGGGTACCTAAAGAACCTGCAGGATTCGCGAGAGCTTACGACTTAGGTGAAAAGTGGTTTGCAGATTACGTAAAGATTTATTTGTATGTTCGGGGAAGTTTGAGCTTCACAGCACTGTTTTTCGTTTAAATTAATTCATTCAACAGTTTTTACTGATATCTCGTCGTTTTGTCCTTTAACTTGTAAATATGAAGTTGCAAAAGGTCTTCAGCTGGGAAGAAATTACAGTGCAGTTGTTCTGACCAGAATCAGAATTTGAGCACCCAGTTTCTGTTTCCTGTTATACAATTAAACAAGGGAGAATTTGGCTTTTGTTTAGATATTTTCCCTGAATTGATCGACTCCTTCTTTCTTGTATCCCGCGTGCTTAAAATTGGTGATAAAGTGTAAAGAGAAGTTACACATTGAATGTTGATAGCAGAGATGATCCAGGACAAAATGGAAGAATTGTTCTACAATTGTGTGTTAGCGCTCATGACATGTTCTTGCTAATCTTTTAGTGGACGTGTCATCAGAAGAAAGTTCTTCCGAGGATGTCCAAGGTTCCTTCCTTTACTTGAAAAAACAAGCAGAACTGCGTAACAGGTGAGCTATGCTGCCAGAATATCGGCATCGAGCGCAACGAGGTCCGTATAGAAGAAAGAGACATTCCCCCTTTACAGTTTTTTTGCACGACTCAGTAATGCTCACAAAGCTATGGAAACTTTACCCCGTCCAAAAGTTAGGAAATATGGTACTTTCAATACAGCACTCTGATTGGACTAGCAATAGCGCATTTTGATTGGACTAGCAATAGCACATTCTGATTGGACGGGCAATAGCGCATTCCGATTGGCTATCGTCAGCTGGCTTAGTCATGTAACAAACTGACAAGACAAATCTAACAAAACTTCGTTGATCGTCATGTCAAAACAAACTGTAACACCGCCGTTTTGTGCTTGTGGCCTTAATTTTTTCTCATTATGCTGGTGCAAGATGGCTGGGAAAAACTGGTCAAACGCGAACCTTGAGTGCAACGTTCCTTTTTTAACTGTATTTAATCGCTCTGAGTTTCCTTTTCAGTGACTTGAAGAAGCGAATTGCTGTAGAAGGAGACGCAATAACACGAGCTAAAGAATTCCTACGACGACAAAGACGTTCAGTACAGAGAAGACAAGTAAGCTTGTTAGTTTTGAGCTGCATTTTCCTAGCACAGATTATTACAGCAGTTCCCTGGAGCATTTTAGAACAATTCTGAGTTCCGCTTTGAACAGTTCGTTGCCAAAGCGTACTTCAATTCCCTTGTGTGTTTTAATCACCTAGCTTTACGTTTGTGGAGAACTGGAGAAATAACAGCTCGGCTCACGAGATTTCAGAACTGCTACCGGCCAGAAAAAAAAGCATTGATGGAGAGAAATTGCTTTTCAAGTAATATATCAAACACGAAAGACCGTGTTTGACCACATTTCCACACACCGAGAAGAGAGTTGAAAATACGACGCGCAGCGGAGTATTTTTGACGAACTTCGAGGTGTTTGGAAATGTGGTCAAACACTGTATTGAGTGTTTGATATATCTTCTCAATCGACACTAAAACTAAGGAGAAAACGGAGAAATAAAATCGTTAAAATCTATGCTAATTAAGATTAGATATCCAAACACCGTCACGGTCATGATATCCTTTGTTTAAACTTAACGAATTATTAATGAGTTTTAGAAATTAAGGGAAAAATCAGGGAAATTTATTAACTTTTTTGTTAGTCCGGACAAGGCAGGGGATTTACTTTCACTACAGGAAAATTCTGCATTTTGGTATAGAAGAATTCAAGTGGCAATTAAAAGCCGAAGTTAGGATAATTTGTCGGTTTAACTTTTCTTGCCAGGCAGCCCTAGAAGATGCTCGGAAGGAATGGACAAATGATATGTCACAAAACTTTGCGAGAGGAAAGGTATGTTCCAACAGACGGTGTAGTGTATAGACACTGCAACGGTAAAGTAGCGGTAGACTTGATGAAGTAACCTATGAACGTTTTTCAAGTGGTACAGTAAATCACCGAAACGATTCAAAGTGTCTGTTCGTATGATAATAAGTATCCCATCTCAAAAGATGAAATGCGGTAACCGCGTGGTAGTATCTTTACTGTAATATATTTTTATAGACTTTCATTGTGGTTGCAAAACGAGTTTCTTGGAAGCCTCATCCAAGTGTCTTCCTTCCTTATCTTGCAGCCGCTGTCCAGTCGTAACGCTCATTTCTTGGAAGATGTGAGAACACGTTTAGACGAGGTCAGTGATATAAGATGAGATCTCTGCTGTTATACAGTGTAACGAGTGCACGACAAAGGATAAAAACGTCAGTTTTTTGAAGGCAGTGTGCTGTACGGTTGTGTTCTTGGGCAGGATTCTTGCTCAAGTGGTCAGTGTTGAGAGGTCAAAGGGATTTGGTATAGTTCGTCCCACAAGCTGCCAAGTTTAAGCGTAGCCGTGTTTTGTAGATGCATGGAGCAATTCAAAGTAGTGGAATTTAACAGCGATGTATTGAATATTTTTTGTTCGAACCGGGTTTGAAAACTCAAAATTTTACAAAGAATGTATTAGCTCATTAGCGCTTTTGCACCCAGAAATTTTTCAGATTTTTAAAGCCAACTTCTTCTTGAATATTACAGCCAAATAGCTGAAAATTTCACCAATTA
>NC_138151.1:6657700-6877700 GCF_964199315.1 Orbicella franksi
TCTCGCGTTACGGAATGTTTTTAAGCTCGTACACCGCAAAGTTGGGGGAAAGTTTTCGCCGCTGTTCAACTTGTTGAATTGCACGTTGCAATATAAAGATAACACTTTTCAGTGATGCTATGTGCTCTCCTGCATACAGTGCGTCACTCTGTTGTTGCTATATGTCCTCAAAAGGCCCCTTCTTGTGTTTACAGGGTGTTCTATAGTTCTGAAATGTCGCCCTACCTCAAAACTCTCCAAATGATAGTACAATTGAAGGATGGCTTGGAATGAACACGACGGGGATCAAACTTGAAAAGCTTAGCCTAAATAAAACTTCAAACCGAAGCAAAAGCAAGTTTCAAATAGATTCGTCTTGGACAATGAAGTGTTGCTTACATTCCATTTGGCGATCTCCGCGGCGCTCTTGGACTCTTGCTGCCGTAGTTTTTCCTTCAGTTCTTCTACCGTCCTGTTGACTGTGACAGTCTCAAGCTTCTCCAAATCCACCAACCGACCAAACTTCAGCATTAACATGTTACGGACTTTCTCTTCCAAGTCGCCAATCTGCAAGGAAATCATTTAAGGCGTTATCAGCTTGTGATGCTACTTTACACAATGTGGCCAATAAACCTTGACGAAATTAGTACACTAACCTAAAGCCATAAATCCTTGTTTACAAATACAGTGGAAGCCCGCCCGGCCGCCTTGTTAGTAAGGCCACTTTATTTTGGTCCGAACAAAAGTTCGGTCAGTCATTTTCTAATTTAAAGAACCCCTTTAATTAATACGGCCAGATTTTTGTGGCCCGTTGGTGACCGGATTAACGGGATTCCACTGTACGCTGCTTTTGTTCGATAACTATTTAGTCTCCTGTCCTAGAATCTGACGCCACGTCATTAACTGTGGCTCTCCAACAGGTTTCAAAAATAGGGTCACTGTTTGACCAAAGTCAGGGGCAGTGCTGGGATTCCAGCGGTTTATTAAATACAGAGATAATCACAGAATTCTTACCCTCGTTTCCTGGACTTTCTTGTCCCGGATGAGCTGCACGTGAGTTTGGCGATGTTCCCTGGAAAGCAACGATACTTCCGTTAACAAAGTTTCTCGCGCATCTCTTATTATTATTATTTATTATTATTATTTATGACATTTTGGCAAGGTATAGCACGGTTTAAATATTGCTTTTATTACTACTCCAAACCCACTTCTGCTCGTAACACACTCAAACTAATCTCGGGCAAAAATGTAACGCCTGGGCAACTGGCATTACATTGGATTCCACGATATCGACGGCTCTGGACGGAACAGCCGCCATCTTGGATTTGAACAGCACAGAAGGGAGGCAGTGTGGCCGAGTGGCTAGGGCGCCGGACTTGAAATCCGAAGGTCGGGGGTTCAAGTTCCGCTCTGACAACTAGGCTGGAGTTGTTTCTCGGTAGACCCTAGTTCAACTCCTCGGTCATGCTTGTAAATAGCCAACTGGTCTGTATTAAGCCAGTTGGGATTTTTTAAGCCTATCATGTTTACTTTCTCTCAGTTAAGAGGCATGCATGTGAACTAGCTAGGTTTAGCTAAGCGCATTGAGCGCGATAAACAACATTTGAACAGAAGAGTCAGGGGTCTTTCTAAACGCAATCACACAAATGACACTTAATGTATACCTGTAAAGTCGTTTTTGCTCTGCCTTCTCTTTCTCCAGTTCTTTAATTCTGTGTTGTAGTCGGACGAGCTCTGGACTGTTAAACACAAGACATTGTGACAGATCCTGTGGTAGAGCGCTGTTCAACATGTACTGAATCTGATGAAATCGCAACACAACTACTACGTCCAACTCGTTCAGCTTCTGTTGTTTTTCACGCTGAAAGGAAAAAAGGAAACGCTTTAGTCCGCTTATTTCCTAAAGTAAAGCGTGTGAACTCTTGGTAGTCAAGCGAAAAAAACTCATTAAAGGCGAAAGCTTTAAGGGTGTGTTCCTTTGGGATGAATCGGGACAGGATTTTCTGATAGTAACACAGGGACCCTGAGTGTACGCTCTTAAACCGGCGTCATTTTGGCGGGAAAAACGAAGTAGTCGTCACAATTCTAGTGAAGCGTTTTTGCCGATGTGCTCATTCTTTAGAATCACGAAAAGATATGTCTTTCCTCGTCAATTATTTTGCTTACAAAGAGTACATTAAATCTCATACTAGATCATGGTCGAGTCACACTTGGTCCTTATTTAAAGATGTCTTGTGTGTAGTTACCTGAAAAGCCTCCAAATCAGCTTCAGCTGTTTTCAGCGCGCTGTCGATGACCTTAGCTTTCTTGACCAGGGCGTCGTATTCCTTTTTCAGGGTCTCGCTCGTTTTCTTTTCCTCGGCTAGCTCTTCTTCCAAGTCTAAACGACGCTCGCGAAGCTGACACACCTTGAATGAGGGAAAAGAGAAGAACGTTTCATAACATAGTTAAGAATAGGCCCAGCCGATTACCCTACGGGGATCAAGGAGAAAAGTGACGAAGTAAGTAAGAATAGACTGTAAAATAAACTAAAATGTTTGGATTTATGTTTGCCTATAAAAGTGCAGTGAGAACAATTAAAGCAAAAATATTATCTAGAAAACAAGCACAACCACAAAACACTTTGTTGAGACCTGGTTGTTCATCAGTTTGGAATTCAGTAATGACTTACAACCGGAGACTTGCTTCTCCTGTCCTTTTACGTTGTTAATCAGACTACGAACAAGCAACGGAAGACAGGTATACAACAAAAACTGGCACTTCTTGTGCTCGCAGAGGACTGTCTGCCTGACCAAACGTAGACTGCGTTGCACGTGAAAAAGCAAATGTAAGGCGCGACTTGCAGGGATAGGATCGAAGTGGTTCAGAAACAAGAACACGCGACGAAACGCGCGCACTTCTACCACGCGCGCGATACAGCAAGTAGTCACGCTCTAAGGTGTCCACACGCGCGGCTCTAGTTTCATACCTGATCAAACAATGCCTGATCACATCCAGGTGGACACACGCTGTCGTCCAACTCCTCTGCATCAGAGTCCTCCTCATCACTTGAAGATAAATCCTCGTCGCTGTCCTCATCTTCGCTTTCCTCGTCCGAGCCTTCCTGGGCTTGAGTTTTCTTCTTCGCGCGTTTGATTTTCTTCTTGAACACGCGGGTCAAAAACGACTCAAACTTGTTATTCTCGCCGAGAGCTGCAGAGAACGAGGTGTAAAGCGCCTTCTCTTGCTCTTGAAGCTTTTCTATGTCTTGTTTCTTGGAGTCTAGTTTCATTTGACAATCTTCAACCTAAAACAGGAAAAGCGGCACAGTCAATACTGCAGCCTTAGCTGAATCATCCGTGTGCTTGCAACAGTTGCAGAGCACGAAAAAAAATACGACAAGGTACTCAGGAAGAGACGAAGGAGCTGAAACTTTAAGTCTAGGTTTTGGAAACTTCTGTTCCCGTAAAAGTGGGTGTTCACTTCATTTCGTCTTATACTGATGTGTTGGACAACTTGCATAGCATATTGGTGGTAATTTCGACTTGGTCGTCCTGGCTACGGTTTATAACACAAATGCCTACCCTGACTTTTAAATCTGAGCCAGAGACAAAGAAAGCTTCAACTGAACTCTCTCGTTGCAATTGGAAGACACAAAAAAGACGTTTATTCCAATGGCGTTTAAGTCACTCTAAACCTGACACGGGACGTTCTCTAATTAGGTAGGGATAGGTATTTCTCCTACCTTCTCCTGCATCTCGTCTTTCTCAGAAAGTTTTGTGTTGACTTTGTTGGCGAAGCTGTTCTCTCTTTTCTCAAATTCCTTCAGCAGCATGAACTCTTCAAACAGAGTAACTTGCCTGTCGACAGAAAATAAATATATCAAATATTCCAGTGGTAGTTATTCACAAACAGAACAGGGGTATATTTTACAGCAATAACTGATTTATCACATATTTTATTGACAATAAGAGTTGATAATACTTACTACTGGCCCAAGCCATTCATTAAAATCTGTTTACTGAGGCCCCGTCCGCAACTACGCCGAAGGAATTTTAAAAAAGCAGTTTATTTCTACGGTTCGGCCTACCGTTCACACTAATCCGTCACCAAAACGGAGCTTTCCGAAAACGCTCTTCAAACCGGAGGAATTTGAAAACGTCGGCTTTGCGTTTTAGCGTGGACGGAAAACATTTTGAAAACGAAGCTTTTCGAATACGATGGGATCACAACAATCTTGTGATTTCCCTGCCCGAGATTTTCTCAGACACAAATCAAAAATGACCGGTTATAGTTGCGTTTTCAAATTCCTCCGGCGTGGTGTGCACGGAAAACGTTTGATCCATTTTCAAGGTAAAAGCTTCGTTTTCAAATTCCTCCGGCGTAGTGTGCACGGGGCCTGGATGTGGGAATCTTACCTGAGGTCAGCGCACTTCACAGCGACTTCCAGGTGTATTTTTTCGTGTCTCAGGTATCTCAGATCCGCGTCGAATTTTTCCAGTGTGCTGGTGATCTTGTCTATTAACACATCTTGTTCATACTGCAGCCTGAAAAAAAAAAACACAACAGCATAATCAGGACTTTTTTTCTTAAAATGTCTGAATTGTTTGTGGTTATTACCGTTAAGATGCAGTCGTAGAGTAGAAAAAACGAAATGCGCTTGTTTGTTTACAACACGGAGAACGGTTTATTGAGGTTCAAGATGTTGACTTCTCGACCCATCGCACTCAAAATAACAAAACACCCATCGTTTAGCTCACAAGACTTTTACCGCACTGGCAACGGTTACCAGTTTTCCGCGCTTGTTTCCGGTTAAATGTTCCCCAGCACTTGCCAGCGGTAAAATCCAAAATTCCCCGCGCTTTCCACGGACTACACGATTCCCCGCTTTGGCCCCAAGTCACACGATTTTCCTGTACGTTTTGATTGGTTCATTATACTTTACGCTGACGTAGCGATATGCCGCTGTGATTAATTTGGTTTTAGTATTAAAAAATAATTCGAAAAACTCTTTAACTGAAACGGCAAATCAAAAACAGATGTGCCAACACGGTTTGTACGGTGCGTGACAGTCCGTAATTTCGATTGTCACGAAACAATTATTCCCGAGCGTCTTGACTACCAAAATAACGCTTGCATCGGTTGTGAAATAAAAACAGTGCGTGACAGTCCGTTGTTTTGATTGTCACGAAACGATTATTCCCGAACGTCGTGACTAGCAGAATAACGATTGCCAAGAGCGATGGATCTCGTTCCTGAAACAAAAAAATTCCAATCTAACCTGATTTGCTCTTCATACTGTATCTCTTGTTCCAGGACAGAAGGTTCCTCGATGATTTCTTCTATGGCAGGTTCAGGACTTCCCTTGTCTGTTAAGGTACTCAAACTGGACTTGGGCCTTCCAGAGGAATGTACAGACACGGAGGAAATAGAACGGTCCCTCTGCTGTGTCCCTGGCTTGCTAAGAGCCGCCGCCGGTTTTGAAGGCTGAAATGACAGGTAGTGAATATTAATGTGAGATAAAAGGACGATTTGGAAAACAATACACACATTTACATTAATTACACTTTTTCTACAAAAAAAAAAATACAGTGAAAAGGTACCATTTTCACTTGATAAAGTTTCGTTACATTTTCCTTAGCTTTCACAGTATTTTCTTGGTTTTCCAAAGTTTTCAGCCAATCAGAGAGCCAGCATCCTGGGACTTTTCTGCCGCCTCGAACGAATTCGTAACCTTTTGGGCCCCCGTCCAAACTACGCTGGAGGAATTTGAGGTTTCATTATGAAAACGCATGAAATGTTTTCAGTCCACACTACAACGGAAGAATTTAAAAACGCAGTGTTTGTTTTTGAAAAAAACTCGGGCAAGGAGATCACGTGATTATCCCGAGTCATCGTTTTCAAAAAGCTCCGTTTTCAAAATGTTTTCCGTCCACACGTAAACGCAAAGCCGGTGTTTTAAAATTCCTTCGGTTTGAAGAGCGTTTTCGAAAGGCTCCGTTTTCGTGACGGATTAGTATGAACGGTAGGCCGAACAGTAGAAATAAAGTTGCGTTTCCAAATTCCTGCCGCGTGGTGTGGACGAGGCCTTAAAAACACTGAAAAGTAAGCAGCGCGAGAGAAAGATCGAAACTCACCTCAGAGCTCCCTCCGCCAAATCCACCAAATCCTCCAAAGCCGCCCCCTTGCTCTTCACCTTGACCTTGACTGACCTTGTCGTCCACTTGTTTCTTGAACTCAAGGAGCTGTTCACGTGTGTATTCAAGACGTCTGCAGAAAGAAGAGGAGAAAGAATCAGTGGAAGTTCAAACGAAATGTGTGACTTCACGCGCACATGCATAACGTCCGCGCCATTTATAGCCGCAAGTTGAAGTTGCGTAGAGACTTGCGTTGGGTGGCCAAACGGACTCGCAAGTTTCCTCGCCAGTCGCAAAAACGCAGGTCGCAAAAACAACCATTTCAAGGCTACGTTCGGCCAAACCGTAACCATCACGCAGACAAATCCTGAATTTCATCGGCTAATAGGTTGCTATAACAACGAATGGACGTCACTCAACTTGCGTTGACTTGGGTTGGGTAGCCAGACGATGAAAAACTTGCATCGACTTGCGCGCAACTTTGATCTCGACCAAAGTGAGCGCAAGTCATCACAAGTCAACGCAAGTGCACACAAAGCCTGGCCAAACTGAGTCGCAAGTGGACCCAAGTTTTTAACTTAGTCTGCGTGACCACGGATTTAGCCAATAGGATGGTTTTCTCAATGGAGCATGAAGTTTCGAAACTTTGTTTTGCATAATGTATGTTGCTATTGTTTTGAGTTTCCATTTTTGAGGTCGCATGTCAGACTTTCAAGCCAAAATCTTACTCTTAAACGTATTTGATGCCCTTGATCGTTAAGCTTAGCCCCGTTCCGTGATCGTTTAAAAGGACAAAACAATAAACGCTCTGCTATCGACCGCTTGCGAAAAGAATTCAGAGAGAGAAGTTGAATATTCAGTGGCTTTTAAACAACTGTTTTGAGAGGAACAAAGTTTCAAAAAACTCCAAAAGTATCTTTCGTTACGACGTGCTTCATTGATCTCAACGCATCTTCAAAAATATGTATCAGAAATACGCAACGCTCGAACTTTTTTATGTCGCGCGCGCGCGCACTGTCGAAAAAACGTGTCAACAAAGATACCATGACAACCGAAAACAAATTTTCAAAACAAATAAACGGTCCACCGCGCGAGTTAATACAACCTCGTCTCTCCAGATTTTGCTTTATTCAAGGATTACACAGCAGGAAAAGATGTCGAAAAATCTACTAGCGAGGGTTAAAGAGCTGCAAGATGCAATGGCCTCTTGTCAGAAAAGTACAGCGAACCTAATTGAGGAATACCAGCTGAGCGTTATACAAACAGCCGCAGTGGTGGCGTCCGTTAAAATCAAAGAAGAGAAAGCTCAGATCGAGAAGAAAAAAGAACTTCTTCGGAAGCAGATCGAGAAGGAGAAGGAATCCAGTCGAATAGCTGTTGACACCGTTTACCAGAGGGCCAAACAGTCTATTGAATCTTTGATTCACGACAAAAACGACGAGCTACAAGGCGCCTTAGATCGCATGCGGCGACAACACAAAGCGGAGATCGCGAGGGTGAGAAAACAGACACGAGAGAAAACCATCCGGGAGTTTACTGCAGCAAGAAAAAGGAAAATGGCCGCGCTCGAGCCTGAAGAATCAAGGAGAAAGGAGAAGGTCAATAAGGTAGAAGGGAGTGCCACGTGGAAATGCGCCAACTGTGGAAAACTCAGCACTATCATGTTGATGTGCAGCGGATGCCATGGAATCACATACTGCGATGAGATTTGTCAGGAGAGGGACTGGTGCAAGCATGAGGACCACTGTACAAAGTCCGAGAAGGCCGACTAACTGTTTCTTTTTTTTTTTTCCGGGGGGGGTAATTTTTCTGTTTGTTCGGGGTTGACTGAAAATTGCTGAGCATCATCTAACATTTCCTTGTAAAATTCTTACTAAATACTCAATAAACAGGATTGCTTCATTCATCCAGTCGTTTGTAATGATACTTTTCCAGCGTTACAACCATTTCGTGCAATTTTGTGCCTCGAGTTTCGACTTGTGCTGCCTCAATTATCAGCTTCTGTGATGACTTTAATAGAAGTCCCAAGTCGTACTTACTTTTCGGGACATTCGTCGGGCATCATTTCGGGAATTTTCGGGATGGTTCGTTTAGAGTACGGGTCGATCTTCCGCTGGACTTCCTCCAGCTCCGCGACGGTTTCCTTCAACTGAAAAATGAAAACAAAAAGCGGGTCTGGTATTTACCTTTGTGGAACTAAAACATTTCGTCTTGTGCTGTGATCGTCCAGATGAGAGTAATTCTGAAAAGAACTGTTATTGGTGACTGACGTTTCGACAACCTGAGCGGAGGTCATCTTCAGAGTCAAGTGAATAAGTGTATGTCAGTCGATGATGTCATTAAGTCTGGTCCGTTTAAAGTGATTGGTCAGTTTAGACATGATGGTATTGGCTGAAAGACTCGCCAGTGTAAAGTTTGTCAGCAGTCATTGGTCGGTTCTAGAAACAACCAATAATAAAATAGCAAACACTTGTCAAACGTCAAGGAAGTAAGCACTACAGATGGCTGACCTCTTTGATAATCTTGATTTTCTTGTCGCGGAGCGATAAAAACGACTGGTTGAACTGGAACTTGTAATGATGAATCTGTAAACAACGTAAGAAACGAAATAGGATTAGAAAGACATATCGAGAAGTTATCGAGACCCATTCCTGGGTCAGAGAAGAGCCAGTAATAACGGTTCGATGTTGTAAAAGTGCTCGGCAATAAGCCATTTTCGTATTCTCGGTATTGGACTGGAACTAGCTTGCAAGTGAGGCTGATGCGGGGAGTCTTTTCAAATGCAAATGACATTTTAAAATCTCTTTTCAACGATATCCCCCCCCCCCCGCCCCCCCGCATGAGCTGAGCCTCCATTGCAAGCTAGTTCCAGTCCAAAACCAAGAATACGAAACTAGTCTATTGACAGGAGATGGTGGGGTAGCATCGACAAACTTGAACAACGACAGAAATACGTTCTAAAGTTTCTAATAAATTTCTGATATTCCTTAAATTTATTACAGTTCGACATTGCTTCAGAAATTGATACACCATGAGTCGGCAAATAGCCAGTTATGTAGTATTGTCATCAAGAACTCTAACTACTATTCTTTTCAGCTAGACAAAAAGGTTGGCTGAAATTCAGACTTAAATATGGCAAGAACCCTTAAAGCACGTAAACAAGTAAAACTGTCAACTTCTAACCAATCAATGCCTGTTATTCGACCTACGCAGGGCCACAAAATTCCCACCATTTCGGCTCGCACGTAAGCAAGGAACTTGGGGGCCTCTCATTTCCCGGCAAAATTGGACTGCACAGTTTTTGTTTACTGCTATGGAAGATGAAGCAGAATGACCGAGGTCAATAAAAGCCACAATTTACCTGGTCAAGTAAGTTCAACAGTTGAATTCTCTTCTTTTCTGCGTTCACTCTCAAGCTTTCGGGAACAACATAATCTTTAGCTGTTTTGAGTTTGTAGTCGCCCATGTTCTCTCGAGCTTCTTTTATCGCTGCCACGTCTTTGGGATCTTGATAACCTTCGTCAGGCTTGTTACGATACAACTCGTCCCACTGAAACACAAATATAATTACGTTCTACTTCACTTCGTTCAAGCGAACGTAAATTATTTACCACTTATATATCCGCAAAACAGGTACAACGAAGCACGGGTGGATCGCATGCGGACCCTAAAGAATAGTAAATAAAGAATATTTAAATTTCCGTAAAATATAAATAGAAAGAAAAGACCGATCACGACTTCGCAATAAGCGTCCTCCGACATGTAACACAGAAAATCCAGTGAGGAATGTGACGCTAAAATACGAGCAGAAAATGTATTGACTGTCTTAGAGCGCAGTTACCTATTATACATCAAAACGAATCAAAAATAAAAACCATACAAGAAATTTTTCAGCATGATCTTTGTACTGATTCGTGACAGTTTCAAGACACAACACAAATAAAAGTCTTCTTCTAAACTAAAATCGACAGGCAATAAGTAATCTCTTGGGTACCTGCATGAACTGTGTAGGGCGCACATAAACTCTTGCGCATTACATAATTTTATGTTGTTACTTTAAAACATACCTCAGCTTGTCTGGCTAGTCTCTTCTGTCTGCGAGCCTCGGCTTTGGCCAGTGCATTCGCCACTTTACTTCCCAGCTGTCCCTGTGATGCCGGAACTTGTTGCTGCTGCTGCTGTTGTTGTTGCTGTTGCTGGTTTAGAGTCATCTTGTCTTGAGTTCCACGTCTCTTTAGCTGCATTGATCAACACAACACCAATGCCACATTAACATTACTTTACGACCATCAACGTAAACTATTTTAATTACTATACAGACCCTCAGCACTGGTAATTAATGATCAAAAAACCTTACCTGTGCTGCATTCTTTGCTCCACTAGAAAAGCTTTTTCTCCCGTGCCCTCCCCCGTCAGGTCCCTCACCCCCTGCCCCACCGGCCTCCTGTAGTAGCTGGTGATGATAGTCGGGTTTAGCTGCTCTGAAGCTCGTGACCAGGTGTGGAGTGAGAAACGCGCGGAGGACGATCCGGTCACATTCAACCTCGTCTTTGAATCTGTCAAAGAAAGTACCATCATTGATAAAAATGTTATTTCTCACTACATTATCACTACATTGTGAAGCAAGCAGGTGATGAGCATAAAGAAGGTTATCATCTATGTGATACTCTTGTGATGTAAAACGAAATTCCCAAAAGAGGCATTGAGAGAAATGTGTAACACCCAGTCAGGGGAATATATTTGGAACATGGACACGGAGTGAAAGGAAAGCACGTGAAGAATGATATGATTACACCAACGAGTGAAAAATATAGATATACTTACAACATCAACAATGGTGCTTAGGGCCCGTCCTCAATACACCGGAGAAATTTGGAAACGCATCTTTATTTCTACGGTTAGGCCTACCGTCCACACTAATCCGACAAGAAAACGGAGCTTTTTGAAAACGCTCTTGAAACCGGAGGGATTTGAAAACGCCGACTTTGCATTTTACTTTTTAGTCCCTGTTTAGTGCGGACGGAAAACATTTTGAAAATGGAGCTTTTCGAAAACTATGACGTTACGATAATCTTGTGATTTCCCTGCCCCAGTTTCCTTAAACACAAATCCAAAATGACCACTGATTGTTGCGTTTCCAAATTTCTCCGACGTAATGTGGACAGAAAACATTTGATGCGTTTTCAGAGTGAAAACACCGTTTCCAATTTCTCCAACGGAGTGTGAACGGGGCCTAAAGCTAGGAAGAATAAAACTTAAAGAATAAAACGGGCGAACAACTCCAACAGCTTTACCCCCACTCGAAAAAATTCTCTAATTAAACTTGTGCCTGTTGACAACACGCGATCACAAAATTGATCACCATTTAACAGTGTTTGAATTAACCGACACCAAACTTCTCACCTCTTCTGCAGTTTTTTCAGACCAATTGATTGCTTTTCAGCTTCCCATGCCATCTCTTTATGAACAAGCTCAATCTAAATGACAAACATGACAATAACTTAGCGACAGTTGGACTCGGTCATTACTGAAGAGACAGAAAATTAATCAAATATGCACTTACCTTAACTTCAACCTCCGCTTTCTGCTCTTTGATGAGATCGGGGTCGATTTCAAATTCCTGGAAATAAAATGGTATTGCCGACAGTCATTTTTCGTCCTGGGTATTACTAAGTTTAGGTAAAGAATTTTAGTCTCTTTTAGCCTAATAAAGAGTGTTTTTTATCATGAAGTGAACATTAGTGACCAAAAGGTGGTATTTTCCGGTGTTACAAGGTAGGATCTTGGGTAGAATTTCTTGAAAGACCTCTGTAGCCCGGTCCTGATAAAGTTTCATAATGAAAGGCTTGAACCACGTGGAAAGGGATGGGGCGCTAATAAAAGCAAGCTGTTTAAGAGTTATGCGAGAATCGAAGTTTACATTTATTGAAACAAAAACGCACAGCGTTACGAGAGTATAAACATTAGCTCGTTAGGAACCCCACCTCGCTGAATTTGTAACCGATTAAGCCCAGTTCAAAATGGAACTGATATGTTAGAAACCCAGCCAGTGGGCAAAGTTAAGGAAGGCTTGATTCCAACCTCATAGCCTTGAACTCTCGATCAAGCTGCTTCTTACAACTGTAGTTGTCTACTTTATTTACATACTTACATCGTGTGTAATCTGAACGTGAGGAGGAAGTTTCTGATTCTTGGTCATTAACTCTTTGAAAGCTCGTCTCAGATTTCCTATCTTTCGACGAATGTTCTGAGAAAAGCACAGTTCACGTTAGAATACAAAACACAACAAGAAATATTTGAAGCTGCATTTTCAACAGAGGTATAAATCACCAATCATTAAAGGAGAAAGAAATATCACTGCCAACATGATCAAGCCAGCGATAGACTTGCCACAAGTCGACACTTTCTTAATCCTTGACTTATTTATCTCCCTCGAGCGAAGCGAGAGCATAAATCTTCGAGCGCGAGCGGCGAAACTAACAGGCCAGGGAAGAATTGTTGGAAAGGACTTTTAGAAAGTCTAACCAGCCACCGCATCATGCAGTGGCTGGCAAGGGCGCCTGGGGTGGGGGGTGTCAGGAAACATCGCACCAATCACTCGTGGGCTAGCAATAAACAGGCTTAGGACCTTAATTTTAGACTGAAATAAACTTCATTCAAGTGTAATTCGTCCCGTTCTCTTCCAGTCTTGACCATCCGAAACACTGGATTATTCTCACTGCTTTGATGTTTAATTTGACACCAATACAACACTTGACCATTCGCACGAGAAACCACGAGGGGTCCACGAGGTCCAACATGCGCGACTTCGCGCTAAACTTCAGAAATAACGACTAAACAAAAAATTACCTGCTTTTTCTCCTCAGCAAGTTTGACCATTCGATCGTGCTCTGCTTTCTGTTTCTCAAGTTCAATACTGTAGTGGTTTGGATCATCAATATCATCTATCTTCTTTACTATCTCTTCACCTTCCTCGCCGATTAATTTCTAAAAATAATCAGAAAAAAAACAATGTTCTAAAGAGAAACAAGAAGTTTCCAACAAAAAAGAAGTTTTAATTTTGGTTAGACAATGTTATTTTCGTAGACTACAACACGAATTAAGTTTCTTTTACCATTTTACTATTCTTATCTTAGGCCCCGCCCGCACTTCGCCAGAGAAAATTTGAAAACGCAACAATAATCGGTCATTTTGGATTTGTACTTGAGGAAAACTCAGTCAAGGAAATCACATGATCATCGTGACGTTATCGCTGCCGAAAAGCTCCGTTTTCAAAATGTTTTCCGTTCACTTTAAAATGCAAATCCAGCATTTTCAAATTCCTCCGGTTTGAAGAGCGTTTCCGGAAAGCTCCGTTTTCGTAACAGATTAGTGTGGACGGTAAGCCTAACCGTAGAAATAAAGATGCGCTTTTAAATTTCTCCGGCGTAGTGTGCACTAAACCCGGATTGTCGATCAAACATAGCAAAGAATAAATGATTGAATATTCATCTCAGCTTATCTCACCTTTGCTGACGGTATAGAGACCTTATGTGGCACATTGAGTCCTTTCACTGCCTTATCCATGAAGCGAAACACGAAGAAGTTGCCGTCCTGTCCAGCCGTGAACACATATTTGTCATCGAAGCTCGTCTTGATGTGTCGTATGCCGCCATGATGGTTGTCGTGCACATTTAGCGCCCAGAATGAGCTGAAGTGTTCAAAGTCGTTCGAGCCATCGAGAGGATGGATACGAATGACTCCGTTATCCATTCCAAGAAGAAGGAATTTACCTGAGTGACTGAAACAGGAAAGGCGAAAAGCCTGAGTGTTAATTGACGACTGCACAGTATAAGAATTACAGTTTTGTTTCTGTCAGTGTACTAAATATAAGTCTGATATACCAATTGGCGCATCAATATATTTTAAATGTATTGTAACACGCATCCGTATCATCAGATTTCCTTTTAGAATCAACATAGTTACAAATTTCCTTATGACATTCAACAATATTTTATTTCAGAGAACAACACTCGTCAAATGATATGAACACGTCACAAGGTGAGTTTACCTACAACTAATGACACTAACAGTCTTCGCAAACTTGGAAAATGAGGATTTTCGCAAATTGCTTTGGAAAATTTACAAAACTCTTGTTGCAATAATATAGAATTTCGATGGGAAACGTTTTTGCAACATTTACATGTAGTCAAAGATTGTGTAGCCAGTTAGGAGGAGCGAGAAAAGCGGAAAGAGAAAAAATAGATGGGGGAGTACGAATAACAATTTTTTACAACCATCTACATGTGCTGGGCGTCGATAACCGTCGAATTCTGACACCTGACTTCCTTTACGGGCAAAATTGACCTGCATGTACATGTAATTAGAGACAAACCACGGATCCTTGTACTTTACAATGCAAGTCTGTTTCAGGCGTTCATTTAGTTGAGTAGCAGCGCTATAAACGGCAAGAGAAAAGGAAAGGAAAGGCCAAGGGGTATGTTTTTTCGCGCTGCTGCAACTAGTCGTACTTCTAAATGTGCGCCACTTAGATGTCTCTCTTGGAAAAGAAGCAAAAGTGAAAAAGCGCAAAGGAGCATATGTCGTCTCAGCTAGCCCGGTCAACTCGCGGTTTTTCGTGGCCAAACTGCGCTTAAAGAACCTTCACTGACTCAGCTAAACCGCACTGTTAATAAGACAAAAACTCAGTTTCATCTTACCTGAAGCACACAGATCTGATTGGTTTATCATCACTGTTATCCACAGGAATGGACCTCACAGGTTCATCTCGTGTATCTTCCTGTCCTTCAGCAGGAACAGGTTTCTTGCCGTCGTCAAATTCACACTCGTACATGTAACCGGCATCCCATCCGTCCTGAAACGAGACGATCATTTTAAAACTTACCGCTCAAAAGTGCTAGCTAGGAAATTAAACCTGCAGGAATATTTTGGCGCCTTATTATCCTCATTCACAACGGGTATTTTGCGCGACTGCGCCAAGCTGTCAATTGATATACAGCAACGACCAAAACGAGAAATGCTTCGCGATCAAACACAGTCAAACATTGTTTGGTGATCAAACATTTTCCCGTTTGGACACTACTGTCAGGTGTTTGATAAAATTTGACCGACGTCAAATATTTGTTCAAACACTGTAAAACATTTTGTTCGTTCAAACTTGTATGATACCATTTGGCCACTCAGTAAAAAATCGACTTGTTTGGTCACCAAGCAATGTTTGATCGTGTTTGACCACCAAACATTTCCCATTTGGGCAGGGCTTTAGACTTTACAGCAAACGTTTGACTTTTCATTTTGCAGCACAAGGTAGTAACAACTCACCATTGAAACCCAGAATTTATCCGGTTTGCCGTAATAAAATCCTTTGATAATTTCGCCCGGCTCTCGATGTTGTTCCTCTTCTGTTTGCTCGCCTTCCTTCTGTTCTTCATCCTCTTCAACTTCCTTTTTCCCTTCTTCTTGTTCCTGTTCTTCTTCGTCTTCTAAACCTCGCGCTCTCCTACGTGCTCGTTCTTCTTCTTTCTTTTTCCGTTTCTCTTCTTCTTCTTTGGCTTTTTGTGCTTCTTCTTCGGCTTTCTGTGTAACGTTAAACATATCAACGATAGCAAGTAAACTCACAAACTGAACTCACAACTGCATAGACGACATCTTTCGACCTGGCCTACGTTGTCAGAATAAGGCCAGGAGTATCAAGAAGTCATTCCGTGAGAGATAAATTGACTGTTTTGAACGTTTACATCTTTCGAATATCAAAAGCGGTAACGGCCCGATTCTACCGATCGACTACACTAAAAGCGTTTGATTTATCCCGCAAAATTGGTAAATTGGGAAACTTGCACTTCATCCATTTGAGGTTAGTGATTATCCTTTATTTGTCATTTCTTCCGCCAATTACCGGAAAAATTGCCAGCCAGCTAAAAATGCTCTCAGAAATGGACTGAGGTGTTTATCTTTGCTTTAGAAAGGAACCACGGGCTCTACAAATATTGCAAACAAAATTTAAAAGTAGCTCACCCTCAATTTATCTTTGACACTCGTGAAGTGATACTCTCTGGTCTTCAGATTGGTCAGGGGGAGGTGATAAGTCTTACTTGTGTCATATTTATCAGAAGCAGGAGCTTCGACATGAAGCACGGTGCCGTCTTTACAGCTGATGAGTACACTCTTTGGAGACTGGTGACAAATAAATAAAACATCACAATAGAAATCACGTGTTGTGCGGCAATTAGAAGCAAAGTTAAAGAAAAAATGACTGAATAACTTAGTCTGACGTCCAGTACCTAAGTCCTATTTAACAATTCACACATAAAGATCAAATTCAATATTAAAGGAGCTCAGTCAAGGCGTGTTGGCCATGTACAAAATTACCTCTACCTAGAAGGAAAGCTGAAAATAGTAGTTTACAAAGATAGAAAACAGCAGGGAGATAATAATAAACCATAAACAAGGATGGCTAAGGATGTAGAAGATTAAAACGGATTACAAACGACAAAATTTAGAAACTGTGACGAAGCTCCTCTATATACTATTTACCTTTCTGTCCTTCGACCACTCTATAGACACAACTGGAGAAGCAGTTTCGATGAAACCAATTGGTTTGTATGTGTCTCCAACAGAGAAGAAAAATACTGTACAGTCATCACTCTGGTGAGAAAGAAAAAAAGAAACCTTGTTCACCTTAGAAGTAAAAAAAAAATTAAGAATAATAAGGTTTGGCTCATTTGAAATTTGGTCAATCTTTCGAAAAATCTATACTTAAAAGGCCTCTCAGAATTAAACACAGTATTTATCCTGGAATTTAAGGTAGGTAGAGGACAAATAGTACCAGTCAGAATCACCTTAACAAGCTAACACCCTCCCATCTCCCCCTCACACAACTACATTGCACACTATATAAAAAACACCATCCAGCTTCCAAATTTATGCAAGACAAAGACAAAATTGCGTCTCAAATCTAGTCAAAAGGCAATTTTGTTCTGACTTCAGCAACTTCGTAGTAGAAACTTTGGCAGCTTTCATGTTACGTGTAAGCATCAGACACGAACTTTTAATCTTCTCAGGTGCCTCAAAAACAGATCTAGTCACTTACCCCAGTGGCGAGAATCTCTCCTTGATTGTCAATGGTTATTGCAGTGACCGGCTTTGTGTGAGGTTTAAAGACTTGCTCCAGATTCAACTCATACTTTAGCTTGGATTTCTTGCTCCTTAGTTGAGATGGGTCCACCTTGTTTAGCGCCAGTAAACGAACGACACCATCAGCAAAACCAGTGAGAAGTTTGGTACCCTTAGAATCCACCTATGAGAGTTAAATGAGTGAAGTAACTAAACAAGAAAGCCGCAAAAGAAGACTGTGAGAATTCTCCCTCTTATCCAGCTACTTTTTTTCCAAGTGCAAATAATATTGGAAGGCATACATATCTACAAATCTGAAGTAGAAAAATTTAATTTGCAACAAAATGATAAATTATGAGTACTTGCCATCTTAAAATTGATAAGTCCTGACAAACTAATGGTAAGCGTGAGCAGGTTACTAGGTTCCAGTTATAAGTAGCTGTAAGTACTTATCATCACACTTACAGGGAACTCAGCAAGAAACACAAAGTACCAGACTGTTTCACATAATAAATTACAGATACATGTCCCTGACTTTTCCCCAAAACTTTACAATTGGCATAACACAATTCACTTGCTCATAATCACTCCATATATGACTCCAGTGTAACTAATTTTGTCGTTTTGACTGCTGAGATCAGTCTCACTGTGTTTACAGATGCTATCATCAAACTTACCTCTCTAGGAACCCAAAGCAAGCTTGAACCTCCTGAGTTGTACTTAGCTTGGCACATGGGTGTCTTGGAAAGGTAGTCATAGACTCGAACTGTATCTGTAAAAAATATAAATTTAACCACTTATAGTCAATCCTGCCACAAAAGAACCCACCTGGGATTTAGTCTACATTTGAGTGTTTTCCTGTCAGAAGTAACCCCTAATTGGAGTAATATATCATGTCTTGCTAACCCTTTAAGACAACCTTACCAGAGGTTAAAAAATGTGGTATTTGTGTGTGACTTGAAGAGTCAGCCAATGTTTACTTGTAAGGATGAGTCCCTTTGGATAGGTGTATACACAGCATACCACTGCATGGCAAGGGTAGCGTTCCCAGAGACGGGTGTCCCTGTATGGGAAATGTTCTGTATGTTCTGTCTAGTCATAATATTGTGTTCAGGAATCCTCCTTGCTTGGTAGATTCCCATTATGCAAGTGAAATATTTCCAGATCATAAATTCACTTACGGTCCACTCCTGTTGTGGCCACAAAAGGAGCAACTGGGGAAGTGTCAAGGCCTGTGATTGGTCCAGCATGGTAAGAGTACATCCTCTCTGGTGCATGACTCTGTTACAAAAAAATGCAACAGTATTAAATGTGGGAGTCAATGATGAATTGTCCTTAACATTTACCTTTTTTCTTCTTTAGTATCACAGAATTCATGTGACTAAAAACAAGACAGGTGAGAGGACAAGGTTGTGCATCTTACCTTGTGCATCTACAGAGACGAGTGACTAGAAAAAAAGATGTGTACATGGTACAATACAACTAAAGAACATTCATAATTTGAATGCTTACCGTATGGGTAAATGATAGATCCAACTTCCATATACCACCAGAAGCATCCTGAAATAGTTTTAAAAAACACAACTTTTTAAAACAATTCCTCGCATTATTTTTCAGTTAATAATAAAACAGAAACAGAAATTTGACATGAGCAAAATGGATTTTTTTTCCTTAACCTGAGAATATTTCTTCTCATAAAAGATTTCCATGCATTTCTTTCCGTGTCTTTCGATTCCAGACCACCGAGAAGCTAGAGTAAAAATAAAAGATTATATTTACCTGGGCATACCAGATTGGAGCTTCAGTATTTACAGCTTTAACCATTGACATGAGTTTAACATCAGTGCCAACCTGTGAGAAGTATTAAATAAGTAAATATTGAGCAACATGACTTACTCTAAACCATTCAAAACATTTGATAAAACTGGAATTACTTAATATAATAAAAATTTCTAATTCTGAGATGAAGCCTAGAGAGGGATGACCTGAAGCTCACTCAGGGATTACTGCAAGTGGGTCAAGGCTTGCACAGGAGGTCCAAGCCAATGACTGAACTCAATCAGATACAAAGTTCCAACTTTGCCTCTAAGCAAAAAACTGCCTTATAATTTATTGTATTTTCAGTTGATGACCTGAAATCCTTTCAGTACCAGTAATATTAAAATAAAAGCTCTGGAAATGTTGTTAATAAGTACTTCATCTTCTTGTATCATTTTCCTACCTTTAACTCATACATTGGATCCATCTCAAACAGCTGTCCTTCCTCTGTAGTGTCAGCATTATCAATACTTTCAAAGTCCCAAACTTTCACAAAACCATCAACACCAATAGTCATAAGCTCTCCTTCATCCATGAAGAACTGTTCTATCATTCCAACATGACAAGGTTTTCTGCCTTTCTTGGAAATCTCCACTTTAATTAGGCCGCCGTCCCAGAGCAGCATGTTTCCCCATTCAGATCCTGACAGCACCTTACCATCAGGAAGCTCAACAAAACCTGTATGTTAAAATCATTTCGGCAAAAAATAATTAGTTCACAACTTACATGAACTGTTGTGTCCTGTTGTGTTGTCACAGAAGGGAAACACCTGTCAAATGACTCATTCTCAACTTGAAGTTGATAAACTACATGGAAGGTAAATTCACTGTCCTTTCACTGATACCCGACCTTTTTTGGTGTTGACACTAGCCTTCATTGCGGCATTTTTGCATCAACAAAGACTGACATACTACTTGCTACACAACAACCTTCCATAAATATTCCTGATGTGCGCAGTTTTCTGAATTTCACAATGAACAATGTATATGCAATACAGCCATTTCTTTTCTATCAGTAAAACAACACTGACCTTCTATATCTGACAGCTCTTTGGCACCAAACTTTCCAATTTGTCCTTGCAACTTTAATCCAGTGAATGTGTTTGCCATTGACCAAAATCTAAGTAAGGTTTACAAGCATTACCACCAATTGAAATTAATTAATATTTGACACCATTAGAGAGATCAAGCATGATGTTACATCAAATGGCAAACAGCAAAAAAGAAACTTACTTTTTATTTATTTTTTATTTTTTTTATTTTTTTATTTTTTTTGTGAATTTACATGTAAGGTAATTTTTTTTTTTTTTCACAATGACCGACTCTTATTTCCAGCCTGGATTTAGTTAAGGATTACAAGAAAAGAATAAAAAATCAGAGGTAATCTTTGCTGTCTGCCGTAAACGTCATGTTTAAACTCTCTATTGTTGCAATCCCTCAACCTCGGAATTATGCTGGACAGGTACTTGACTTCTCTGAAATCAATTTCCAGCTTTCTGGTATTTGTAACCTTTTTTGAGATAAATGTAGGGGGTGGATTAACAATGGGATTAAACAGATGTTCCCTCATTTTATCAAACTCTGCACAAATTGTTTTGGAGGTACCTGCTTGTGGAATTTTCCCAACTGAAAGTGTCTATCAATGGAGACAGCCTGATGCACTAGTGATCTCTATTACAGTAACTAGAGATGCCCACTTGAAGGGGATTTGCTTTGTTTTATTCATAAAGTTAACATACTTAGAAAATAGCACAAAGAAAATACACAGCTGATTGGTTCAAAATCATGTTCCTATCACTCAATAGAAGCACAGAGTTAGCATGAGCTGTTGACGTAATGATGGAAGCATTTCTCATTCTTCCGAAATTCCACTCATGTTTCTATTAAATAATTAGATTATTTGCTCTCGATTTCTATCACGCATAGAAATCAAGAGCGAACAATCTCACTGTTTTAGTATAAATCTATTAGTCATTCAAAACTTTATCTAAATCCTCTTCACATGCAGACACTTTCCAAACAAGAAGAAGCAGCCGTCATTTTGTTAACAAGGGCACACTGCTACGCT
Source organism: Orbicella franksi (assembly GCF_964199315.1). Lineage (NCBI taxonomy): Eukaryota > Metazoa > Cnidaria > Anthozoa > Scleractinia > Merulinidae > Orbicella > Orbicella franksi. The sequence continues at coordinate 6,678,793 of NC_138151.1, forward strand.
ACTCACTATCTATCACTGAATAGAAATTGAGTAGTGTAGCCAATCAGAGAACGGCATTTGTGATAGAACGCTAGTAGATTTATACTAAAACTCGATACAGAAACATGGTACATGTTTTTTATTTCTTAATTTAATGTAAGACAGATGTATACATGTAGTCTACATACCTGATATGTCCGGAGCCACTTGTACACAAATGGCCTTCATCCTCAGGAGAAAATGCCACTTTGTAAACATCCTGCGAGAATGCTTTGGACCTTAGGATGACCTGTTCATTTTTCCAGTCCCACACAGTGAGCATGTAATCTGGTGCACTGCCGACAGACGCCAGCTTGTCTCCTTTGGGCGAGAAGTCCAAATGAGCATAAGCTTCTTCTGTACCATCACGGAGAATTCGGTGCAGCTTGAGTGAGGGGTACTCAAAGATATTTATGTTGGGTTTCTCTCCTTTCTCTGCTACAGCAAAATATTTTCGACTGGGATGGATCTGTTGGAGAAAAAGGAATAAGCAATTTGATTCCTTACTCATACACATGGTGGAAAAGTTGTTTAGAAGCGTTGAACCAGTTGTACATCCCTTCTCTTCATTTCCTTAAACTGAGAGAACAATTTGTTCTGCTGGGGTCATGAAGGGTCTAATATAGATGGTCTTTCAGAAAAATATGCAACTTCCAGATTTGCAGTCAAATTTCACGGGTCTGGTAATATTTCAATTTTTTGATGATGCCTTTGATTCCCAGAGTCCCAACACAAGTCTTAGATTTAGTATTCGCCAAATCTTAATGACGGTGATTGCTTATTTGATTTAAGAATTAACAAACTCACTGCCACAGCTCCAATTCCACCACCTCCTGTTGTCCTGATGTGCGTCTGCTCCTGCGTTTTCAGATTGAGAATTTCTACAGTGTTTCCAGCTGAGAACAGAACAGAATTCTCATCCAAGACATGGAGGTTTGATCTCTTGGTACACTCATAACCAAATGAATGGCTTGTAAAGAAAGAGAGGAGTTAAGGAATGTATCCAGTATAAATAGGCCATTTACAGTTGTGTGCTTACTTACCTGGCCTGTAAATGCAGGCAAGGCTGGAGGTGACCATACTTAGATACAAACCTCTCTGCTTTTTTTCATTTAAACATGAAGTAGTTAGCTTTAGAATAACTTGATTTATGCAACAAAAGCAGTGAGGTCTGTATCAAAACAAGGTCACCTCCAGCCTCACTGCCATTCAAAGGCTGGGTCACTGAGCAGACAACTGTAAAATGGTCTATTAGCACACAGTCTAATAGTATGGAAATGAAGTGGTGGCATCAGTGATTTCAATTGCAAACTACTACTGCATAAACATGATATATATTTCCTGTGATTGTTGAAAGGATACTGAAATGATAATAATTCTGGTGGTATGCCCTCTGTTGAAAAAGCCTTTGAGACAAGGTCATCAAAATCATAATAGAAATCATCAGGAAGAATTCTTTCTGGCTCTTCTTCAACTTCTCCTGAGACAAAAACAAATAAAAAGAAAATTTTTAGTTTTCACTACTTGCTTACTGTGGGTAAAAGGACAAAGTAAAGTCTGTACATACGAGCCAAATGGCCCATCAGGCTGGTGCTTATCTCCAGTTTCAGTAGCATAGAGTGACTAGGAGTATTTCTACTCTCCCCTGGATGGGATACCAGTCCATCTCAGAGTTATCCCAGCATCAAATTCGCTGGTACCCATTCATACACATGGGTGGAGAGAAGCACTGTGAGAAGTAAAGTGTCTTGCCCAGTAACACAACACAATGACCCTGGTCAGGACTTGAACCTAGACTGTTCAATCTGGAGACAAGCGCACTGGCCACGAGGCCACCATGCCTCCCTTGCTTATTGTGGACTTAGGGTCAAAGCTACATGAAGTGTGTGAGGTAAACTTTGACTCTTGTTACACATAGCCTGAAAGGAATATGACCAGTAGTTGAGCCAAGGAAAGGACTCCCCTTGAGTATTACAAGTCATAATGATCAGGGAACTCTTCAGAAATTTTGAAAAGAAACCCTAAATGATACCAGAATCTTGTTTTGTTGATGTGGCTCAAATCATTTGCACCCCTAGGGGGTTATGAAATTCTAAAGTAAATTAAAAAGTATTTGACACCAACAATTTTTCAGCTCAAACCCTAAAAGGCATCACTATAACTCTTATGGCAGTTCATTTAGATTTTTACATCCTAAGCAGTACCAATTAACAAATTTACTCCTAAAAAGGTACAATGACCATCCTATTGCCATCACATGAAAGTCCCACCAGGCAGTTGAGACTGGTTAATCAATGAGAAAACAATCTTAATGTAAGCATGTACATATAATTTATGCAATTACATTTTTCTATGAAAGAATCAAATAGTGATTTGTGTCCCATAACTCAGTGCTGTCACATGATGCAACTCATGATATTGTTAATGGATGGGAGAGTACAACTATTTATAAACTACATGCTCACATCTAATGAGAAAACATTCCTAATTGATGTGAGGATGTAATTTATGCAATTGTACTTAAATTTCATGAAAGAATCAAATAGTAGCTTGTGTTCACTAATGGATGGGAGTGTAGTACATGGCAGGTATAGGTGACCCCACCTCCTTACCCTCACCCCTACCAAGCACTTTTCAAAGACTACCCTAGGTAACAAATTAGCTTGTACCCTCTCTGAGTGGAGAACATAACTGTGACAGTAGAGTCTTGCTCAAGAACATAGCTAAACATAACCCTGCCCAGAATTCAATCCATATATTCTGAAGTCCAACATCCCAACCATTTCAGCACCGTAGCCTAACTTGCCTTACAAGTGAAAAAACTCAAAAAATTTACATTGTTTGTTAAGTAATGATTAACATTTTTGCAATTTAGCAAAATTTCATGAAACAGTGAGTTTTTCACAGTTTCACTCTCTACTATTTTGATATCCTAATTCTTATTACATACATTATTACCTGATTCAGTTTGCTTTGCTGTAACTGCTTGTGCCTCGTCACCAGCCATTCCTGTTTCATCAGCTTCTTCATCGTTGTCATCCTCCATGCTTTCTTCCCGTTCTGTACCCTCCTTCTTTGCCTTTTTCTTCTTTTTCTTTTTCTCACTGCCATCTGATATCTTTTCCGCAGTCTCATCTACTGCAGCATCATCAATTCTGCCTTTCTCTGCAGTTTGTTTATTGGAGGATTTTTCTTCACCATCTTGACCACCATCTCCATGATCTGCTTGTGTTTCTGGTTTATCACCTTCAGCAGCTCCAGAACCTGATTTGGATGCAGTACCATCTTGTTCTTTCCCTTCTACACTAGATTCTGTAACTGATCCATCTTTGTCACCAGTTTTAACTGCCACTGAGGTTTCCTCACCCTCAGCAGTTTTACCCTCTTTAGAACCATCTTTTCCTTGTAATGCCTCCGATGCACCTTTGTGTTCACTAGTCTTTGCATCATCTGCTCCTTGCTGATCAGAACTGCTTGCGGTTTGGTTCTCACCTTTGGTTTCTTCGGGCTGTTTGTCTTCCTTGGAATCTTTACCAGCTTCTGCTGCTTCAGAATCCTGTTTATTGTTGGAAAGAGAATCAGAACTTTGTTTAGAATCAATGCCTTGATCTTTAGATTCTGCTCCTTCATTCATCGGAGGTGATACATCATCGCTTATTTTATCATCACCTCCAGTTTCTTTTGATTCAGATTTACTATCACTGTTTAACTTTTCAGCATTGTTATCATGTACAATATCATAGCCTGCTAAATTTGATTTATCACCATAGTGATCTTGCCCTGGTTCAGCCGATCCTGTGCCCAATGTTTGCGACACACCTTCACTTGTGTTATCTGAAGAAGTTGCCTCTTCGGCTTTATCCTTGCTTTCTTTGGATTGAGAAATATCTTGTGCAGTTTGTTTCGTTCCATCACCCAGAGAGGCCTCATCTTTCTTTGAGGTATCTTCTCCAACACCTCCACTGGCAGACTCATCTTGCACAAGAGCTCCACCATCTTTACCTGCAGCTCCTCTTTTACTTCTTGACTGTAGTCGAGACCCGCTACCTGAGCCTGAACCAGGTCTGCCGCTTGATGGTTGCTGCTCTTGTCCTCCACCTCCAGGTACCTTAGTAGACCCCGATCCTGGCCTAGACCTGTTGCCAGCTCCAGATCCAGGTCTACTGCTGGGTTTCTGTTTACTTCCTTCTCCTTTTTTTGTTTTTTCAGACCCTGATCCTGGTCTTGCTTTGCCTGATCCCGGTCGTGAGCTCGCCGATCCAGGTCTTGAATAGCGCATAGTACCCCCTTGTCCTTGAGTTGAGCCTTCATTCGCAGTCTTATCAGAAATGCCTTGATTTACGTTTTCTCCCTCACTTAGAGATTCGCTTCCTTTACTTAAACCTTGATCATTAACCTTTGGATCTTTTTGACCGTCTACATGCGCAGATATATCAGATCCCTCCTCATTCTGTCGATTAGATTTTATGTTTTCACCAACAACAGAATCTCCCAAAATGTCCTCGTCGTTGGGTTTCGCTGAATCCTCACCAAAACCTCCACTTTCTCGGGATTCGTCGACGTTTGAATCATCACCGCGACCATCTGTAACATCTACAGTGTCTTCTTTCTCCTTGTTCAAGACATCAGATTCTCCTGGACCAATTTCGCTCTGTTCTCCACCATCGTTTCCAGTGTCTACAGCAGTCTCTTCGTGGGACGAACCTTCGCGCCCTTCGTTATTTTTCGCGCCTTCATTATCGTAGTCAGCATCTCCAAGCTGTAATCGCCGTAAAGCTTCTGCTTTAAGTTTATGTGTTGCACTCTTTAGAGAACGAGATTTTGAAGTATCTTCACTTTCTTCCTCTCGTGAATCTATGTGAGTATCGGACCCTTCGGGTTTGTCCGACATTTTGAAAACGACTGAGTTGAGTTCGTCGCCATGGTGATATTTTTAATTTATATTTCAAATAAAATATATAACTTCTCTAGCACACTGTAAGGGCCAGCGATCGAAAAAGAAGAGCTTGACTATCACGTTAGGCATGGCATTCACATCTCCCAAAGTTTTTCCGGGTAAACGTTTGAAACCTTTCATAAGATCGGTATCGATTTAAGCTTGAGCTTGAGTTTAAGCTTCTCCCGGGAGGTTTCTCCGCCGTAAGTCTTACCGAGATTCACTTATTCAAGAAACGAGAAGTGTAACCATAAGCTCAGCATTAGCCGCATGATTGGGAAATTAGGAAATTTTCAGAAATGACTTTCTGTTAAAAACGCTAGCTAAAGTGCTTTAAATTTATCTCTACATAGCCTTTTTAGTAGGCGTTCGTTGACTCCGTTTTCAAACTGCTTTTTCACACACTCGTAAAACCTACAGAATATGTATAAGCAGATCTTGTAGCGTTTTTACAAAGCCAGTTCCGTAGACAGGCGAAAAACATCTGGTACTGGTGAAATATAAATATCAAGTCTGAATAAGCTGAAGCTTTATAAAGCTGCAAATGAAACCTACATCAGTGGGTTTACTTACCATTACACTCCACGTTCAAATCAAATCATAGGATTTCGTATAATTCTAGAGAGGATTGTTCTCATTATTCAAAGAGTAAATATTAAACGTAAGTTGAAAGCTCGTGGCCAAGCTTCTTTGTTTTTCGTTGATGAAGAAGCGACGTTGGCTGCACGGCTGTCCGCTGTGCGCCGTCTATCAGATTGAGGGAAGCAGCTGCAAAAAGCGCGCGCGTGACAATGGGACATTTCAACATAGTAAGAAAATTTGTCTTCATTCATGTTTTTGAAAACATAAAAACGTGATAAAAACGGATGAATCCGAAATCTTTAGCATTAATTTGTTGCTTTTATCACACAGTTAGAAATTGCTCCTATTGCTTGTTACTAAACTCACAACAGTAGAGTAGAAACCTGCGGCAAGGAGTCCTAAACGGTAATAAAAGTTAGATTGACTTTTATTTTCTCCTATCTTCCAAGTCGCTGTACACGGTACAACTGAATGGGTCGACCGGCCAGTTTTATCAAGATCGTGCACCACCAACCTTTTCCCGCCCTGGTTCCATATACATTTTATTTTATTATTATTATAATTTTTCATAAAGCTGACGACTTCTAGAAAAAAATGATAAAATAAAACTGTGCATCGAAATAGACAAATCAGAGAGTCTTCTTGCGTTACTTTCCTGAATAGCGAATGGTCCAAACGTGATATTTGGAAACGGACACACGACCCTCCTAGCCCCATAATTTTTGGTTCCGCTCTAAGACCCTAACATATAGATTTAGGCCAGCCTAAAAGCGTAGCTCCTGGGCCTGGTTGTTCAGAACGAAATTGACCCAGGAAAAGGTAGAATTTTGATTTGAGTTTTGTAACTTTGCGTTGAGGTTTTCTGTATATTGTTTGGCCTTCTGTTTTGAGTTTTAATAATCACTATATACACAAAACAAAGCAGCAAAAAACGTTTGTATAGAAGAAAAAGTTACAATTTGGTTAACTTTTAATAACTTAAATAATAACTTTTTAATCCTGGATTAGTGTTAACCGGCTTCCAAACAATCTTGCTCTGTTTTCAACAAGTTAACCTGAGACGAGCCCGCGATCCAATCAAAACCAGCACTTGGTCAGCGGTCAACTTCAAAAAAACACGCTGCCTGAGCTGTAAACTTGAGCCCGCGATATGGTCACGTGATACTGGTTAGCGGATACCTTGATTTGACAGGTGTTAATTGATCATAACATGGATGTCCAATATCAAAGAAGTACACGGTAAACCAAGGCTGCATGTCTCTGTCAACCTATTATTTGGAGTATGGCCGCCATGTTGCGCGACTCCGTCGTTGTCGCCGCCGTCGCCGTCGTGCGTACGCGCCCACGAGCAATACCGCTTGCCATGATAACCATGAGAAAATAAACTCATGGGTTTCCTTTTCTTTCCTATATGAGTCTGGGGCTCCGCTTGGCTTCGGGCCGCCGGAGCTCTGCTATAAATGCTACTTGTTATAAGGGGAAAGGACTTTATACTTTATACCCTGGGACGTTCCCTGAGGCAGTATCGTCTGTTCAGATGGCGTTTTTCATGATCAGGCTTCACTTTAATTATTTTATCGTATTCAGTTATAAATATCAACCTGCGTTTTATCACAAGTGTCTGTTATAGTAGGTTGGCAGAAAATAGGCGACATTAAAAACCGCAATAGCTGTACTGAAAAGTTATGACGTACTTTGAAAATACACGTGAATACAACGAATGTACACGTGCACACTTAAATTATAGAGGACTCTGAGCTAAGAGGGTTGTAACTCATATCTACAAGAAAGAGGTGTCTGGTCATCGAAGGTCTGTTTGAGACAAACTGATCGTGAAATTCGAAACGTGCGACAAAATAGTTGAGGTGACTCCTAGAAGAAAAGACACATTCTTAAGAGCCGACGAAAAGTCATTAATTTAACGGACTGAAAGACATAATTCAGATGATTAAGTCATATAGGGCCAATAAGTTAACTCTCGCTGGATACTGGTCGATAACACCCAGTGGCAATCTCCTTTCACTTCGTCATTCCGATAAATCGCGTCATTTAGATTATATCTGTAAGACAACAGTAAAAATCACATCATTGTAGGGTCGCGCTGAGCACTGATCGATTTTATACTATGGCAGTACAACCCCGGTTGGGGACGTAATTTTCACTGTGATTCGATATGGTTCATATTAACATTTAACTCGCGTTAGGTGGGTAAAAAGAAATAGATTGCAATGAACTGATATGATAACAGCAGTCAAATGTGCCTTGGCCCGATCTCACTTCACGGTTTCGCAATTGAACCGTACATGTATAGAATTAACGCTATGTAAATTAATCCCCATTATCATTGTAGCACTCCAAGCATCTCCAATTCATTGAAATATATAATGTGCCAAGCCACGTGAAAGCCAATGTGCAAAAATATTGGCAACCTTTGTCTGAAAGAATTTTGCCTCTAGCCAGTATACTAAACTGTGAGTAAAAGTCAAGTGCTCGCCATATTTGACATTCACGCTGATAATATTAGCAACATTTTTGGCTTTAAACACGTCACTGCCACACAGAACATTTTCGGACGCGTTAAGTCACTTGATAGAGTGGAAGATATAAAATACTATATTGTGTTAGTGCAACATAAGAAAGAAATACTCCATTAAAGAGAAGTAAAGTAAAGTAAAAGTAAAGTAAAAGCTTTATTAATGTGTCAATGTATTTAGTTTTCACAACTAATTGGGGACACAACAAAAAAAAAAAGGTCGCCAGTTTCTTTCTACAACAGCGGACGATTACATAAATAACACGAAAATGCTATGTAAAACGTTACCATGCATACACTGAAGGAGCCTCTGGATTTGAGCTCCTAATTTCGGCGGACACTTGTCGAAAGGGCCAATAACACTCAACACTCAAGCTGATATTCAGCGAAAAGACTGCCAGCCTCCCGTCCCTGGGGATTACTCTGACTCGGTGCCCTGAAAAGGAGAGGTCACGTGCTCCTTGCCGGTGTTTCGCGTGGTGAGGCTTGCAAGATGGCGTACGCTAAACAAGGCCAAGAAGGAAAGACAAGACTTGAACGTTTTCAGGATACCGCCCGAGATTTTGGGCACTTCATTTACAACAAAGATGGCGAAAACGGGGAAGTGCAAGTTATGGGTAGAAATGGCAAGAGCTGGGGTAAGTGTCTTTAGATCTTGCATAAAGTTTACTTCGAGGAGAATTGTACAATGCTCGATGTTGGTTGTTGGCAGATTTGTTAATGAAATACACCACAAACTGTAGCTTTTAGTTTTTAAAATGAGGTTTATTTCCTCTCTTTTTCTATTTCAGCGAAGATCCTGGTTTTCTTCTTCATCTTCTATGGCTGTTTGGCGGCGTTTTTCGCCTCTATGCTGACTATATTCATGACCACGGTACCAGCTCGAGAAGAAGGCCCGAAGATGACAAGATATTTAGCGGGAAAGCCAGGTTTCTTTTTATTTCTCTGTTTATTTTGTAGTTTTCGTAAAGCATTAGTGAGTAGATCGTATCTCGGCTACGCTTTTCAAGGTCAAAACAGAAAGAACTGTAATTAAATGTGCGCCGACTTACCTCTTTCAGTATGCATGTGGTTTCACATTCATTAGCAATTCAAATAAAGAAACGAACCTCACGTTGAGTAGTTTCGTCGTAAATATTTTTACCAAGGAGATCATAGCTTTCTTTAAATTTTTTGTTAATTTCACCGAAATATTCCAATTCTTTTACCTTAAATTCACTTTTACAGGGAGAACAAATCTTGAAATATGATTCCTCCGTTTTTGACTCGAACATGCTTGGATCAATTTCGAGCTCGTTTAATTCCAAACCCACTGAAGCGGTTGACATTTAATTTGCATTTGCAAGCTTAAATGTAAACTTTAAATGAGTGGAAAAAAGAGTTGATGGTGAAAGTATGTCAACTGCTTTAAGAATTCTGTTCCATTTTACTTGATCTTCCATGCAAAACAGTGTATAAGAAATAAGCGAGGGGTGGGTCCCAAAATTTTGGTGGTCTGTAGCTTTCGTCCAATCTTGTTTATTGAACATCAATGAAGTTTTGTAGCTTAAAATTTCAGGTGTTAAAACGGAGCAGTTTTCGTGATTGCCCGAAAAGTACGTTTAATACATTTAATTAGAACAGCTTCGTGTATATTGTTGACATGGACTAATATGATTCAGCAAGTTTGTTTTGTATTTGCATGAAGTATGATATTGTTCATGTTCAATCGTATTGATTTTGCGCTTGATTTGTTGTACAGAAGCGTCACCTGTTGAGAGCTTAATTGACATTCAAATACTTGAACCTAGAAAAAGGTCCTCAAATTTAGTCAGAATGCCTATACGAATACACCGGCTACCTCTTTGTCATTGAATAAAGTGCTTTTTAAGATTTTTTTTAACAGTGATTTAGTTTTACTTTTTTAGATGCATTCATGCATACAGAAGGGTATTATTACAGTTTATATATGCATTTTAATTTCACTGACTCTTGATTGAACAGCATGAAGTTTGAAAAATATGAAACTCCAGCTTGAATGATATAATCAAATTATAAAATCACAACCAACCATTCTATTGTGCTACCCAAATATGAGTTCTGCTATATTCTCAAACAGAAATTTTGAAAAGGTTTTAGTAATTTGCAGCAGTAAGAATGTTGATGTGGTAGCCTTAAAATGTTAAAGTTGGTTTGAAAACAGATAGCAGTGGTTTTTATGAGAGACTTTGCTGGTCTTTCTCTTAAAAACTATGGCAGCCATGTCTTCATAGCTAATGTAGCACTTTTAGCTACTGTGGGAATGGCGAAACACATCTTTCAGGACCTCACAAATAAAAATTTGCATTAAGATTAATGCTCTTCTTTGTGACATCTTTGTACATGTAGGTAGCATCATTGGTGGTTATGATTTTATGACATTGTGAGCAATACTATCCATAACTAAATGTTTTTTTGTTTTTTTTTCACAGGCCTCATTGCCCTTCCAGCGGAAATAGTCACAGATGCAAAAGTTAGTGACATTGTCAGTTCAATCAACAACTTTTTGAAGCGTAAGTTTAATTTTTTTGGTACTGGTTAACAACGCATGTTTTGCCTTTCTCCTATCAAATGTTTGACTAAAAAAGTTAGGACTTGCCTGTAATTTGGGTATTTTTTTAAAGTAAAGTTCTGGTTTAAAACCAAATCAAGACTGTAAGCTCATATTGTAGCAACAAAGCACAACAATTCTTGTATGCTGAATGTGAGATCTCATTATTGTGTGCCATGTAACAATACTAGTTGTCAGTAGAGCTGAGAGTAATTTTAAGGAAATTGTTCACTTGGGATATTGATTTGCTGATACAGGATTTACAGTGACCTTATGGATTGTACTTTGTACTTTAGGTCAGACTTCAGGTCTGGGTATTAGTAGTAGCCTGGCACGCGCCTCTAACCACCCAGGATTGGATTTCGTAAAGTTCGACTAAGCTAACCTAGTATTAGCGAGAATTTTTATTTCATTTTTAGAACTTTTTGGTGAGGTTTTCTGTTTATATTGCTTGTTGTTCTGTCTGGAGGGTGAATAATCACAAACTGCATGGAACATAAGCAGGGGAAAACGTTTTATACAGGAAAAAATTAATACTTTGGATTAAAAGAGCTAGGTCTCATTTCGCATCTTGAAAGGTTTAGCCTAAATTTTTCATGTTCATTGTTTTAAACCCTGTCAATCTTCTCCATCCTTAACCAATGATTCCTTTTCCTTTATGGTTTACAATTATCTCGTAAGTGCTTTTGTATCTTAGTAAACTAAACAAAATTACCTTCAATTTTAAGGTAATTTTGGATGTGGCCAAAATAATCTAAAATACCCTGACGGAGCTGCTTTAATCCTGAGTTGGCATTAACCGGCATTCAAACAACCTGGCCCAGTAGTATAAATGGGTACTGGCAAATTTTTTGGATGTCAAAATGCAACACTTGGGGCTAACTTGTAAAGTATTGGCATCCCATGCAGCAGATGCAATATTTGTAGTTGCTCCATCTGACAAAAACAGAGATATGCCTCAGGGATGTGAGCCGGTCTGGTCAGAGTTCTGACTAATTTATATAAACTGAATGTTTTGCAATCAGTAAGGCAAAATAACATGTGGAGTTTGTTAATACTATCTTGATGTACAATGTACAAGCAGTACAGAATTCTCAAATCTATTTGTTCCCAGTAGCAACTTACATTATGAAGGCCTGTGGTTTCAACAAGAGAGCATTATTTTCTCTTTTTTAGCTTATAAAAAAGCTGCAGAAAATCAGGATGACAAGTACCAGAACTGTACTGAGGACGAGCGTGTAAAGGGTTCCAAGCCTTGTATCATGGACCTGACTGCACTTGGTGAATGCTATGACAATAGCTCGGACTTTCAATATGGTTATGATGAAGGAAAGCCGTGCATCTTTATGAAGCTGAACAGGGTTAGTTCCACTTTTTTTGTATTAATTAGTTTGATATTAATAGGGTTAAAAAATGGCTCTTGTCTTCTCTATTCGACCTAGGACATCAAAGTCTATGACAAATGTGGAAAATGGCAGATAAGTAACTGTCCCGAGAACAGGATAGTGCATTATTTTCTGGCAAAATAAGAACATTCTAGAACATTTTTGTGGGTTGGAGTTTTAAGGGTTATCAACATAACTGTTGGGTGATTCCAGATAATATCCATACCCTACCATGGGTGGCATGAACATTTTAATCCCCCCCCCCCCCCCCCGTGCTTTCTGAAATTCCAAAATGCTCTACCCCCGTGCCCTCCAGATTCCAAAATCGATAACACCTCCTCCCCTCTGGAATCTCCAATTTTTTTCAGACCCTTTGGAATTCCTGTTTGACCTCATAAAACTTCTAACTAACGGGAAACTTGTGCTTCCCCCACACCCCTCCCCCCTCCAAGAAAATTCTGCTCACAATTTTCGGTCAAGCAAACAAGCAACTCAAGTTTGTCAAGGTTTAGTGAAGTACACCGTAGCTTTCCCTCCTAAGTATTATCTTTGAGTTGAGTAAAGCTTTTTGTTTTCCATTCATTAGCTTTATATTTTCAGAAGAGTAGATCATATTGATACCAGTGGAAGACAAAAGTAAAGTTCATGATGTGCCATCACATGCCATGTTGAAAATTTTGTTCATTGAGTAACTGCTGACCACTAGTAATACAGCCCACAAATCTGTCAGGCGTTCCATTTGGTAACAAGAGACTGGTGCAATTTTTTCACACACAACAAGATCGTTACTCTACTGTTTTAAATCGGAAAGAAACATAGACATATTTTATGTTTGGAATTCCAAACTGCATTACCCCCCCCCCCCCCCTCTCCCGCAGAATTCCAAGATGCTGCCCGTGGTATGGGTAATATAATATTAATGTGATATAAACTTCAATAGATTCATTCTCTCAAAGGTTTTTCAGAAACTATTTACAATAATGATAAAAAAAAAATGCTCTCTGGTATAAAAGATGCTACCAAAATGTCGTGATATAAAACCTTGAGTCAATTAAGGCTATGTCTTTAGGGATTTAATTTCCTAATTATCCTATGGGCCGTATGAATATTTTCTGGAATCATCCATTTTGTGTAGTGATTGTACGTTATTGTTTTGTTTTTTGTTTTGTTTTCATTGTCAGTATTATTTACTCTTGTAGGTATACAACTGGGCCCCAGAACCTAATGATGGCAAAGATTATGTAGAACTCTCCTGCAAATTTGAAGAGGGCAGCAGTGTAAGTTATGCTTCTATCAATTTTTTGAAAAGTTTGTGTACAATGAAAGAAATTCTAGTGACAACTTTTGCAAGCATCACAACAGGCTGAATCTTGTTAGTTGTGACTTACATTGTATACATAGTCAACTGTATTCTTTTGTTGTGCTGTTGTAACTAACGTCAGATGTCTTATCTGGTAGTTACTGTATCTAATTTCTAATGGGAAGGAATTTTTAATGAGTTTGATATTTATGTTCATGTCAGATTTTTTTGAGAGTTTTAAACTACACCAATTGCAGGACTTGCATGCACCTTGAAAGTTCTTGAATTTGAAAATCAAAATTCTAGACTTTGAAAGTTTTATAAAGTACATTGGGTCCTTCAAAACTGAAGAAGATGTTGGAACTGAGTTAAATTAAATTCACCACACATAAGAAGAACTTCTAGACTTCGACTTGAACAAGACTGGTGGGTACCTGAGTATCTCATGTCCCATACTGATATTTTTCCCTTTCTTGTATTTTTTTAGGATGCGCTATCAATTCTGCCAACAGACAAGCCCGGCTTTCCCGTAAATTTCTACCCATTTTTTTCGGAAGAAGCTTGGCTTGGACCAATTGCTGCCATCAAGGTCAACACCACATCTCCAGTCGTAGTTCTCTGTGAGGCCTTGGCCAAGAATATAGAGCTGTCAGAGACATACCGTCTTAATCGAGGTGCAACTGGAAGAGCAAGGATTGAAATTAAGCAGTAAAGAAACTTCGAATTGTGAAATGCAGAAACTGATTGCCTTAACTTTGTGCTTATTTAGTGATCCTATTTTCTTTGGTTTGTTTCACTTTTCTTTTTTAACTCTGCTTTATCCATATCTCATGTATCATCATCTCCATATGAGATGATGGACGAACACATTTTTTTTTCTGCTTACTTTGTGTAAGGTTTGGTCATATTTTTAAAGAAAACTTCTGGGAAGATTTGTTAATTAGGGCTGATTTAAAGGAATCTATGTTTCAAAGGTTTCTCGATTTTGAAGGCCATCTTTTAGTAGTCTTTGATTGGTTTCTGTGGATCACATTTGAACAGTTAACTGCACTGTCAATTAGATATCAATAAGTAGTGATTTCACTAGTTGTGTGAAGCATTTTCAAAAGTGAGTATTATTGTTTCTAAGAAAGGAATTTGTTGATTTTTCTGCAGTATAAGTAAGTCATCTGTTAGGTTCCTTTGTGGCTCCTGTTTGCATTATTTAATCACCTCATGATATTTGTTTTTAAAATGCCTTGAGTTCGCAGTGGGATAATCTGAAAGTGTCTGTGATTTTGAGAGTGGCAGGACGGTAGCTGTCATTTCCTTGGTGTCAGTAAATGAGTTGCTTTAGCTTGGTTTTGCCTTTGTTGAGGTTGCTCGTGTTTAAGGCCAACCATTGTAACAGCTTCTGGTTTTTTTTTTTTTAAATTAGATAAAAAAATTTTCAACAATAATAAATTTGTCAAGGTTTTTTTTAGACTTGATGTAAACATTATTCATGCACTCATGACTTAACAATTTATGGGAGTGTCTTTCTTCAATAATAGGTAATTAAAAGAAGCTCTCATTGTTTTATCAACACTGAATGAAGTCAGAGAGCAATTTGTAACTTTTCTCTTCAGTAAGGTAGTCGTGTGGTGTGTTATGGACATGAGCTCTCGGTAGGCCTTCGGTAGGATCTGCTCTGACACATGGCTACCAATTGAATCATAGAGAGATGTTTCCAAAAAAATTGGGTGTCAGCACAAATGCACACACACACTGCCATCAAGCAAAATGAGCTGTCTTAATTTTTGAATCTGTAGTGCTGGAGAGTTCAGTTTTTGTCACCATTATTGTGGTAACATTTATTTCTTGGTAGTTGTTATGTAACAAGATCCTGTAAAGGATCTTGATTGTCTTGAAACATTTAGAGCTTATTAGTATTAGATTGCATAGCTATTTTCCAAGGTCCTTTGCTGAACATGATACACTGTCTGTTTGGATTACTAAAGAATCTTGGAGTTTCCTTTTTAGTGGACGCAACCGTCCAAAATAACTATGGCATAAGTAATCAAGCACATTTTATAATCATTGATTAGTCTGTATTGATGTTACATAATTGTTATAAACTCTCCGCCTGCGGTAGTGTTGAAGGTTGATTTTATACATTGCTTCTGCTGTACATAGCTATTAAGTATTGGGAGTATTGCCAACCAGTTTCATCTGTTTAATCCTTTAAGCAGTAAATTTCACTTGGCCTCCATGTGAATTTAGGATAATTTGGCTTTTAGTAAATCTCTCATATATCAGGCATTTTGTTATCCTTTTCTGTCTACTTCCATTAATTTTGTCAAAACAGCCTATAAATAGGTGGTTGCTGCTAAGGACGAAACATTGTTGCACATAATATCTGGGACGGGTCTGCAATATATCAAATCAATTTGTTAATAAGGCACGTGCTGAATAGTTTAAATAGTAGTCAAGGAGACAAATTACTCAGTAGTGTTGATTATGGCTTGCACAGACTTACATTCTTGGTGGCCAGCACTAAATTGGATACTCTGTAGGTATGTGTAGTTAACATGCTTTTTTTCATCTTTTGATGTTTGCCAAAACTTAACATAAAGCGTAGCTGTTCATTGTTACTATTCCATAAACTTCTTAACCACAGAATAACATTTTTTTGCCAACACCCTAAAACTGAAACACTTCTGATATGTAAAGTTGTCGTTGCTCACCTATGAGTATCCAATTTAGGCATTACTAATCTTGGCTCCTTTGACAGGTCTTGTGCCATGGTCATTTTATTGGTGTATAATTTTCTGCAATGTCATTCTCTGTGATGTTTTCATTATGGCCTTGATGGCTTGTTGTGAAGGGTTTTATTAAAGCTGTTTTAAACTTACATGAAGTTGGTGATGGATGCCTTGGTGTTTAATTTTTTTGTTCTTATTCAGGGCTCAAAAAAACTTGAATTCCAGCTTGCCTTGGGGATGAGCAGCTCTCAAATTTTGCTTGCCCTGGCAAGTCTTAGTTCACTTTTTTTTTTTAATTTAGTTGGCAATCGCCATGAGAATTAAGATTTCTTGAATGAAAATTTCTTGCCCGGCAGGAAAATCTAGTTGCCCCGGATGACTGCACGGCACTTTTTTCGAGCCCTGCTTATCAGATGCAAAGTGACAAGCAGGCCCAGGTTATTTTCAGGGTGGATAATGCTAAACAACAAATTGATAATATTGCTATCAGTGGATAAGTATTGACAAAGCTATAACTGTACCATCCCATTTTCTGGACAGTGATTTATACATATCTTGCCAAAAGTGTAATTCAACCTGACCAGGCCTTGTAGTATTTATTTGCTCATGTGTTGGGAATTTTTCTGCAAGGTCCACAGGCTGCCGTGCTTGCTACCATTAATTTTCAGGTTACCTGAGTAGTCTGGCTGTTTTTGTACTTAAACATTTAGTGTCTGCCTACCCAACCACCCTTCCCCTTTGTCTGTCTCTTTGTCCTCTGGCTTCTTTTTTCTTGTGGTTAGTTCATTTCTCTTTCTCTTCTCTCTCCTCTGTTCCTTGATCATTAAGAGGTTTATGCTGTTGCTCAGTATCCATAGCAACTGTACAAGTAATTCCCCGCGGTCACATTCAGTGAGATTTCACCTCATCTCTTAGAGAAGGCAATCTTCACGGCCACCCAATTTTTCAGTTTCTGAGTGAAATCCTGGTTCACTCTACCCTGGGTACGAGAGGTTATTTCCCGCTCATGCAACGGGACAACTGATACCGGAAACTGCGCATTAAGTCTTCACAGTACTTCTCAGTACAAAATTCCTGTTGTACTTTAATAGAAGTCCCGGGTTCGAGTTCGCTCTGACCACTACCTGGATTTGTTTCACGGTAGCCCCAAGAATCCTCGGCCACGCTTGTAGGGTCCTTGTAAATAGCCAACTGGTTTGCCCCCGGCCATTTGGAATTCTTAACAAGCTATTTTCAGTAAAAATTATTTGTTTCAATTGTTTGCTTGGCCCAGCTAGCCTTCAGGTGCTATTAACACTGCCGAGGGTAAATAAAGGTTATTTAAATTTTTATTTCATTTCTCTCTTTTTTTTATTTATTTATTTTGGCCTCCCGAAGACCGAATCGGATCATTGGAGGCAAGAATTAGCGCAGAAGTAGTCAGCAAGGCCATTTTCGTCCTTAGAGTTCGCAATGCTTATGGTCACTCCCAGAACGATTTTAGTGAGTTCTCGATTCGCATGCAATCGCTCAAATCTGATTGGCCGAGAATTGGATGAGGTTCGGATTAATCCTAACCCCATTGGAAATGAATACTTGCGTGGTTGAAAAATATATAACGCTTAGGGGTTCCACTGACGAATTTTGACAGTTTATACGTATAAAGACACCTCTTTAGATACGTTTCGTATATAGAGTATATAAGCCACATTTAAACAGGAAAATGGAATTAGATGGAACAATCTTTTCTCTTTTTTTGTACGACGTGGTTAAAGGCAGGCAATATCACTCATTAATAGAATATTTTAGAATGGAATCCAGCTGCTGGTTGATAAATAAACTGCGGTACGTTTTACGGCGGGGAATATTAAAACTTCCAGCTGGCATTCCCTTATCCTCTTTACTGCCCGGAGTACACCCCATAGCACTTCCCAGGGCCAGGCACATAGCGTGAGGGCAATATGCATGTGGCAGGGTCATACATGCACATTGCAGCTGCAACGTAAGTTAGTTACAAAATTGCGCTCTGTCCCCGAGCCTTCATTTCCTTTGCTCACAAGGTCAGTGAAACGGAGAGTAAAGGCATTTTAAAACGAGTAGCGCTGAGGACAAGAATGGCGCCGAACACCCATTGTTTTATTGTACAACTTATACATGCTACATGTTTTAATTGTATATACATTTTTATTATTATTTCTTATTTGTAAATAGTTTTAATTTTTTTTTGTTATGTCCCCAATTAGTTGTGAAAACTAAATACATTGACACATTAATAAAGCTTTTACTTACTTACTTACTTTACGTGACGGAGAAGTGCGGGTAAAAGGGCAATTTCGTTCCAGGCCCTCCGCAGGATCTGCTCCTATTTGACGGAGACGAATGTTCTGGGAACGAATTAGGAAGCGAGAACGTGTGTAGCAGCCATACGTGTATCAACGCTTATAACAACGCTTCAGAGCGGAAAAACGCACTGCGCAGCTTTCAGCTGCAGTTTTCTACGCTTTCTTTCTTTAGCCAATGCAGGGTACAAAGGCAGAGAGAATGATGGACTGTAATAACTGACGGTTACTGACCACGAGGATGTCGCTCGGTTGATTTGTTTATACTTAAAAATAATAAATAAATAAATAAATATACATTTATATAGCGCCATTTTCCACTAATTGTCCATGGCGCTTTACAATACTTTAAAATTAAAATCCTAATTCTTTAAAAACCTAAAATCCTAAATCCTAAAAGTTAAAATCCTAAGAATTAAATACGCTATATAATACAATTAGGCTACAAATAAAAAGTAAAAACTACAAATCAAATGCACGCTTAAAAAGATAAGTCTTAAGATTAGCCTTAAAAACTGCCTACTTGGCCAAACTGTTAAGAAAACAAGGCTCTCCCTGCCTGAAGTGATATGCTTTTTAGGATGTAATATGTAAACAGGATTTGTGGAAACAAATGTATCTTCGCATTAAAATTTCCTACATGGCCCGGGGGAAATAAAGTTAATTTTATCTAAAAATATCATATCCCAAGAAAACATTACACCAGCTTTCCGTGACTGACGAGAAAATGTTCCTCCTTACCGAGAAAAGTGGGAAAGCATATCAAGATCGACGAAATTCCCGCCATTTTTTCAAACCTGGAGCCCGGCGGCGACCAAAATTCGCGCATGCTTTTAACGTTTTATCATGATCAACGCCAGATTAAAAAGCGCTTTATATGAATTTTAAATTATAATAAAGAGAGAAGAAGCCACATCAGCCTTACTTGGTTTTCATGTGGGTCCTCCCTATTCTGGTCAAATTTATCCTCCTTCTTCCTCATTTTCCTCTTCTTCCTGATTTTTGAGCTTCTTGAGTTGTAATTTTATGGCGAATTGGTTGTAAAGAGGTGGTAAATAGCAAAACCAGCCGTTGTGGTAAGTTGGCTTTTATTCACATTAATTTTTGTGTGCAGTTTTTAAGAAAAGTCGCGCTTAAAAATAATTTTATTCGAGTTTATTGCCTGGGAAGAGAGAATCGTTTAAACATCTTATATATCCATCACCCCGTCAGCACCCCATTATCAACAATCTACTCGTTAACTCACCTTAGTTCTCCTCGTTCCTATGTGATCATTTGGAAATTTCGTGATCGAGCCACGAATGTGTCACTAATTTATTAACCGCGCGGCTTAGGGCGAGCGGGGTTCTTGAAATGAGAAGTACTTTTTTGTCGCCTATTTCGGCGGAAGTGGAAAGAAAATTCAAAAGCTGATTTTTGAGCTTCTTGAGTTGTAATTTTATGGCGAATTAGTTGTAAAGAGGTGGTAAATAACAAAACCAGCCGTTGTGGTAAGTTGCCTTTAATTCACATTAATTTTTGTGTGCAGTTTTTAATTTTTATGGTTGCTGGCCTAAGCCAGCGCCATTATGTCATCGGGTTTCTAAGAGACAAGGAACGGCCTATTCGGAAGCTTTTGCAGCGATCTCAGTTAGATCGAAATACCTCGAGATTTACTCCAGTTCTTGTAATCGATTTTCAAACCGAGTTAAAGCAACTGCATTTTACAATTTATAATTGGTTCCGTTTCATTGAATATCGCATTTCGAGCAAAGCAAATAAAGTTCGACTTTACCAGCAGAAATATGGCGCTAAAAATGTCTGCAGTGACACATAATTCAACCCAATTTGGTTGCTTTCGACCGAAGGAGAACGCAAACCTAATTTTGTATTGGTGTCCTGTGTACATACTGGGTGCCCCCAAGTTTTTTTTTTTATATAAAATAGAGGAAAGACTATGGAATCTCGCTCTCTTTTTTTCGCTCGTCCCCAACTACCGAGTCTGGAACAGGCTATATTTTTTCTAAATAAATTTAATTGAGTCACTAACTTAGGATATATATATCAGATTGGTTAGCATGGGGTGTATGTTGTGTTGTGTGAAATTTAAAGAAAAATCTCCCGCTTTGAGGGACATTAATTTATGTTTATAGAACATGTGCCCTCTGCCACCCTCTGAATAAACGCGGGTTGTCAAGCAGCTGTTCCGTTCAAGTATTTAGCAAAGCTGTTTAAAGCGAACTCTTTAAGACGGAAATTTTAGATAGTTTGAGAAAAACCTCGTTGTCAATCAAAAAACAACAGTTCATATAGTGTTTAAACTGATAAATTAATGGGGGGGGGGGTTGCTTATTACACTAAGGGACGGTTACTGCACCTGGCAATGATTCTCGTGGTCCAGCTTTGTCATCGCATACAACCACTATCACGTAATGTCCTTGCTCTCTTGGCATGATTTATGTAAATTTTTAACGGGCCCACGCCTTAACGCAGCTTTATTTCCACAGTTGGGCCTTCCGTCTACACTAATCCGTTACGAAAACGGAACTTTTAAAAAAGCGGTCTTCAAACCGGAGGAATTTGAAACGCCGGTTTTGCGTTTTAGTGTGGAAGGGAACCATTTTAAATACGGAGCTTTTCGAAAACGACGACGTCCCCGATAGCCATTTGACTTTCCTTCCCGAATTTTCCTCAAGCACTAAACCAAAGTGACTGGCGAAGTGTGGACGGAAAACATTTGATGCGTTTTCAGAGTGAAATTCCGTCGTTTCAAATTTGCCCCGGCGTAGTCGCGCAACATTGTTTCGTTGCAAGTTTTGGGTTGATGTTTCGCGTTTTTCACTTTGCGTGATCAACTTGTCGCGCAGCAAAAACATTTGTTACGGATTGAAGAAAGTTGTTGCGAAAAGTAGAGCGCGGGTTTCCTTTGAGCAACAAATTTTCGCTTTGTTGCTCGTTTTTCATCAGCCCAAAACTTGCAACGAAACAATGTTGCGCGACAAGTTGATGGTTTTTGTATCTCGTATTTTGCCGTCTTAAGACACGCGTGGGCACGAGTATTTTGTTTGATTTTATGTACTTATCGACTGAGTGGGAGGGCCGGACGTGCACTTGGTCCATAACGCCCTCTCTTCTAGCCAAATATCTTTCCCGTCCGCGCCGACCTCACTCAATCAATCTGATAATATTTGGCGTCTATTGGGATTATGTATGACGGGATGCCTGCAAAATGTTATGTTAAAAAATCATTCTAAGAAGACACAAAAGCCATAACCATCTAACACTAGTATACTTGTACTAGGAATTGATATTAAAATTACAGAATCGAATGAAGCCCTGGCTAAAAAGAGTAACAAATTACCCGCTTGTGTCTCGACGGACTTACCTTTTGTCTAGCCGGCGAAAAATACGCGCTCTTGCGTTTACTTGTGATGACTGATAATGACGTCGTTTGCCTTGATGGAGGTCTAATTTGCACTTAAGTATAGACGCAAATCAGTCGGGGTCTTTCTTATCATTATTATTTTCTAAAATAATCATACATTTCTACATTAAGAGATAGGATAATGAATGAAAGCATCAAGCATCAAGAGAATGATGCTTGATACATCGAAACGTCAATTGACATTGTTATAGCTCCCAACTTAGATACGTTTTCCGATTGGAGGAGAACGTATCACATGTCGTGGTCCAAAACTCACTAACTCCCTAGGGCGAACAAAATTCACTAACTCCCTAGGGAAACAACAACTTGAACTTTCCGCTCACACGTGATCAGTTCGTGCTCCTTGAAATCGAGGCAAATTTGTGAGCCAACCGGCGTCAATTCAAGCAATCGATTTCTTCGCATTTTTTTTTTTCTATTTTTAAGTTGGGGCGTATAACAAAACACTTAATGACTGGTCCCGGTGGAAACATGAGTCTTGTTTCCCCTCGACCTCAATGTTCCATTCCAACATTGAGGGGCTCATTGAGTCTTGTTTCCCCTCGACCTTAATGTTCCATTCCAACATTGAGGGGCTCATTGAGTCTTGTTTCCCCTCGACCTTAATGTTCCATTCCAGCATTGAGGGGCTCGGGGAAACAAAACTTACTTTTTCCCTTGGGGCCAATCATTAAGTGCGTATTACCTTTGATATTTCTAAATTAGTTGGCTTTTTCTGCGACTTGCGAATTTGTATGAAAGTTCATTTTTCTTTCTTCACTATAAGACTTGTGACTTGATCGGTTTGATTTCAGCGCTTTTTAATGCCATATGCACTGGAAGCGACCGGAGGCCGACTGTATTATTAGTATTATTTTATCACGAATGCCGTTCTCTGATTGGCTACGCTACTCACTATCTATTACGTGATAGACAGTGAGTAGCATAGCAGCGTGCGCTTGTTAACAAAATGACGGCCGCTTCTTGGCGTTTTCGAAGTGTCTGTGAAGAGGATTTAGACAACGTTTTGAACGACTAGTAGATTTAGACTAAAACAATTAGATAATTAGTTGTCGTCAACTATCACGCGATAGAATTCTCGAGCTCATAATCTAATTGTTTAATAGAAAATTATTAATAATTGTCTTCTTCTATATTATTTAGGGCCCCTGAATACTACAGAAGTTCGCTGAATGAACCATTATATTTTCGACTTATTTTTGAGGATGAGGGTGCAATTTTTCAGAGTAGGAATCTTGTCCGACTTGTCCATCTTCAGGACATGCAGAATTTAATTGGCTTGTTCGACACTTTTGGTCTTGCGTGGCTCGCTCGCATAGTTTTGTTAGTTTAGTCAAGGTGTGCAACGACTCTTTGGTAATTGCGAAGTTCCTCCCACCACAAAATTATGAATTATGCTTCATATAACTTAGACACTGCATCCCGACCAAAAAGACGGTGACGGCAAAGGGAACGTCACCAAACAAAAGGTGAGCAAAAAAGTGGTTCTGCAAGTGCGTTTTGAATCTTTGTAAATTTCTTTGCCGTCCTCTGCAAATCAACAACGTGAAATGACAGAGTCGCACGTATTTTGGAGAACGTGTTACCGCAATGGCTAATTTGTCGTGCCTTCCTTTGGAATTGAACGCTGTCATAGCATATTTAGCCCGAGCAGCTTTTTAGACCGATAGGCGTACTGAACAGATCTACACAGTTGCAAGATTCGAGGGTAAAATATAAGTACCTTTTTTACAAGGTGTCGTCCTCGGCGCGTCGCCGTCGTCATCGCTAAAACTCCCTATTATTTGTTTTCATATTATACGTATCGCTCAGTAGACCAAAAATAGGTTTTATAAAATTATAAAAACTTTTTTTTTCAAGGACCATTGCAGTTTCTGTTATTGAATTCCTCAAAATAGAAACCGATTTATTGAATAATGATGACACACAGTGACGTAAACTTGAATTAGTCGGCGACTTCAATTGGTATCAGTGTTAACCGGAAAAAACCAAACCTGGTTGCCATGCAAAAAGAGATGATTTAAGACTGAAGAAACGTTCTCCATTCCAAATAACAGATTTGCCTATCTGGTATAGGAAGCTACAGATCTGACGGGTAAGAATTTTATCCTTTGTTATTGTATTCGATTCCATGTCGAACATTGGGAAAATGAGGTGGTGTTTTCCTTAACTTCATACATAAAGTCAAATGCCTTCGGATATCAATCATCTAAGTTGAACAAACTTTTCGTTCTTTCCAAATTTCCTCCCCTTTCAATAATGCAACTTGGCACTGAAATTGTGAAACATGTTGATAACTGCAAAGGCAGCTCTTTTTATGAAGTCAAGAAAGAATACATCTTGACTGAGCTTTTTATTAAAACTGCCGTCACACTGTCTTAAACTACTAGAAACACATCTAACTGAATTTGAAATACAATACACATGAAAGGCCTGATGACCTATCTAGTATTTAGCAGGCCCTTAGCTTGAAGACTTTGCAACGCAAATTTCCTCGGAAAATCTAATTTTCCTCAGCTTCCCAAATCAGTCCAACCTGTAATCAATTACACATCAAGTGAAGGTGTTTTACAGAACTGTTACCAAATACGCAGAGCTGATATTGTTTCACATGTTAGGTCTGATTGAAAACTAGTAAGGCTAGAAAGAAAGCTTGAATATCGGTCTGAATGTGAAGACTTGAGCAAGAAGCTCTCGTTTCGTCTAAGACTCATTCAATTCTGCTGATATATTTTATAGGAATATCGAGGCTGAAATTTGGAAAGGAATAAGCCCGAAGTTTAGATTTTGAAAAGAATATAATTTTGCGTGTTGAAATTTGTAAACACAAACAATTATATGTTTTTAAACAAACCGCACTATATAATTCTTCCTCTATCTATAAACGGCAAAATTATCCAAAAAGCAACAAAAACAGCACTATAGCCGTATGTTTGATGCTAATGTGCGTCATCAGACCTTATTGCCTGCAGGCTGGAACTAAAATTAGTTTAACAACATGTAGACACCAAATACATTCGAAAACAGATATGTCTTATGCTGTTATCTAAGAATATTCACATAAATATATTCAGGCTAAAATCGGCAGACAACAACGCAGACTTTTCGGATAAAACCTCCTTTGCCAGTCCAAATGGTCTGTAAAGATATTGAACAAATCAAACCTTTGCGTCCGTGATAAGCCTGTTCAGTGGCGCAGATCTGCTTGAAACTGAATTATTATGCGCGCGGACATCCTGGTCGAAATGAATGTAACTGATCAGAACTTAAAATGAATGTTCATAAAGTCATGAAAAGCGTTCCAAGTCGGTAAATGACGTACCTCTCCTCTCGTCACCTTCTGTCTATATACTCACTTGACGTTATTACCGCTATCAGGGAGGTCATTTTATTGTAGTAATTAATGTCCATTACGTGAATTTCAGGGTCAATTTTGAGTGAATTCTTCAGTTGTACCCAATCGAAAAACGTTACGCATTTTCAATATCAGAGGGAAAATATAGCTGTTTTGGGGCCTTTAACCATTATGTCGAGTCATTGTTATTAAAAATAGTCGGTGGTCTGAAAAGTTTTAATTTTCTAGTTGCAAATATATAGGCATGTACACTCATTGCATGCATGACCGAGTATATATATCGGAGCTTGCCGCAATTGAGTTTCATAGACGCACGAGTTGACAGCAATTCATTTTGGGTATAAGCGGCGTAGCCAGTGTTGCACAATGATTATATGACTGAGAAAATTACTTCACTGTGATTGGCTGAGAGCATGCCAATTTATCATTAACTCTTAATTAGAACTGCAGTGCAAATTAACGCAAGCGCGTTAATTCGCACTATTCTCAGTCATATAATAAATGAGTATATAATTGTTTGAAAGCTCGAGCAGGCATTTATACTACTCGTGATATTTGAAATTTCTTGAATGTTGAGAGAATTTTCAAATATGTCACTTGTCGTGTAAAACTTAATTGCACTCGCAATCATACGATTACCTAGACTTATTGAATTGGACCGCAGTTGCGGAGACTAAAGGTCCCAATATGGAAAATTTGGCCAGATTGTTCTCATACAAGTATGTACGGCTCAGTCCAAACGTAGGTATAGGCCAAATCTGCATACGAGCCAAGTGGCCTATCAGACCGGAGCTTATCCCGGTTTCTGTAGCATGAAGAGACTAGGAGTATTTCTCCTCCCCCTGGAGGGTTCCCCCTCCCCTCCCCACAGTGATCCATTTAGGCACTGGAGGTAAGAGAGGCACTATGAGAGTAAAGTGTCTTGCCCAAGAAAACAACGCAATGTCCCCGGCCAGAACTCGAACCTGGACCGCTCGATCCGGAGACGAGCGCATGCGCACTAACCACGAGGCCACCCTATCACACCAATATCTGTCAATACAGACTGAACAAGCTAATTCAATAAAGATGCTGAATTTATTAAAGATCTTTTTAATATGACATTTTCGATAAATAAATACTTACATGCTTAGTAATTGCACACGACAGATCGAGTTCAGGGTATACTCGAGCATTTTCGCAGGAAAAACTTTGACCAAAACTGGTGGGAACACATGACAGAAATTAAGTTGTGTATTCGGACTCGTCCATCTTAGCTGTTGGATCCTCTTGAATAAAGGTCAAGGAATCGGATCTGAATGCTTCTTTTAATTCTATCATCGATCAGGTCAAGTTGCAATAGGTAAACATTTTTCAAATGAAACAAGCATGGATAATCAAATGTTGACGATTGAGTAAATTTAGGAAATAATTTCACGTGCGTTTTGTCAAAATTCTAGGCGAGGGAAATTATTAGAACGTTGACAAAACGTAAGTGAAATTATTTCCTAATTAATTATACCATCTGATTACCTTTAAAAATCGCGGATGACAAATTACGCTTACAATCATGAGATTTTGATTTGTTTATTGTATCCGAAATTTCGCGCGAAAACGTTACTATGGCAATTTTATAATTTGACATGTGAAATTAGACGCTGAAATTTTGCGCCAAAATTAAGGAGTAATTTGTCACCCATGATATTATTACGGCTACTTTTTCAGTGGTCACCACAAACCCTGTCAGTGTCAGTTTCATACAAGCAATCAAGCTTCTCTCTGTAAGTTTTTCTTTGAGTTTTTAATATCCACGGATATGATTTAGTCTCTACCTAGAGCTTTTAATAAGTTGGTCACAGCTTGACCAAAACGTTATCCAAGACGCCATTTTGACACCTGCCGGCTATAAAAAAAGTCCTTTAGGGTGACAGACTCTTGCATGTGAATCACGTAATTGTTTGAGGCTTTAGCTTATATACCGAGTCGCAAACTGAAAAACATGGAAAAAATGTTGCACGAATGGAAGCATATCAGTGTATGATATGACGTGCGCTTTTTGTTAAATTTGTGTAGAGGGGAATGAACATGCATTGTGTAATCGAAATGTAAATTTAGCTCCCAAATGTTGCCTAAAGGACTACGCATAAAGATTATCACGACTGTAGTACCTATTAGTATGAGACTGAGTGGGAGCGTTAAAGTAGTTGTGCAGATGTAGTTTCTACGAAGTCATCATGACAAGGTGTTTTCTTTTTCCACGACACTAGTGCTTGGTCAACCCTGAAAGTGAATGTGTTTTCATATAAAAAGCTTGAGGTCGTTCAAGTTTCATTTCGTCATTTGCCGCATCCTGTGCAAACAAGACGTGAATTTGTAAGCAGTTCGCGAACTTACGGACTGAAACGTCTGAAAAAAGCCGTGCTGTTACACATGTACGCTTCGCTCCTTGGGTAACAAAACAAATTACTCCCACTACAAGCGATGATGCGGTTTTGTTTCGTTCCGGGCTGTTACTCCGTCTCTTTGTTTTCGCTTCTCGCCGTTTCTTAGTTGGAATAATGCCGTGTAATTGTTATTGAGAGGGAACGCAGTTTTTTACAAATATGTGAATCAGCTGTGATACATCATCCTAAGAAAAAACGCACACATGACAACTTGTAGAAGACAATAAACTATATCCGCTGTATTATACTGCTCTATTCGTTTAATTATGTCCGTGAAAGGAAAGCTTGTTATGACACTTAGCGCCTGAATAGTCTTCACGAAAAAAATGGAATTCTCCAATCACGCGTGACTCTTACGTCATTATGACGTCATTGGAGCGATGAGTCAAACAATTTCATATAAACTGCAAACACGACATGTGCAAAAATAAATTGCACTCTACTTTTGCTGTCTTTGATGACTTACGCCTTAAAGTAAGAAAAAGATCAGTCGTCATAATCGACGTATGTTGCGAAATTTAATGTACATTGGAAATTAATCAAGAGTGACTTCTTGACTGCAAGACCTACGTGTTGCAAACTGGCTCGAGATTCAATTGACCGAATTTGCAATTTTCGCCACAGAAATTAATGGAATGACTTTTTAAACAAGCGAATTAGCAAATCGTTGGCTCATTAGTCAAATTAACACCAAGCGGAGCATGACACTCTCTCGACGACCTCTCTCCAAATAGCCGCATCTATTTCAAGATCAGCTTCTAACGATAAGTTTCATCGATTTTTCTTCCATTTATGTTATTTTGACGTGAAGCATCTGGTCTTTTATCTTTGCCCAAAGTAGCTACGTCAAAAGGCAATTTTCTCTTCTTGCTCGGGGTAAGTTATTTCTTTTTTTTTTTTTCTGCAAATTTGCATTCGCTTTGAACGTCCCTAAACTTTTAGTGAAACATAAGATCGAGTGGGTTTGTGCTTGATTCTCTTTCACACTCCCGGAAAGTAGGACGATTTTAATGACTGACGTATAACGATTTTTTCCTGCATATTTTCCTTCCGTGAAGAATTAGTAAGTCGGGAAAAACAGCGTAAGCAATGTCTAAAAAAAGAGTACAGAACGAGGAATAAGGAACAGTTGGAATCAGCTTGTGTTGTTTAGACTAAGAACAGATAGGTTACGTTAGGCGCTAAGAGCGAATAGTTCTTTGTAGGCTCTCAGCATAGCATAAAATATGGTGGAGCAGAAAAGTTTTAATTGAAAATATATCATCTCCTTATATTTATGACAATGCTTGATTTGATTTCTTGTGACGGAACGTACCAACTCTACGTACCTATAACGGGTTTTATTTGCAATATTTTGTAGCCTAAGGCTGTGTTTAAAGCATGCTTGCTATGTCATCCAGTTTATTATTAATTCAGTATTAATTGCCGCAGTTTAATTTTACCTGAATTTTTCCTGTTTACTTCCATCACTCACGCAGCCAGTGTACGTGAGCCGTGCCGTTCTTTCCCAGATTTCGTCATGTTTTTCTTATTTTCAGGGGGGTGCGAAGGAAGCGGAAGTGAGGTCACCAAAGCGTCTCGATTGGTGTTCTTGTCACGTGGCCACAGAAAATAATGGCGGACATAGTAATGGTCGCCTTCATGAATAACGGGAGATGAAGATGGCTTGGAGAAGATCGTATGATTTTACTCCACGGGTAGTAGAAAATGAATTGGATTCGTCAGACGACAGTGACTCCGAAGCTGGAACCGAAAACCTTAAATTGTATCACCGAAGAAAATCTACGGTAACTGCTGTGAAAGCCAGGGTGAGTAAAGTCATGTTGGCTAAAAATTACAACCGGCAAGAAATGCTCAGCTCTTCTCGAGATTCGAGGCAACCTGTCGTCGCTTTATTCTTGACAGACCATTCTAGGAATTTCCAAAGGCAATATTTTGAAACTTTTAACCCTAGAATGTTTTTTAATTTCTAGTTTTCTTTTGTTTACGAAACACTGCCAGTGTGAATTCGGTCGATGTTCGATTGTGGAGAAATCTGTGGTGAGTTGTACTCGCTGTGGAATTGATCTTTGCTGCTGTACGGCAACGAGAGTTTTAGATTCTATTTTTTCCGCCATGTTCTAGGAGGAAAAATGTGATCGAAGAATATTTCCACGAAATCTAGATTTCTGGTAATTTTCGTGGCATATGATCACGAAGATTCGGTCACCCGTACAGGGTGACTTTTGGCATTGTGCTAGCGTATATCAAAACAAATCTCTCGCTGTTTATAAGAACCTTTGTAACTGTAACCTGTTTCTACCTGTCTCCTCTAAAACATGCCTAAAATTTGCACTTTTACGTTTCAAAAAATGGCATTCATGCCCAACATGATGGTACGCTTAATATTCGATCCGCTATTTTTGAATCGCACTGTAGGTCAAAATGTGAGGATTTTCATTCGGCCGGCCGTGAAACCAATATATTTATAGGTTCATTTTAAGTAGCATTAGTCTTGCCTGTTGTAACATTTTGGTGATCTTATGTGGGTTGATGTTTTGGCTAAGAGAATTTTTGATTACCAGACCGCAAGCTAGCTAGCTACCTAATGTATGCACCTGTATGTTCGTTTTGAATATAAATATAGTTACTGAGTAGTCCCTGTTGTTGTGGGTTTGCGTCACGGCTCATTGAGACCGGAAAATGAGATGGTGCAAAACTATTGAAAATCGTTGTTATTGTGAGCAGAAAGAATTACTCTGCGATTATTTTCTCGTCACTCTTTCTAATGCTCGCCTGTCAAACGGTTTTTAGATTTATTTTCTTCGGGATCATTGCTTCAAGTTACACTGTCCGTATGAGATATTTGTAAGAAAATCGATCTCAGTCGCCTTTCATACAACCCTGGCCAAAAAAGATTGCTTAGTATGATGGCAGAATTTGCAACCGAAAAGGTCCAAAGGGGAGATCAAACGGTAGAGGTGTAAATCAATATTGTATCAGCTTGTACATGTTTTAATTCTGATCGCAGTTACTCATATTTTCAGTTATGTTTTTCAGGGTTGTATCAAGGAGGGATTTTTGCTCAAACAAACCGGTTCATTTCAGGTAGGTCCAGTATTTTTCTCTGGAAATTGACCTTGTCAACCTAAAATAACACAGATACATTATAATACAACCAGGACAGTATAAATTTGTCCTTGAAATTTTGTTTGCACTCAGTGAAGTAAGACAATGAGCAATTTAAATATAACTTTGCAGTGGTCATATCAATTTTGTGACGAGAATTCTTATTTGCCCACTAACTAAAGATGAAGCGCAACATTAGTTGTTTGTCCAGATCAAAAAATCTTTTGTAATCTTTGGCAAATTAGTAAGGAAAGTATAATCTAAAGAGATTTAATGCATAAAATTGTCAGCCCATCCCTCTCGATAATGTTCTCCAGCCTTTGTTAATAATTAATGGCATTTTCCCAATCAAAATTTAAATCCCAATTTAAGGATGATAATTTCAAAAAACAGTCTTTTGTGTAGCCAGCACAACAATGGAATATTTTCTAATTAAACTGAGATATCAAAGTGAAAAAATGACATCTTATTATGCTGCTTATACCATACTGCTGAAAGTTTTGCTCGCGATCAGATTGAGTGTATGTTTGGATTGGTACAAGCCATTTTAGGTTAACTTGTGCTGTTTATATGCAACCATCAGCTGTAATAAGAGGTTTATTACAAGTGATTACATTGCCCTTACTATTATTCTTTACGTTTTGTCTTGAGTCTAGCAATGCCCTGTAAAACAACGCAGGTGCTTCCTAATCACTAAGTTATTTTTGTTTTATTCTATATGAGACGTAAAGATTATAATCTATGGTTTTGTATGTTACCATGGTGAAAGACCTTACGTTCAATAAAGATCGCATCACAAATGAGCTTGAAATGACAGAATAATCCAGCCCTTGAATATTCAAGATCATGTATTGGGAATCTTGTGAAAGTTACAAATAAACAAGAGTATGGAATCATGGAAAATTTCTGAAATATTAATGAGATGCTGGAAACAAAATGAATTTTTAATGACAAACAAAATTCTCTGTGTCATTAGGATAAGGGAATCTAGTAGAGTGGGGAAGTGGGGGGGGGGGGGAGAGGGGAGGAGGGGGAGAAGTTGTCCGTTTTCTAGCCTCAGGCATCTGAGAACCTTAAAGGGGCTCAGTCACGGTATTTTGAGTTATTTTGGCCACATACAAAATTACTTTTAAATGGTAGGAAACCTGAAAATAACAGTTTAACAAGATAGAAAAACATCAGTGAGATAATGATAAACCATAAAGGAACAATGAGGATGGCTAAGGATGGAGAAGATTAACATGGATTACAAACAACAAATTTGAAAAAATGAGGCTAAACTTTTCAATATGCACAAACCGTGACTGAGCTCCTTCAAAGGAGATCAGTCACACTATGTTAAGTTAATTTGGCTGCGTATACAGAATTACCTTTAAATTGAAGGAAACCTGAAACTAGTAGTTTGCTTTAAAATGGAAGAACACTAAAGGGACAATAATAATCATAAAGGAACAACGATGGTTCAGGATGGAGAAGATTGGCAAGGATTACAAACGACGAACTTGAAGAATTTAGGCTAAAATTTTCAAGATGTGTAAGCTGTGGCATAGCTTCTTTAAAACTACCAGGAAAGTTTGTCTCCTTGATGTAAGGACTCTTGCCATGGCAGTGGGTTATTGATTAGTCTTTTTTCACATTTCTACTCTATTTTTGCATTGTGGGCTTCACTAAAAACATTTTGGAGAAATTCATGAAAAATTACATTTATTTAATTAGCAACTGGAAAGGTGCCAGTTTAAGGTCATTCCACTGAAATAGAACCAGCACTAATATTTTTGTCAAACTTTGCTTATTGACTGCTTATATTGTAGGAACTTAAATTTGGAAATAAAAATGAGGGGTCCCCATGTTCGTTTCGGAGCAGCAGCACCTTGTTTATACCATATAAATTCCTTACAATAACACCATGATTATAGTCATGATTGCTTGCTAAAATCACGTTTCCGACGATTGTTTCTCGCTCAACACTGAGAATTGGCCCATATTTATTTTACATAGAGAAATTTATTACTCAATTCAACATAACAGAAAAAATGATAGGTCACCGTACTCGTTTTCGAGAAAATGACAATTTACCTGTATGGCGAGGTCCAGCCGCAAAGAAAAAGCTGCCATTTTTTAATGCGCCCGTGCTAATCACACGTGAAATTATGCGCAGCAGAGATGCGCAGTGCAATACTGGGGAATGACCATAAGAGTTTTATTTGTTGATCAACAAGTGAATTTTCTTGATGTCATTGTGACCTGAAATGCACTGTCTAGTCATAATAAATCCCTTGTATTTTATGTATATGTCCCTCCACTTCCTGTTATAATGTGACGGTTTGAAACAATATACAGTTAGAGTAGTATGAAGTAGAGAAGGGCAAGATATTAATAGTCAGTAAGACTAAATTATATCCTCTGGAATTTATAATTGCATTCATTTTGGGAAAAAAAAGAAACTTAGCACAAGGGAGAAAAATAATTAATAGTAAATACTTAACAATAGTAATATTAATAATAAAATCTCAAAATAGTCGATGTTTCACTAATTAGACGTCCTGAGTAAAATGATACTCAGTCTGGTAACATACATAAACAATAGCCCCCATTTGGTGCGGAAATATGCTCGGATATTTGTCCGCGGACATTATCTGTTCTGAGAAGCAAACAGTTTTCCAACAGCGTAGCTCAAGGAAAAGGCAGTTTTTTCTGGGGAATATTCAATCATGTGACGTGTGTAAACCAATTGTACGCAAGCAAGAATATTTGATGGGATATGAATATATACATATATACATGTGTACTGAATATAGTGTATTAAATTATGTTGCTCAAATCCTTGTAGCGCTGAAATGTACGCTGAAGTGTAACACTGATAAATAATAACATATTTTCAGAATGAATAAATAGTCAGCTTGCATGGATGTACCAGTTCAATTTTAAAACATTCTAACCTTAAAATAAAATAATGGCTAGCCTTTGTATTTTGTAGAATAATGTCTTCTAATATAATTTTTTTAAAATTATTTTAATTTATTAATATTATATACATTGTATTTTTTGTAAATATTTTGCAAAGTTCCATATACAGTTAGTGGGCGCATAATAAGATGAATATTCGTTTAATCCTAACGAAACATTTTCAACTTCATGTTCTCTTTGCACAAGAGCTATTGGTAGTAATCATGTGGGAATTTTTTTTTTCAGAGATGGAAAAGGAGATATTTCAAATTGAGAGAAGGAAACAAGCTTTATTATGCAAAATCCAGTGAGGTTAGGGGATCAATCAAATCTGTCAAGGACAGGTTTATTTATTTATCATTCATTTTTTTATTTTGTACTTATTTTTTACTGGTCTATTTGAAATCATTTTATCTCTTAGTTACTACACTCACTGTGATTGGTCAATTTAGTGGGCTATATTCTACTGTGCAGCCCACAAACTTTTTGAAATTTAATTTTAAATTAAAATGTGCTTAACAATGATTTCAAATTGACTTGGTTTGCCTTTGATGTGCGTCAAAAGTTTGAAACCATTTCACATGAATACAGTAGAAATCATTCCTGAACCCATCAGACACACGGTAGAGATATAATAAATATCTTTAGTTACTAACCTCGTCTTCTCAGTCCATAGTGTAAGCTACAGATCCTTTTTATTCCCCTTCGATTTGTGGCCCAGGTGCTTCATGTGTGGGCCACAAGTTGAAGGGGGAAAAAAGTTAGTCCCTGACTTACAGTATGGACCGCAAACTTGGTTAGTAAGAGGTAGAAATTTTATGTTTATTTTAATAGGCATTTTGTAATTATGGCATGTGTGACTCTAGGGCACCTTGCTTTGCTTGCATGATGATTTATCTCCAAAGAAGATATTTCATAATGTCTTGCTTGTTATGAAATGATTTAATTTATTTAACATTTATTTAATAGGGTATCTGGCCATACTTGACTCATTTGATAATTTTATTTTTGATTTCTAGGAAACTTTATTTACTGAAATAGATCTGCAGGATTTTAGTGTTGCAGAATCTGGTATTAAACATGCCAGTTTTACTGTAAGTACAGCTTGAAATAATTATTAGACAGTAATTTTGCAGATTGCTTTTAATTTTAAATATTGAAAATGTTTGAAATGTAAAATTATGTTGTTCATCCTCCTCATCCATAGATTTATTTTGATTTGTCAATTGATTTCTTGGGAGAAACTGAATGAATCTGTTTTTCAATATTAATAGGTATAAAATTATTCATAGTTACATGTGATTACTGATTTTGTTTTCTGTTTCATTTTCCAACAGGTTATTACAGCATTTCAAAATATTAATCTAAGTGCTGACTCCAGAAAGGAAATGGAAGAGTGGATAAGTTGTTTGAAGTCTGTTGGCTCTCGGACCTGCTCTGTAAGTAGCTCAATCATGTTATTTTGAAGGTATCATCACATGAACATGTCAATTTATTGATATTTTCTTGAAAAGATGCAATCATGTTGTTTATAATGTTTTTGAAATTAAACCATTATTTCATAGCAGCAAGAAGGTTGTCACGAAGGTTTGAAGTATAGCCGCGGCTTTACTGTTCTTAAATGAGTGGTTGATCTTTTTTCAAAGACTCACAGACAAGAAACTCAGCATAGTAGCCAGTTGAGATCATGAACTAGATGGTGATTAGGTTTCATCGGCAGTCAGCTGCTTTTAACAACCCTGGGTAAATCCTCGAGACTTCTTTTTGTCTGAATCAACTGTAACGACACTTTGTTAGTGAGACTTTTTCTGAAAGTGATTGGTGAAGCAAATGAAAATGATCAGGTTGAAACATTAGCCATATGATATTTTTGCAATGTTAAAGAATGGTCTTGTCCTTATTTACTTCATAAATAGGTCATTAATTTTTCATTTTCATTCCTATTTAATTGTGTTACTCTGATGCGTATAACTGTTGACATGATCATTTTGTTTGTTTTTGCAGCAATCAGATCTGTTAGACAGACTATCTGGGGCCCATAATTGGTATATGTACTCGTGTTCCCATGCAAAACCAACATTTTGCAATGTTTGCAGAGAAACGTTGTCAGGCACATCAAAGGGATTATCGTGTGAAGGTATATGTCTTGAATAATGAGTAGTTTAGTATTTTTCATATGAATAATGATATTGAGTTTGTTTGATTTGGTGGAAAACACTGTTGACAGGTGTGCTGTATAGTTTTCAAAGCATGAAATATTCTATTTTGTTGTGCTCACATTTATTGCACATTTATTGCACATATATTGAAACATTCAAAACCTACTATCTTAACTGATTTGCTCAAAATTTCAAAATGGCCCTGCAAGAACATTTCTAAATATTGATTCAAAAGTTTCCCAAAACATAGGCTGTTATCACAGAAATATCAAATTGTGTCGACAAAAACTTGTCAGGCACAAAAAGTTACAAATCATCTATAAAATAAGTCTGAAATCATTACAGGTGCTTTCCACACCCCTCCTGTAGTCCAGAGAGAGTTTCATGCAAGCCTTTTCTGGAGAGATAAAATCTATCTTCTCTTTGCATACATGTAAATTCATTCTCAAGCAGGAATTGACCAGAATATGCAATATCTTTTATTTAACATTTTCAAGTTGAAATTACTGATACAAGATTTTTTGATGGTACATTAAGAGCAAATGAGTGAGAGACAATTCTCTTGTTATCATATTTTTCTCTAGTTTGTAGATTTAAAGTTCACAGAAGATGTGCTGTGCGAGCTAAGAACAACTGCAAATGGACAA
The DNA here is from genome assembly GCF_964199315.1 of Orbicella franksi. Classification (NCBI taxonomy): domain Eukaryota; kingdom Metazoa; phylum Cnidaria; class Anthozoa; order Scleractinia; family Merulinidae; genus Orbicella; species Orbicella franksi. Next base: position 6,715,219 of record NC_138151.1, read on the forward strand.
CAGTACAATCACTCAAGAGAGAACATTGCGAATTTGATGAGTCAGACCCTGTAAGTTGAACAGGTGTTGTAGTAACAACAGCACACTTGACAAACATCATGCATAAATGTGGCTAAATGTAATTTAGGCTAAGTTAAATGCGAGACAATGCTGGCCAGCAGTATCTCCCAGGGTTTTGGTAAGGGGTGGCCGGGGGTTTCGTGCAGGGGCACCACATGGTTTACAGTTAAGCTTCAGAGGTCAAGTCATTCCGCGTCTGTTATCGCTATCGGATAGCTCTCACAGTGCTTTTATTCCCGGCCCATCCCTCCCTCTAGTCATGGTAAGTATGTGGTAAGTATCTGTGTTTCCACTGTTTTTCAGTGTGATGGTGCCGGTTGGGTGGTTGCCGCTCACAGGGTTGTCATGGTTACCCTATGCGTTCGGCTCGGTGGCACTCGTGGCTTCACCCTCCTTTTAGGCACCACTCCCCAAGCTCATCTATTGTTGATGAGTTTAATTATGTATTAAACGTCTGAAGATTTCTCAAGCCATTTACTCTGACTTGCAGTTAGGAGTTGGTGGGGACACCAGGACAGGGGGACACCTAAACGTCCCACCTCCTTAACACCTGTTATCTCCCTACCCTTGCCCAGGGCTTGAAAAAAGTACTGTATGGTCGTCTGAGACAAGTAGATTTTCCTGCTGGACAAGCACGCTAATTTTTCGTTCTCACTTGCCCCAGGCAAGTCCTCGACCAAAAGTGAAGTAAGACTTGCCCAGGGCAAGCAAAATTTGAGAGCTGCTTGTCTGAAAGTGCAAGCTAGAATTAACTTTTTTTTCTGAGTCCTGCCCTTGCGCCTTGCCTATATGCTCCAGCATGTTCTTGTCCTTTTAATTCTGCTTCCCACCCTTGTAGAATCCCCCCTCCCTGCCATTTTCTCTTCCACTGTCTTTGCCCTTCTGCTATTTCCCAGGTTCTTGCCCCCTCCCCCATCACTTGTAAGTGGTCTATGTTACTTCGGTGTTACTAGCCAAAGTTACATGTAGAATAAGGATAATTGAAAATTAAATTAAGTATAGCAATGGTACAATATGGTGCATAGATAAGTACATGTAGCTCTGCTTCATGTCTAATTATTGATTATTGTCTGTGTCATATGTAATGCAAGGACAGACGTTATTTTGCCCTTTGCACGTAAATTGTTGACACTTTTGAACATGTGTATCATTTGAAGCAGTTTTTGAACATCATCTCTCTTAAAACTTGGCACTAACATTCTTTTGTGTTCTTTCATCTTACAAGTTAAGTACCTGCTTTTAGATTGTTTGGATATTAAAACTTTGAAATTTGAAATTTGTAGCGTGAAGACATCAACAAAGATAATGCTATCCCCTCAATGAAGACCATGACTTTTTACGAAAAGTGATCACTGTTCTCTTTCATGAAAGAGCAAATCAGATGGCCTGATTTTGCCCAGACCAGTATTTATCTATTCATTCATTTCTAGCTGTCAGTGCCGCATCAGTGGCTTGAAGGAAATCTCCCTCCATCAGCGAAATGCGGAGTATGCGATGAAATATGTGGAAGTAAAAGGCGGCTTCAGGGATTCAGATGTCTTTGGTGTAATTTAATGGTATGCCAATTTGGTGGATGTGTAATTTTAAATAGAAAAATGTTGAACCTTTTGACCACTGCATGCTACTGACTTGGGGAGACTCCGATATAAAAAGGATGGGGATGCCTGTTGAAAATTTTGAAAAGAACTCCTAAGAGCTACCAAGATCCTGCTTTGTGGACGTGGTTTAATTCTCATTCAAAACAATCACAATTTAAACAATTAAAAGTGGTGGGCAACTCTTACCACATTATGTAAAGACTGTTTAAGAACATTGTCTAAAAGCATCATTTTGTTTGGGCGAGCTATTGGGTTTATATAGCCTTGCAGTTTTGCTTTATGGCCAGTAGCCTCGCCAGTAGCCTGGCCAGTGGTGGTGAAAGGTTTAAGAACAAGAGCTTCACTCCACCCAGGAGAATACATAGGTACTGACGATCTGTTAGGGAAGCTTAACAAAATGGTGGTCATTAACCTGTGACAGAATAGGCCATTCAAATAATAACATTACTGTTTATTTCTATGCACTTATGTAGAATTTTTGCTTTGATTCACAGACTCACCAGACATGTAGATCTCAGTCACTGAATTGTTCTTTTGGTGAAAATGCGCTCTTCACCCTGCCTCCTGTTTCTGTTCTAAGCTCCTCTGGTTCTCTTGTTTGGAATGTAAGTATTAAAGCAGAAAGATAGGTTCTATCTCATGAGCATAAAACATTGACAATCTGAGGGTGACATAGTATAGTTATGTACATGCATTGAAAAAACAGAAGAAATTGTTTTAATTGTTTTTGTTCTTCTAGTCCATCAGACCTCAAGGATGTCTTCCTATGCTTGTCTTTGTCAATTCTAAAAGTGGCAAAAATCAGGTTGGTTATTACTTTACTGTATTCATATTCCACTTCACTTGTTGAAGTTTTTATGAAGTTATCAAGTATTAATATATTTTTTACATCTTTGTGTTGATTTTCCTCTTGTACATGACCAGCCTTTGATGCAGGTCATCAGGCCTTTAGCCAGAACTTGAGCAGGGATATTGAAAATGTGAGGCGAACCCCATCATCCTAGAGGAGTCTGCTCCACCAGAAAATTTGCAACATCAAAGGATCTGTTTTTGAATTTCTTGTTGTTGCAAGCTTGTAGGCCAATTTGTTTCTTAGGTCAGAATTATTTCAACCTAGATGAATTTGTTTCAACATAAGCTAAACTTTTCAAACCAGTGATATTTTCATTTTTTGGGGGGCTTTTAAAAATAATGATTTGCACACCACCCACCCACTCCTGGGAGTTCCTAACCCTACCCTATCCTGCTAGGATCTCCTATAAGTAAATCCACGTAACAAATAACTTTCTTGTTGGTCTTTTTTCCAGGGTGTTAAATTTGTTAGAAAATTTAAACAATTATTAAATCCAATTCAAGTGTTTGATCTGGCATTAGGCGGCCCTTCAAAAGGGTAAGTGACACAATCATTACAGAGAGCATAACAGAGGAAATAGAGGGAGGGGTCTGTTTTAAATGTATCTGTAGAACTTCTTTCAGTTGTTGATGTAGTCGATCTTCTTGCAAGTGTTTCAAACAGTTGTGTACATGGCTATCAGCTGTATGACCATTTGTTTTGGTTAATGGAAAAGATTATTGAAGATAACTATAGTAGCTTAACATGATTGGTTTTACTGTGTTTGTCAACAGACTTAAGCTGTTCCAAAAGTTTGATCATTTTCGTATTCTGGTGTGTGGCGGTGATGGCTCCGTAGGTTGGGTAATGAATGAAGTAGACCAGATGAATTTGTCTACTCAGGTGTGAATGCTTAAATTCATAGTTGTTTGAATACTGACACCACATTATTACACACAGTGTTTTTATTGCCTGCATACTGAAGTCCATTCACATGCATTCTTTAATTAAATTAACCCATAAAACACACTATTCTGTTAACTTACATGTAAGTGACAACTGAGGTGATTTCTAGATATGGCCAGTTTTATTTTCAGAGCTGGTTGAAAATCTCTGGGAATGACTGGTCATTTTGTTTCTATCTGTCTTAAAAAAATGATTAGCAAATTGCTAGCCCTATTTGCCATACGTGTCTGAAAATTACTAGTATTCCAGAAATCGCCCAGTATTTCCGCAACCCAACTTTCCATGCTTTCAAGCTTGCTTGACAACTTACTGTACAACAACAATAACTTTATTTACTCGTGCATTTACAGTTTTTTTTATATCAGTGAAATGTAAAGACAAAGAAAAGTGTATTATATGAGTCTGGAGACTGAAGTAACCAAGGGTTTTCTAGTCAGCCTTATTATGTTTCTATGGAGATTTAAGAGAAAAAAAGCTATTAAGAGAATGAGATATGTACATAAAATTGGAAAAAAGGAGCATATAGAAATATTACTTGTTTTCAGAATGTTGTTCAGACAGTAAATAAAGTTTCAGATGTTTCGAGAAGTTGAACGCATTGAGATCTTCAAGACGAGTAGGGATATTGTCCCAGAGTATAGTCGCTGTATAAGCAATTGTTTGTTTACCAGAATTGGTATGCACTTTACATGTAGATATGTATAGATTTTGTCCAGATGCATATCTGGTGTAGTATCCATGTACTTCACTGGCGTATTGAAAGAAATCGTGGAACAAGCTTGGTAGTAGGCCTTTGTGCCAAGAATGCGTGAATTTCAGAGCTTGTAGTCTACAAACATTATTTACTACTGTAGTGCATTGTGCTAATTTACTCCTCTTGTTCAAAGTGTCAACTTGGTGTTTTACCACTCGGGACTGGAAATGACTTATCAAGAGTTCTTGGGTGGGGAACATCATTTGATGACGACAATGCAGTGACGCAGTTTCTCCAACATCTTGAGAGAGCAAAGGCAGCAGTGCTTGACAGGTAGGTCAAAGTCCAGAGAGACACATCATATGATCGTTATACGATGCTGATCTGTACACTTCTTTTTGTAGATGGAGTATTATGATAGAGGAGCGGCCCTTGTCGGCGTCTAGAAGTTCATCGATAGAAACACTTGATACGCCAGTAAGTCTTTAATTTGGTGTAATTCTTTGTGTGAAAACACTCATCTCTAGTTTGGTACCCGTACCGTCTCTTCTGAGATAGGTATGTGAAATTCGATATGAAAAATTCCATCCTGATGATGCTACACTTTAAAGGTCCATGTTCTGACTGCGATTGGCTGTTTTAAAACTCAAGAGAGAAAGAAGCACAGAAGTTTATTGTCACAAAAGTTTGATTTAATAAGTTAAGAGATCTTTGTAGAGGTTGCCATTATTGTGGAATGGAGTACTCAAAGAATGCCTTCTGTGTTTTACGTAGCATAGTAAATGGTTTGAACCCAGGAGTATCAGTAGTTCGTATAGTGTGATCGTCCGGGTGAGTGTAGTTTTGAAAAGAACTGTTGTTGGTGACTGACGTTTCGACAACCTGAGCGGAAGTCATCTTCAGAGTCAAGTGAATAGTGTTTGTCAGTCGATGATGTTATAAGTCTGGTCCGTTGAACGTGATTGGTCAGTATAGCCATGATGGTATTGGCTGAAAGACTCGTGTAAAGTTTGTCATCAGTCATTGGTTCAATGAACATCGGTTCTTTTCAGAACTACACTCACCCGGACGATCACACTATACGAACTAGTGTTTTACGTAGTTGGAAACATGGGACAGCCCCTTCCCCCCTTGCCAGAGTTGCTCCCCGCTCCCCCCCCCCCCCCCCCCTGTTTGGTGGAGGAGGTGTTTCCAAGTTCAGTTTCGGAGCTCTCGTTTTCATGTCAATTTTTTTTGGTATTTATCAGTACAGACATGAAGTCGACATGATGGACACATTCGAGAATAACGTTGCAACACATTTAACAAGAATTTTGAATTCCAGTGATCATTCTGTCGTCATCTCTTCCGCAAGGTAGAAAAAATTACTTTCTAGATAATAATTATTTAAATCTGAAGAACCAGTTTCAGCAGTTAAGAGTTTTATTGTAGCATTTCAAATTTAAGACGTCGTTTGGAAACATCAGAAGGATCAAGTAGTCTAATTAAACAGATATAGTTGCTCGTGCCAGGAGTGATCGACTGCAAATTTCCTCTTATAATATCAACCCAATGTCAAGCAAACAAGTGGTGAGAATCAAGACCGAAATCATCAACGAGGAAATGTTGTCTTAATTGATGTATTAGCAAATTCTCCGCACTGACTTTCAAGGAAAAAACCTAGCGATCACTAAGAATGAAGAGTCAATATTTGAAGGTTTCATGTTTGCTTGTTTCGTTTTTTCCCTAGAGTCCTATGTGAGACAGTCAAGGATTTTGTGTCCAAGGTTGGTAGTGCATCAGCTACTTCTGATCCGTCTGAGGCCGACGATCCAGATTCCCTGGCACAAAAGGTTAGCACAAGTGTTTAGCATCGTCACAGTGTGTTCTGAGCACTTGCCTCACTTTGTCTTTTACATAGCATCGTTTTATCACTCTTGAATTTCTGTTGACGCCAAGGACTGAGTTTTGATGCATAATTTTGTCAGGTGCATCCTCCAAGGAGCTTTGTTAGCGAATGTAAAGTCAGTTACAAATTATAAAAGAAGCCACGAAATTATGCTTTAGAAAGGTAGAACAACACCATAACACCAAGGAGGTGATGATAAATCAGAAATGAAAAAGAATGGTTAAGATAAGGCAAGATTGAGACGAATCCCGAACGATGGACTAGCCTTAAAATTTTTCGAGGCGCCGTCATAGACAGATTTGCTTTAATTTATGGTGATTATTTATTACCTGCGCACATTTGTTTTAGTGGACTTAGTGCAATAAACGCTATTACAGCTGCAAACTAACTAGACTACGGGTAGTTCCTCTTTCGCTTAGGCGGTCGTGGGTGACGCGAAAGAAAACCGCAAAAAAAAAAAAAAAAAAGAATGACTGCGCGAAATCCTGAGGCCGAGAAGCGCGCGAAGGGCTTCTCGCCCCCAGGATTTCGCGCGGCCATTTTGTCCTCGAGGCTTATTTACGGTCATGGACTAAGCGAAAGAGGGACTACTCGTAGTCTACCAGCTCACAGCTCTTTTAACCTGTATCAGTACTTCTCTATCAGCCACATGTGTTCCTTTTTCAGTGCGCAGTACTTAATGAGAAGCTGAACCTTCTCCTGAACACGCTGAGCATAGAATCAGAAGCCCTGCCCACCCCTGCAAAGGAGGGAGTGTCACCTGAGGGCCTAGGGAATGCTGGGAATGGTAACGGAAAGCAGAAAGTGTTCGTTCCCAGGGAAGCTCTTATGTCCAGAGCGAACAGCTTGAAAAAGGCGCTGAAACAGATTATAGAACATGCAGAACAAGGTATGTGCTAGATGTTACATTGGGAACAAAAACACTTAATAGTACCACTTTTAGAGGCTTTCTTAATTGTATGTATGAAGCACGATCCATGCGTTTCGGGGGAGATGCTTTGGGTTTTTCTACAAAGGGTCTGGAGTCACCTCTGGAAGTTTGGTTATTTCCTGGCAGCTGTCAAGTCTTTATCTTTGATTCTCCAATCCAAAGTGTCTGTTTCAGGGAGATATTCTGCGAGTATAGCTGAGTGTGTAATAAACTATATTTCACTTGTTTTTGTGGTTGTTGTCACAGCTGTAGATGAGCAGAATGCACAGACGAGTGCGTCCACTAGCTCCTTAGCGGAAGCTATTGTGACGGTGGCCGCGTCAGCGGCTGGGGAAGTCGTAACCACATCTACAGCTCGCATTGAGGAGGAACTGGAACCCGTACAAGGTATATGTGTGTCAATCATACAGACCTTTTAATCATCCCGTCATTTCATGGAGTTACGAGACACAAGGAAAATAAAACTCACTTGTATGTTTCCACTTTGTCTGTGTTGTCTGCCGTGGCGCAAAATTCTAATTATAAAGTAATGCGCGTGTCAGTTTTCTTATTCTGTTAGTGTGACTGGTTCATTTTGCGTGACATCAGTGCTCTAGAGTCACGCTACATTCTCTAGTTACGCACTATTACCTGAAGCGTAAAGAACATCATATTTGCAATTTTTGCATGGTTAGAACACTGATACACGGAAATTAATGTTGATTGTCCTCAGAAAAGTTTTTCGTCTGACTTTGCTTTGACCGTCATTTCAGATAACGATGGGAACATCTTGGCTACCGTTCCAGGCCACTCCCAAGGGGGTCCAAATTCTGACCCAGGTCCCTCCGATAATCGATTGCTAGATCCAGACTCCACTCCTGCCGGCTGTTCCTCCTTAGAGCAGCGAAAATCCCCGAGATGCATCAGCCGAGGCTGCGCGCGTCCATTCAGCTTTGAACCGCCATTTGACGAAAAGCTTTTTGGAACAAGTGGCAGGCCCACGGTACAATTCAGCGGTTGTATAATCTCCAGAGCGTTTCTTAAGGAGAGACCCAGTGAGAGGCTGGTGGGCTCTCTGATTGGTCGAGCGCTATTTGCCAGTGCTGACGCGCTGTGCGCTGCAGCCACGCCCATGATGAACAACGTGCTTGATGTGTAAGTTGAGACTTCATGAAGTTTAAAAGGGCTCAGTCACGGCATTTTGAGTTATTTTGGCCACATAAAAAATTACCTTTAAATAGTAGGAAACCTGAAAATAACAGTTTAACAAGATAGAAAAACACCAAAGAGATAATGATAAACCATAAAGGAACTAGGATGGCTAAGGATGAAGAAGATGAACACGGATTACGAACGACGAATTTGAAAATTGAGGCTAAACTTTTTAATATGCGCAAACCGTGACTCAGCTTCTTTAACGTTTTCTCCCAATAAAAGACTTCAGGGAAGTTCCGACTTTTTGACGCGTAAGAGGAAGGGTTGTCCTCATCGGGGTGGGTTTTTCTAGCGGCTTTGTGTTTGTGTTTAGCTCACTCGCCATTGATCGGTTCATAACTCTCGTACAATGTACTTATGATCTTTCATGACGAGACGCCAGTTCACGACAGTACACAAACAGCACCCTGCACATGGTATAACTAAAACAAAATTGGACACTATTCCTTAATTAATGGGTAGAATTTGAGAAAATTTGAAAAATCGTCACTTTGGCGTCACTGTAAAGGTGGAGTGCGAGTGGAGTGCAATGAAGCCTGTATTTATAAACAACAATTTCAAACGCGGTGCTTATTGGAATAACGCAGCTTGTGAGCAAGGTCTCATGGGTGTTCTTGGACCCGCTACTCCCAGAAAGCTTGCTCACGAGCTAACAAAGAGAACATTATGGTCGTCGAGCACTTTGTTTTTTACTACAAAATAAAACTTATAAATCCAAAATCAGTATCCAACGTTTACGCGTGTACTGACTGTATGGCGAATTGACATTTTATTTACAGTGAGGGTTTCACGGAAAAATGCGTCATGAACAATTACTTTGGAATCGGACTGGACGCTAAGATTGCGCTGGATTTTCACACCAGGAGGGAAGAACATCCAGAGAAATTCAGGTACGATATTGAAACGGTGTTTTAACTTGTAGTCCTATCAGTTCCACGCTTGACATGTAAATTTTCTGTTCGGTTTTCCATACATTTCCTATAACAATAATGAGAATTTGGTGTTTTATCAATCTGTTACCTGATGATTTTCATTTTTCTAACCACCTTTTTGCTGGACAGTCAGACAAACTGTAAGAAGAAGTTACATTTTTCATCTCGCTAGATGCAGAAAATTATGCTTACCATCGTTTCGACACTTTCTCTCCTTTGGTTGTAGGGTTCGGGCGCTAAATTTGCTCTACTATGGTTTGTTGGGTGGACGAGAGCTGTTACAGAGAACTTATAAGAATCTAGATCAGAGAGTGAGGCTAGAGGTAAGAAGAATCAATGGGTTTTTGTTTGGTACCTGTTATATTTCCGGATTCTGTCAGATGTACCTGCACTGTCGTTATTTCAGACGGCTAATAGAGCTGTGTCTTCAAGTACTATTTTGTAGTGATCATTTCAGCTGTCTGTGTGAATTACGAGCGTTTAGGCGGCGATTTGAACTTTGAAATCATAAGCCAAAAAACAGCAAAATCTCACCGTTATAAAAGGGTCTTATGGCCTTCTTTCCGTGTTTGAATAAAAGTTGTCTTACCGTTTCTTGTCCTGTGTTGGTTTTCCGAACCTCTCATCCAATCGCATGCGAATATTGAATTTTATTGCTCTTCTTCCCAGACCAACCTGGATATCACGTGGCAATTAACATATATGGTGCATTTGACTGCCATTGATATTTGTTATTTGTTTAATTTGCAGTGCGATGGACACAAAATTAATCTTCCAAGCCTTCAAGGAATTGTAGTATTAAACATAGCAAGGTACTAATTAAACGTTTTTGACAAATGGAAAAATATATCAAGCATATAATCTTCACTGTCGCTAGGAAAGACGATGTTTTATTGCAATAGGCCATATTCGTATTCTCGGTATTGGGCTGGAACTAGCTTGCAACCGAGGCTAATGCGGGGAGTCTTTGACGGTAATCTCTTTTTAATGATATTCCCCGCATGAGCCTCCATTGCAAGCTAGTCCCAGTCCAATACCGAGAATACGAAAATGGCCTATTTACATGTAGAAGATTGAGGAGCTCGTTGAACGAGTGTTAAGAAACAGTTGTAGAGCTCGCAAAGTGAGAAAATACCGTAAACACTGATTTAATTCGTCTCTACTTTTTGACAGTCAGCTGTAAATTGCACATAACTTTCTTCTCTGATTGATATCACCTTTGTTTTGTTGTTCTGCAGTTACATGGGTGGAGCTAACTTCTGGGGGACCGGGAGAGATGACGTTAGTGCTCAACTCTTTGATAATAGTTCTCTTTAGCAATTAGATTATGAGCTCAAGATTTCTATCGCGTGATAGTTGCCGAGGGTGCAGACCGAGTCAACTAACACGCATAGAAATCGAGAGCGAATAATCTAATTGTTTTAGTTTAGATCTAATAGTCGTTCCAAAGTTTAACGAAATCCTCTTCACACACACTTCGAAAACGCCAAGAAGCGGCCGTCATTTTGTTATCAACCGCAGACTGCTAGGCTATTAAGTATTGAGCCCGTCAATGCCTTCGTTGCTTAATACTATTGTTGAATGTTGCAGGGTTTTACAGAGCCTTCGAACGATGACAACATCCTTGAAGTTGTGGCTGTTCTCGGTGCTAGTCAAATGGTAAGGAAGCTTTAATTTTTTGTGCAATTAGCGCTGTTTTTAAAGTCGCAGTCCCCTTATTTATTAGATGAGCACGGGGTTTCATTTGCTGGTCAGCTGGCAAATGGTTTACTTGGTTTACTTTCAGTGCCAGCTGACTAGTATTGGTTAGCAACACTACTGTTGGCGAGTTCGCTTACAAAGTGTGCGCGGAAATGGTACAACAAGAACCTTGAATGGATTCCCCGCCTTTCTCTCCCCCCCCCCCCCCCCCCCACCCTATCAGGCAATTCTTTAAGTAATCTTGAGTTAGAGAATGAGCTCATTTTTAGTATTTTTTCTAATCGGCGCCGAGGCAGCAGGTCCACAATCCGTTTTGGGTGTTTTTATGTGGGAACTGTGAGCGAAATTAACTTGTATCTTACTCGTGTTGTTTCATAAATGTAATTGGTACTTGTAAGCAATATTTGACTCGTTTCTGTTGTACATCAGGGTATGTGTAAAGTGTTTGGAGGAATGCAGCACCACAGGATCGCTCAGGTAAGCTGTTTAGCTCGTAAATCTGCCGATAAAAACATTACCTTTGGTGTCGCAGTCGCGTCTTTAAGACTTGAAGTACTTTTACAACCTCTTCGTTCGCGTAGTTCTTTTGACGCCAGTCAGCCTTCATGCAAGGTAGTTTGCTTGGCTAAATTTCTTTTTCTTAATATATATATATTTTTTTATTTGACGTTCTTGCTATTAATATCATGTAATGGTTTTCAAACTCTTGCGTTGTGAGATTGTTTTCTCAGTGTTGGTTTGGTTTACTTTCAGTGCCGGTCGGTTAAAATTTCCATATTTGGTGAATCAGTTCCCGTTCAAGTGGACGGGGAAGCCTGGATGCAACCTCCGGGATATATCAAGATTGTTCATAAAAACCGCGCGCAGATGTTGGTTAGAGACAGGGTAAGGTTATTTGAATAAATAAATGGTAAATGACTGTTATGGAGTTGGTTTTTGGCTTTCTTTTTTTCCCATAAGAATATTGTTTTTTCCGGCCCAGGCTGAAGTTATTTTTCTGCCGACTTAAGGCTGATAATATTCTTGTGAATATTCTTAGATTATTGCTATGACGTTTCCGTTTTATTGACTCTGCCAGACTGCAGGCAATTAAGCCTGGTACGACACACACAACTTCTTCTTTCTTAGTTTGCCGTTTAGAGAAAGGAAGAATTTTATGCTGTTTAGCTCAAAGCATATAATTGTATTGTATTCACAAATTTTCAACACAAAATTATATTCTTTTCAAAGTCTCAGCTTCGGGTTTTTGTTCAAATATCCTTAAAATTTCGCAAATTTCAGTCGATATTTATTATAGAAAAAAACAGTGTATTTCGAAATGGATTCTGTTACAGAACGTGTATTTATTTAGTTATTTTTTTTTTTTTACTGTGATTTTTATTTCAGGAATTCGAGTTAACGTTGCGAGAATGGACAGAACTCCAGGAAAAGATCAGCTCGAGTGTGACCAGCGCGCAAGCGGAGGTGCTGACCTCCCTCGTGCAGTGTCTGAGTATTTTAGTCAACTGGTAAGAAATGTGTGTATCTCTGTAATGTCTTGTCACAGTGTTGGCACATTCCGTGAATTTTCAACAGTTTGACAAGCCGAGAGCTGACATACTTACATTACAGCGCCCGAGATATTAGGGACCAGCGGTTATGGTTAAGAATACTCTTTGATCGTTGGTGAAGGCACCCTCATCAAATGTGTCAATGTCATGCTTGTCTGCCACAACATTTCAAGTCAAGTTATTTCTATGATGTGTACCGGGTAGAAGTATTGTTGTTACGTTGATGCAAGTTGAACTGTTCATCGCAAGTTTCGTTCTGCACTTAGAGATCATTCTTTGACTTCGCTCAAGAGCGCCTATCGTTCTTCTCAAGCCCGTGGGGTACTCTGTAAATCATTCGGTAGGAGTTTGCGACTAGTACACTGAAACCCTTACCCTATAGTAGGCCATGCTCAGCTTGAATTTGCAGCCCTATTGTAGACAAGACACCAAAACGTTTTATCCCAGACTAGCTGTTTTCCATGCAGGAACTTAATCACTATCGTAGTCCAACGTACGCTAACTACAGTATACCAATATTTTACAAAGTGACTTCCGAGTTTAAATTTCTATTATAGAACCTCGAGTAAAGAACCCTGTTCTAGACTAAATTATTTATACATTGACCACTTTTTCGGTAGATTATATCCTATTCTTGACCAAAACTGTCTGATTTCTATACGCTATCCCAGACTGAACTGCCTGAAAACCATACCCTTCACAGCGGCTTATATCTATATGGCTTATTTATGAGAGTACCCCCCCGGGGTCTCAAATTGCGCTTGCTAAAGAATATAACACGAGGAGGCATGCGCCAGCACTTGACGCCACTGGCCCATTTTCAGGCTCCGTAACATTGTTACAGACAGATTGACTCAGTGTTGTTTCATTCTTTTTTTCAGTGTAAAGACCGCGTGTGAATCGCGTGAAAATGATCTTCAGGATTTGCTAAGTTTAGCGGATTCCGCCGCGAATTCCATAGAGAAACTTGTGCCTGATGGTGGAAAAATCCCTGAGGTGAGTCCAGTGTCCTCTGTGGTCTTGGTCATCACGCAGCTTTTCTTTTGAAGTGTGAGGAGTTTTTGCGTGACAGTGTTTGGAAGCTACAAATATGTGACGCGAAATGGTGCTGCACGACTAATTACTTGCTTGTTAGGGCTATGTAGGCTCTTAGCCTTTATAATAAATGCAATGATACGAAAATTTAACTTTTCTCAGAATGAAGCCTCGTCTTGAGAGTGAGGTCTCGTTCCTAGATTTCCTCGTTGCTGTTACCCTGTTGGAGACACGTGGTATTTTCATGTTTTGTTATCTTACCCAGGCCCCAAATAAAGGACGTATAACGGAACTTGTGACCACCGGGAGGGCCTTGGTTCAAACGGTCACATATTTTCTTCAAATTGAGCTGCCCACGCTTTTACCAGTGAGTATTTAATTGAAAATAAAGTATGACATACAGATAAGCTCACGCTCATAGGCAGTGTCCACAAGAAGAAAGAACACTACATAAAAGTGCTGATTTTCAAATAGCTTTCGTTTGAGTCATCATTACATATACACATACCTGAAACTTTAACAGCAAAATCAGCAGTATGAAAGTACTGTTCAGTAGCTTTCGTTTGAATGGTCACACTAGGGTTTCATCCACAGACTTAGAAGTTAGAACCACCTTGCACAGCATAATAAACGGTACCACATGAAAGTACTGCTCAATAGCTTTCATTTGAATGGTCACACACTAGGGTTTCATCCACGGACTTAAAGGTTAGAACCACCTTGCACAGCATAATAAACGGTACCACATGAAAGTACTGCTCAATAGCTTTCATTTGAATGGTCACACACTAGGGTTTCATCCACAGACTTAGAAGTTAGAACCACCTTGTACAGCGTAATAAACAGCATCACATGAAAGTATTGCTCAATATAGCTTTCATTTGAATGGTCACACACTAAGGTTTTATCCACGGACTTAAAGGTTAGAACCACCTTGTACAGCATAATAAACGGTACCACATGAAAGTACTGCTCAATAGCTTTCATTTGAATGGTCACACACTAGGGTTTCATCCACAGACTAAGAAGTTAGAACCACCTTGTTAGAACCACCTTGTACAGCATAATAAACAGCACCACATGGAAGTACTGCTCAATAGCTTTCATTTGAGTGGTCACAAACTGTACTAGGGTTTCATCCATAAACTTGGTAGTTTTAACCACCAGTCTTTTGCGAAAGATACTCCGTACGATTTCAACCTTCAAGTTAATTAATTGTGCATGGTATAGTTAAAGTTATTCGCCGTTTTAAAAATTATTTTGTTAATCAACTTGCAGTCGGTACCGCCAGAAGTGGAACGGAACCTCTGGTCTGCTGTTTCATCAGTGAAACCTCTCATCAGCAAGACAGTTGAAGCCTACGGACTCACAAATCTAACTGAGGAAGAAGTGAGATATTCATCACACGATTACAGCAAAATTAAATTGATTAATCTTCATCCCGCCAGCTTCTAGGTCTTAAAGCCTCTATCTCGTCTTCGATATTTCTTCGACACACTGTAAAAAGTTTTTTAAACTGTTTAAAAACGCTGAAATTGGCACTACAAAATATATTTCGCTGAAACACTACTGACTAGCCTAATCAGTTGTGCGGTATGTTGGCTTCCGTAAATCAGATTATACAAGCAGCCACGAAACGTAATTGGTTCACGTACACGGTCACGGAGTATCTTCCACGCTCCCTCGTGTGAGACCACTGCACGAAGAATGCAGAAAAAGGTCTGAATGGTTGGAAGTCTCCGCCGAACCAAAAAACAAGCTCCTCTTAAGTTGTGACTTTGGTTGATAGAAGTTGTAAAAGTAAAAGTATATAGTTAAGTCAAATTTGGTGGCGGAGATTCGAAAGTAGACTAGTCCTTGAGAGAGATACGGGGGTTATTTCATGGACAAATTTAGTGCAAACAAAAATTGATATAACAATATTATTTAATACTGAATTACGGTGAAATTCAATTTGTGGATTTCAGGTTGAAAGGCAGTCTTCAGGCAAAGGACGAAGCAAGTTCTCTTTTTCTGGACTGCTGAAGTCCAAGAAACCGGAAATGACGAAAGTTGGGTCAGCTCCTTCAGGTTAGCAATTGCCGCGTATTTGTTACGTTCTGTAAGTTGGTCAGTAATTCAAGACGGCTGAAAAATTATACAACTGAAAGAGGAAATCCAACCACAATGGCTAAATTTAAAGACCGATCTTGAAGAAATGACGTGAACCAATTTGTAAGCTGGGATGGCTTATGATGTCAGGGATGGAAGAAGGTTCTAATATCGTCAAGCCTGAAACAGTGGCGTCCATAAACTGAGTAGCTTGGCCTTCTGTTTCGAATTTAGAATATCGTAATTGCTGCTCACTGACCTCTATTTGTCCCCAGGTCGCATGATTAAGTTCTGGGGAGTGGAAGAGGTCGGGAATTGGCTGGAGAGCTTGGGACTAGCCGAATACAAGGAACAATTTGCAAAGCATGACGTCCGGGGACCTGAACTGTTAAATCTTGAGAGACCGGATTTAAAGGTACGTGATAGGCCAGGTCCTTTGATAATCAGGTGACAAGATGGCATAGACGGATTCCGCCAATGTGTTCATTCAGATCACGTGATGAATTGTTTGGGAGGTTATCTTAACATCTGCAAAGTGGACTTCCTCTCATAACGGAGTTTGCATTCCTTTTTTCCCTCATTAGGAACTTGGCGTGACGAAAGTTGGTCACGTGAAGCGCATTCTTCACGGCGTCAGAGCTTTGTGCGGCGGCGTGTCACCGAAATCAGCTGAGAGGATTGAACGGACGGCGAAAGCTGAGGAGAGGGCAGGACGGCTCAAAAGAGCTATTGACAAGGAAGACAGCCACTGAAAGTATGCAATTATCAATTTCTTAAACATCTGTCCGTGAATCCAAACAAAATTACAAATTGAATAACTGTACAGCCGCGTTACTATTTATTTCGGCCATTTGATTGTTTAGTTCTGTAGGAGCGTTTGCAAAGTGCATGTCGTTTCTTAGCAACCTTTCTTTTGGCGGGTAACTGACGTCACAAGTCAGTTCGAAGTGCTCCCGTTGCTCGTCACGCAATCGTCTTTTTCGCGTGACGAGAAGCAAAGCCGTAAAGAGAATGAAATGTTGTATTAAATTCATTATTCTAGCTGAAAGGCTTTTAATTTATCATTCACAGCCGGTTTTGTTAAATAGCTATTCGCAGGATTCAAAACGTAGTAAATTTAATTAGTGCGCTATTTGCAAGATTTACAGCAATTTTAAACTTTTCATCCCTAGATGTCAGTAACGCGTTTTTTGTCAAAGTCATCTTTTTACTGGTTACTTGTTGAGAATGATACCCTTAAAGTTTGTAAAATATCTTGCAATTGGTGTAATTATGTATTTATATCTGAGGGGAACTGAAAAATGCAGTTTCCATTATATGCAGAAAGTTTACACTCCACATTAAACCGAAGCGCATAGGTCCGTAGTGTGCTCCAGTAAAGCGCTGTTTATTATAAAAAAAAATGTCTTAAAATATTCGTCTTCAAGACGCCCAAGGGAAGAGAAAGGGTAAGAAAATTTCGCAGCATTATAAAGTAACTATTGTCAGAATAGTGTTTTAGAGATAAAGGTCAGATACATTTGAAAAAGAATATTCAAACAGCCTATAAGGCAGAGACCACACTACGCTGGATAAATTTGAAAACGCAGCTTTTTGCGACGGTTAGTCCTGCCGTCCACACTAAGCTGTCAGGAAAACGGAGCTTTTAGAAAACGCTTTTCAAACCGGAAGAACTTGAAAACGCCGGCTTCACGTTTTCGTGTGGACGGAAAACATTTTGAAAACGATGACATCACGATATTATTGTGATTTCCCTGCCCAAGGTTTCGTCAAACACAATTCCAAAATGACCGGTTATTGTTGCGTTTTCAAATTCCTCCGGCGTAGAGTGGACGAGGCCTAAGATTAGTGTTAATGTTGAACTAGTGTCTCAAGGTAAATCATTATGCAAAGTCAGTCCAGTTATTCGTGTAAGCTTCATTCATTTATCGTTGGTTGAAAGTGACTATATTAATTCACTCAGCCTTTATAGACGTATGTTCGACGGTTTTGGCGAAAGAGGGAAATATCCGTCGAAAAAGATTTAGCCGTAATACTCACTGCAGGGGAATGCTATGATATTAAATATAATTCTCCAACAGTATTGAAAATTGGCGTTAAAATCAGGAGGTGAAATGACGAAGAAAAGATACAAAGCCTTCTACGTTTACTCAACTGAACCATCTGAGAATTAAAATTGGAATCAAAATGAATGCATCATCTTGGCTTGAAATTCTGAAAATATGTAGAATTATGACTTTCTGTAACTATATTGCAATCTTGGCCAATATCCTTGAATCTTTTATTGAAATAATTTTTATTTACTGCACTAAAATTTTGTGGCATTGTCATAAATGTACCCAGGGCCTCCAAAGACTACACGTTTAGTTGTCGACAATTATTAATTATCCACAACTAAATGTTATCGGCAGCTAAAAAGCGTAATGTGTGGGATGAGTTGTCGACAACAAAACGCTAAATTTTTAGTTTTAAAGCAGTTTCCCTTTTCGAAAAAGGGAACTGCTTAGTAGTTGTCGACAACTAAAGTTGTCGTCGGCGTTTTTCACCGTTTTCCACTGAATGGAATGCTCGCTTCCGATCTAGTAAGGGCCTCCACAGACTAGACACTAAATTGTCGACAACTATTTGTTATCGACAACTAAACAGTTGTCGACGACCAAAAAACATAGTCTGTGGGACAGGTTGTCCACAACTAAATGCGAAAATTTTACGTTGTCGACGACTAGCAGTTTCTCTTCTGGAAAAGGGAAACTGCGAAGTTGTCGACAACGTAAAATTTTCGCATTTAGTTGTCCACAACCTGTCCCACAGACTGTCTTTTGGTCGTCGACAATTGTTTAGTTGTCGATAACAAATAGTTGTCGACAACTAATCGTTTAGTCTGTGGAGGCCCTTAGTTGTCAATAACATTGAGTTGTCGATAACAAACATTGGTCGTCAACTAAATGTCTAGTCTGTTGAGGCCCTTATTGTAAGTTTAATTTGTACGGCAAGAACCGATAAAACTGGAGAACGTTAATGACTTATTAACAATTGAGTATATCGGCGTTCGTCTTATTTTCTCGCTCAGCTTTACAACCACCTTTTGAATATGTGATTTCAACTCCTTACCGTCTGGAATGTGTTGAATATTTGGAGGGTCTAATATATATATATAGTATATATTGCGGGTTTTACTTCAAGTGAAAGAGAAGTTGTGAACCGCACCGCACTTGATAAATTTTCTCCGTGTTTAGGTATTCCGTGTTATGCTAAATTCTATTCCAAGCATTATTTGATATTTATATACTAATGTGAATTGTCCATGTCTGGTAGCGTTACTTGCACATCAGTTTGAATCTCCTGCATGTTCCTGTGTTTGCTTGGTTGTATGTCGTTTTAGAACTAGTTTTCTTGTGGATAGAACATATCATATTTTGAAGTTTCACTTTCTAGGGATCGTTGGACAAATCACGCCTAACTTCAAGCTCTGCTTTTTCGTTTTGTGGTGAAAGTCACCTCCGTATTACAGTCCTCTCAGATACAACCTTAGTTTGTCTCCATCTTTTTCTCGGCCTTTTTAAAAAGAACATTTAGAAACCAAATACCAATGTTAAGAGTATTTAATCAACAATATTGAGTAGGGTTCTCATGTTAGCGTTTCAAACCGATGTGCACTGTTAGGAGCCCCCAATAGAGCAAACCTTTTACTTCGCGCTTTCGTCATCCAAGCGAGATTATTGACTCGATCATTTCATATTGATGACGCAGTTGTCCATGTATTGGCTCTGATTGGTTGTTATTTGCGCGCGAAAATTTGTCACCGAGCAACAGCCAATCAGAGACACAGATCTTTAGATCCATGTGATCAGTATGGAATGTTTTGGGTCGATTCTCAAATGACCCGGATGTGACTGAGCGCGTTAAGAGAGAGACGTTTGTTAGCTTGGAGTATAGGGTTAACAAAGCTTTGTTTAGTGTTGAACTTCTATGAGTGGTCAGGTAACCAGCTCAACTGTTGTACAGTGAAGTGTAGAGACACGAGAGAAATTTGAAATGTTATTAATTTTGTATAAAATGTAAACGAGAAAAGAAAAATACGAGCATACGAGTAAATTCTGTAAAACAGAGGGAAAAAAAAGTATATTTATTATTCCATCGTTGGTCTGTTTGTTGTTATGTATAGTTTTCATAAAAGCGTCAAACTTTGTAAGGTTACTCCATACAAATTACCCGGTTAAGGTTGATAATCGTTCGTTTTATACAAGCTCTATGATCCAGCTTGGAAGCTCACTCGAGTTTTGTTTGTGTTTTCTGAATCCAAGATTCCGAGTAAGTTGTGCTCTGCTTTTGATTTGTCATGGTAAAAAACCAACGTTAAGATGTAAAAAATAAAATATATCAAAAACGTTATCAAGTGATAGTGATATATATGAGATATCGAAAAATATCGGAATTATTTTATCCTTAGTGATGCCAATACAAGCTTAAAGCGATAAAGCTTGCATCAAACGGATCCCCGGTTATTGTGTAATAGGTAAACCATTAAGTAGTCTGAACGGGCTCTTAAATCAGTTATTTAATGATCGCAAAATTATTTCGGCCGCAGTTGTTTTGCTCAGGTTGAAAATTAATACTGGCCCTATTATCCACCAGTCAGCGAAAAGGGAATAAAGCTATATAATTAATCAACGCTATCGTTCGTTACTATCGATCAGTTGACGATGAAAATTATTAAATAAAAACTGTAGGTTAATGCTCCATCGTTGACCAGCAACGACTTTGTAATTTTAATAGCTGTATTGTTAAATATTAACGTTCGTTACAATAAAGAATGTGTACACTATAGTCACTGGGGGTCGTTGTTCCTTGATTCAATTTAATCAAATTAGACTTAGTGTTTAGCGGCCTCTTAAAAAAAATCGCGAACTGTGTTATAAAATACGTGAGATACTACGCGCGCTCCCATTGGTCGATAGGTGTGCTGAGATGAGAGTATGTAAAAACCCGGTTGTGACGTTTTAGATTCGCGCGTATTTTTGAGAAATATTTTATAAAAGCAACAGAGTGCTTTGTACGTGTTTACATTGCCACATCTAAACACTTGGGAGCTGTGAGAACTCTCGAAAGTTATGCAAACCAGAGATACAGTCGAGGGTTTGCATAACTGTCTCGAATTTTCCGAACCCCCCAAGTGTTTAGATGAGGCTATGTAAACAAGGAAAAAGTCCTCTATTGCTTAATGCTGCGAAACAGTTCACTGTTTTTTAAAATAGTTTTCAACCTTGTTCCCAGGGCTTTTCGCATAGAGACTGGGAGGATGGAGTAGGGATGAACAAACAACCTTTCCAAATTTATGAGAGCTTACGTTTCCACCAAAACAAAACAAAACATAAAAACAATACGCGGTTTTAATATATTTGACAGTGGATTAAAAAGACACATATTAATCTCTTCTGACTACGCCACAGCCCTTCGTAAAGTAATTTTGAGACGCAGTCCTTCAGAAGTAATCGAAAACCTGAAGTCACGAGACTGACTCAGTGCACCCAGAGAGGTTGATTGTGTCGACTAGAATCGTCGACTACCAGCATCAAACGAAAATTATTTTATTTTTTATTCTCTATCAAACGAAAATTTGCCACTATGACACTGCCCAGCTTCTCAATATTTGAAAACGCCAATTCCTATCAGGCATCAAAGAACGCCATTATCCACCATCTAAGAACAAATATGAAAACACATCCATCAATCGATCAGTCAGTCAATGATGGAGTAGATTATGCACGCCTTGTGTGCCTATTTTTTTTTTTTTTACAAGTGGTGAAAGAGGATTGCCCTCGGGTCACGTGGTCCGAGGCGAAAAGTGTCCGGCCGTTCGTCTCGGATACGTCACCGAAATCAACTAACCATGAAAGCCTGGGAGAAAGCTGTACACCTCATGAACTAGGCAAGATATATATTAGACAAGATATGGTAGGGGTACACGCTCATAGTGCTGAACAAAATCACCAGACAACGCACTATTCTGGAATCCCCAGGGGGTCACCCAAGACAAAACTGAAGAAAAATTTTCTGAGGCCTGAATTTTTTTCTTGCCTTTAGGTTGTGCATGAATTTTTTTGGTGGGCAATAACTTTTTTTTTAACAGCAAAACTGATACTGATAGTGGCAAACGAAATAACCATATGCACCAGCTTCCTTAATTATTTTGCTGCATCACTGAAAAATAACTGCGAAGATGAAAATCCTTTGCTAACAGGCAGACTCGCTTAATTGGCTGATATTATAGCCGCGAAACACGTAATACTAAAATCAAAATTCAACTATTTGCCCAAGATAAACTTTGTGTGTGACACCGAACAGTCTCACCTCCGCGGAGAAGCCTGAACTCCATTGAGCGACAACGATAGATCTCATCACGGTTTTCATTACACAATTTGTGAATCAAAACGTTAAAATACTAGGTAGAAGATTGTATTCACCAAGTTTGAAGGATTTAGCTAGAAGACGCTCAGTTAATTTTTCTAATTTTTCATACATTTGTTTGTAAATTTGGCTGGGTAGATTGACGTCTAGACTCGGTTCGCGGGAAAAAAAAATTAAAGACAAATGTTTGGAAAATTAGAAAATAATAACTGAGCGTCTTCTAGCCAAGCCACATCCTTCACACTTGGTGAATACAATCTTCTAGCTAGTATCTTAATATTTTGATTCACAAATTGTGTAAAATTCAATTTTGGAAAAAGTTATTTGCCATCGGATTGCCATACAAACACGGGAATCATTTTCTGGCCGCTTTGCCTACTCGTCAAGATGGCGTCGAAAACCGTGATAAGGTCTATTGTGACTTGCGAGTCCTAAGGAAATTTGAAATCTTTGATGGACTCGAACTTGGAATCTTCGCAACATTCCATTTTTACTGCCTTTTAGGCTTTTGACCTGATCGCTGATCGTGACAATCTCCTCCTTTGTGTGGTTGTGGCGTGGAAGGAACCGCGGGACTTGCAAAATCACTCTTTCAGTTGGTTTATCCTAATAAGTATGACAGAAACAGATAAAACACTTTTTTTTTTTTAAGTTCATTCAATGTAACCAAAAAAAGAAAAAGAGAGAGAGAGAAAAAAAAGCACCTCCGACGGGACTCGAACCCGCAATCTTCGGCTGACTAAGTAAGTGCTCACCTGGCACTCCGACTAGGAGGCCGACGCCTTATCCATTAGGCCACGGAGGCGAGCATGTCTTTGGGGCGGAAAAGTTATTATTTTAAACCTGGGTACTAAACAATAGCCCACAAAAGGCATGGTTGCTAAGTCTTATCTGTGGATCTCGTGATTTTTCGAGATTTCCGACAAAATGGTAAGTACAAGGTAGCAGTTTAAAGCTCTTATTTGATTCATTTTCTTGTTAGTTGCGTGTACATTCAGTAGTTCATTTACAGAAAGTAGTATCTCTTACGTTTACTGGAAGAAAACGTGGAGAAACTCTAAAAACCTCAATGGAACACTTTGATGTTGGCAAGTCAAAATTATTCGAAGGTTGCAGGTTATATACGTTCCTCTATGAAAGTCGTGACAGCTTCTACAAAACGTATTAAAAGTTAAACTTGCAATTAACGGACTCGAACCCTCAGTCTTCTGCGAATCGAACTGCCCAAGTGATGAGTTCGAGTCTCTCGCGCAGTCTGTTCATATTCAGAGAAATTAACCTCAACTAAAGAGCCACAGGTTTGAGTCCTGTTGGAGGTGTTTATCTGATTGATGTTTTCGTATTTCTTTTTTTTTTAAACAAGGAAAATGTCTATTCTGATAGTGTTAAAGTTCAGTGTTCTCTCTTTCTCTTTTGTCAGGCAAATCCTTTACCTCATGGGTTAGACAAAATACCAGATGTCCAGGGACACCTTGTGTTAAATTCAGATGGTGCAGTGCTTGCAGTAAGTGTCACTGGTGCATATTGTCTATGTCTTGTTCGGAAATCATGCTAAATGTTACTAGCTTGGGTTTCATTTGTAAAGTCTAGTGGGTTCTACAGGCTAGCACGTAATTGCAGTTTCTGCGACATAGAGTGTGGCAAGATACCCCAATGCTTTATTACCATTATGTGCTATGAACAATTCAACAGTACTCATTCATACATCTGGGTGGGGAAAAAGAAATAAATGCAGCATTTACGACATCAGGTGTCAGTAATTAAAATGATGCTTTGATCCAGAGACAGGATCGTGTGATTACAGTGTGATTACAACCTTAGCTTGACTTCTATAGTTTGATTTCTGTAGTCATCTGGTGATCTAGAAAATGAAGAGAATATTGCTTCTGCCATAACCAAGATGCTTCAAACAGCAGCCAAAATACCAATATCTGGAGACAGAACACAGACCTTCAAGAGAATGTCAGGTAGGCTTACCTGGAATGTATTCATGTATTCTGAGCATTCTGTTTTTTAATCTAGGGAGCAGAATACTCAAGGTACTCAGTAGTCTGCATTGTATAATAGTGACATCACTTGTGACCCTTAAACAGATCGATACGCTGTATTAATACCCTCATTGAATCGACATCTCAATCGGTGCTTGCTTGACATCCCAATCGATACTCAGTCAACACTCTATCAACACTTGATTGAAATTCAGTCCGTAATCGGCCGAGTGTCAACCAACTCATATGCACGGATTGAAAATTAGTTGACTGTTGACTGACTGTCGACCGAGATGTTGATGGAGTGTTGATCGAGTGTCAATTTCATGCAACCAAGGTGTTGATGGAGTGTTGATCTTGTATCGATCAAGAGTGGATTGAGGGTCACTTAAGAGTATTGATCAACTCTCGACTGCAGAAGCCTTTCCTACACATGATCCAAGTAACCTTTCCACTTGATTTTATTGTTCAAGAAAATACCCATACCCACCCCAAGGAGGGTTATTGGAAGTTTCGAATGGAAGAGGGGTATCAAAAGCGCAAGCTTTTGAAGGAAAGTATGAATCGAAACTGAAATCCAGGGGGATGAGGGTTTCAAACAAAAAATAAAAGCATTATTTTCTGGACAGGTATAACACATTCATTTTAGAAAGAGGACAAAAGAGCTAAGAGGTGATTCTTTTCCTTCCCTTGTACAAGCAAATAAGAGTTGTTTCCATGATGTACGTGTAACAAGTAGAAAACTCACAAGAATTAGCTTGGATGAATTCACAATATTATTACTGAGGTGGAATCAAACACACCCTGTGATTTATAGTCCAAAAGCAACGTTATTTCATCCAATATGTAGTTAACAATTATTATTCAACGAGCGTGCATTGCATATGAGATGGTAGATAGCCAATGAGGAGTGTAGTGCCTAGTTGGCTATAATCATGTCATATCCCACAAGTGCAAGTGGAATAACTGTTTTATTAAAAATGCCGCAAAATTATAGAAAACTAGACTGAAATAAACGTAAAGATACCCCAAAAATTCACATGTATGCTTTATATACTATTAGTAAAGCATGGTATAATGGCTCATAACCCATGATGGCTAAGCCAATGAAAACTCTCAAACTGCATTATCCAATGATCCAGTTTTTGATAATGTAACATACAGCACTCTTAAATAGTGCAAATAACCATTTAGAACATCTTGCTGTCAATGGCAAGTGAGAAAAGTTCCCAGCTGTTCTTGCTGGTTACATCATGTTCTATGTCAATGTTTTTTAACTAAATACAATGCTGAGCAAACACAAATAACAGTGGCAGATCTAGGGGAGGGGCCCAGTGGGGCAAAACAGAAAAGATGTGACAAAAGAAATGAAAAAAGAAGAAATGTCAAAAGAAATGAAAAAAGAAGAAATGACTGAAGGAAGAAAAGCCGGCAGGGCAAGTAAAACAACCCCCCCTCCCCCACCCCCTTAGCTCAAAGTCTGGATCCACTACTGAATAAGCTAATCTGTGCAAGAGTCAATGACTTTATTAAACTATTAAATTGTTGGTACATGTATTTAATTAGTTTTTCATTGCTTTATGAGTAATTTCCATAACAGCTGTCACTGGGATTGTCACGTTGTCATGCAATGTTTTTTGCATGATAGCTCAAATGAAATTTCCAGTCCATACTGCACTGTACTGCACAGTCTCACCCTAATGTTTATAATCATTGTAAATCTCACTCGACTGAATGTGAATCAATGTTTGAGAATCAGTGTTTGAGAATCGATGTTATTCATTACGAACCATGTACCAAGAAGTATCTTTGCGGCCTTTCAAATTCTTTTTCCAATAGCTTCATTGATTTTTACAGCTGCAAAGTTGTCTCATCAAGTGATATGAGAAAGAATGGAACAAAGAGCTTTGACTGCTTTGCATCCATAATGATGGTTGTTTTGAAACTTTGAATTTATTTCATTACGTAGTCGCAAAATGTTTATGTGTGATGTCTTACATGAAACAAAACAAAAAACGTAAACAAACAGACTGGAAATAATATTTTAAGCCCAGTCTGCACAGTGTAGACACCGTGTCAGGATTATAATTTTTTTAAACTCATTAATAATTCATCAAGTTAAAACAAAGAAAACCACTACCATGAAGGAGGTTTGGATGCCCAGTCTTAATTAGTGTAAATTTTGACGATTTCACTTCTCCGTTTACCCCTTAGTTTTTGTTTCGATTAAGAAGATATATCAAACACTCGAGACAGTGTTTCATTGGCTATCCAGACACCTCGAAGTTTGTCAAAAATACTCTGCTGCATGTCATATTTTCCACTCTCGTGTTTGATATATTATTTATTACTTCTAACATTCCCTTTTCTATTTATTTTTCATTGCAGTGTATTATAGAGACTTCACTTTGATGGCAACAGTATCAAATCAAAAGATATTTGTTGTTAAGAGGCCTTTGAAACAGGAAAGTGAATGAAATGAGAAATACTAAAGAGTGTTACATCCAAGCAAATCCACTGGCTGCTGCAGGAAGGGTGCAAAAAAAATTAATGAAAATTCAAGAAGTTACTTGATACTAATGGTGGAAGAGATTGACTTGGCAAGCTCCACTGATCTGTTTTAGTTGAGGCAATACCTCTGACCAATATCTTAGCAATACTTCCTATTGATACCTCTTGGTGACCAGACCTTGCAGCAAAAATGTCTCCCATAGAATTAAGACCAATTGCATTCTACAAAATTACAAATAAATTATCTTCCTCAAAGGAAGTCGCATTTAATTGATTTAAATGTCGCATTTTACATGCTCTTAATTCGGCAATTAGCCTGCGTAGCAGTCTTCTCCGTTTCCTCTTAGCGGAAGAAAGCGAGAGCCAAGGGGAAGTCCCCGTGCCCTCGCGCGACTCCCGCTTGCCTGAAAGGAAACGGAAAAGATTGCTACGCAGGCTAGCTTACGAACGACACGAGAGTGTGAATTCCTACATGCATGGGAGGAAAAAGCTTAACCGGCAGATAAATCCTCGCAGTTCTTTGATAACTACACCTTCTTTCGCGGCATATTTTAGGCCAAGGATCTCGTAGCACTCTTCTAAAGTTTTCCCCATGGCTTAAGGAACGCGACAATTCCAAAACGCTCTTGATTTCTCGGACTTAACCTCAGCAAAGCCGGCATCTGTAAATACTTAACACAATTGTTTGATGGGTCACCTGTTTGATGTGATTGCCCCAAGAGGCCACTTTCAATATATTAAAATTCAGCTTGATAGTGAGTCCTAGAGGACTCAAACAAAAGAAATGAATAAACATGGTCATTCAATTTCCTTTGTTTGAGTCTTCTAAGCCTCACTGCCAAGCTGAATTTTAATATACCGAAAACGGTCCATTCCGTGTAACCTCCGATTCTGACGGGGAGGGGCTGGTCCAAAAAAAATTTAGGGCCATTATGGGTAAAACCTCTGAAAACCTTTTTCTTTGATTGTTGATTGAGTTCTTTTTTCGTGTTTACGTCTAAACACATGAGGGGTTGGGGGTACTCTCGAAAGTTAGGCAGACCCTCGACTGCGTCTCGGGTTTGCATAACTGTCACGAATTCTCTAAACCTCTCCAAGCCCCCCACGTGTTTGGTAGACTACGACGCTTGGTCCGTCGTGCGTGACGCGAAAAAAAACCGCGAGAAAAACATGGCCGCGCGAAATCCTGGGGGCGAGGATTTCGCGTGGGTAATTTTTTCCCGCAGTTTTCTTTCGCGTCACGCACGACGGACTAAACGAAAGAGAGACTGCTTGTGTGTTTGGATGATGAGGCTATGTAAACAAGGAAAACTCTATATGCAAAAAAATGTAACCGGGCCGCGCAATAACTCCAAAAAAGCTGACTTGACATCTCGTAATTTTGCAGACCTTTGCAGTTTTGGCCAATATAGCTTTGCAGATCGGCTTTGCAGGCTCAAAAAAGCGAAGTTGTTTAGCGACACAGGATGGCGCTTCTTGACTCTGTAGAGTCGCTCCTTGAGCACTGGCAGACGATTTTGATTGCCTCGGTCATTTTGCTTGCTGTGTATTTTCACGGGATAGCTCCGTACCGGATGCTGAGAGTTGTTTATCACAAGGGGCCTACACCTCTTCCACTGATCGGACATCTAGTGGATATCATGAAGCACAAGGGCCAAATTCATCTGCAGATGGATGAATATTACAAAAAATACGGCCAGATTTATTCCATGTTATTCTTTGGCGGTATACCCTGTATAGTCATCGGTGATCCAGAGATGATAAAGGATATACTGGTTAAAGAATCAGCTTCTTTCTACGATCGTCCTGTAAGTAAGATGAATTAGTACTTACGTCTAGCCTTGCACTTTATTTGAAGACTCCCGTTATAATTCAGTACAGTTACCATGCAAGCGTCTCCTGTCGATACTTCCCGTATTAAGTTGTTATTAATATGCCCGTCTTGATAGATTTTGGGGTCCTGAACATTGTATGGTGTGTTCTACTGTAAGGCAGCTGACATTTAAAAATTAATGATTACATCACCTAGTGCCTTCCAAGGACCCAGCATTAGTTCTATTTGGTACCAGGAGGGCATTAGCCCATATCCATGTCGCTTTGTCAGCTGATCTTCAGGTTTTGTTTGCATGGCCTGATATGTGGCCTGATCGAACCATAATCAGAAGTAATCATATCAAATGATTTCACCACCAAAAAATAGACACGTGACGGTCTGATCTAACCACCAAAAATAGACACTGTCATTCTGTACCATACTCATAGGTTTGAATATATTTGCACGCGGGCAGTGTGCAATTTGTTCATAGCACACCGTGGGTGACACTTCCATTCTGCACAGCTCACATTAATATTGGCTTCTTTTTAAAAGTGACCTTTCAGTTAAAACAGAAATTCAAGGGAAGGAACTATTGAGGGATTTGAACCATAATAGGATTGTTCTCTACTGAGCTGGCTAAAATTTACGTAACATAAAAAACGGATGAAATTTGTCCATAGCAATTTTCACTGCAGAGAAGCATTTGACAGTCTTGTTAAATTATTTAACATTATTCATGTGCCCAGTGATACCTCATGAAAAAATTGCCGGTTTTCACATGACGTCACTAAAATTCAAACTACAAAACTATTGATCCTCCTGACATTTTTCTTCCATGATGTATAAGAGCAGCTGAAAAGTAATATTCATACAAATTTTTGCTATGAATGGGTTCTTGGTTTTGTGACAGACTACGCTTGAATTTCTGAGCTTTTGCGCGACGCGGCATTTACATCCCGGGGGGGGGGGGCACCGCCATATATGGGCTATATAGGTATGTGCCGCTGTGAAGGGTATGGTTTACGAGCAGTTTACTCTAGGATAGGGTATATAAATCAGAGCGTTTGGGTCTAGATATAGGGTATCATTTTTCACAAAACTGACTGGTTGGTTGAAGATTTTATCTAGAGTAAGGAAACCAGGAATTGCCACTCAAAAATATAAAAAAATTAAATCGGCAAGTTTAAATTTACGCAAATCAGCCTCAACAGTGTCGATAGATGGGGGGATTTGGGGAGTTTAATCTATTATAGGTTAGCAAAATTCAGCTGAACTAGCTCTGGTATAGGCTAAGAGTTCCAGGGTCCCAGCGGCAAATCCCCACGCAGAAATTCCCAAAGTACCTCCCCCGGGATTTACATGACGGCCGAGAGAGCTGTCATGTTGGTTAAAAATGTGACTTAATTCGGGTAATTTGGCTATCCGAACAGTTCTTATATTAGAATAAAGTACTATTTTAATGTTTTTGAATTCCTCGATAGATAAATTCACGCTTTTGTAGCAAAACTCAATGACAGATGTTTCTGTTGGTTTCTGGCCACCATGTTGGTGCCCATCCGAATGGGCACCAGCATGGCTTCTCCATACAAATCTCTACAAATTCGGGTAAAAAGTTTCTCCGCATATCTTGCATAAGAAAAATTGCTGTGACCTGAATCTTGGCGAGAGTCTGCATATTCACTTTCTTTCTTTTCTCAGATTCTGGACTTTATCTGTTGAACGGTTTTGATTTTTATTTTGACTTATTTTGAATGGCGTGACACTGAAAACCAGCAATTGACTGGGGAGCTCATCAAACCTTTTCAACTTGAAATAGAATGTGTGGTTCCAGAAATATATCCATACCCCTCCCCCCCACGGAGAGTTTTTTTCCAATTTGACCCCCCCCCCCCACTCCCCAGGATTTTCCGTTCTAGGGGTCTTCACGGTACTTCCCCCGCCCCCTAGAATTTCCATGATTTTTCTACTTCCCCCCCCCCCCCACCTCTCGGAAATTCCGTATTCATAAATATCGAGACCTAACACATTAATTCATGTCATGTTAAAATGTTTGAACCGGCGTTTGAACTAATAAACAACTGACTTAGAAGTGCTTCACTTCAAATGGCATAGCAGCTGACTTTTTCTTCATTTTTCGTACAAGAATCTCGGAACGTACAATAGCCCAGTCAAAGTTTTAATTTATGCATGGTCAAAACAACAAATCGAATTACTTTACACACGGAGTAAAGTCGTCACGCAACATTTTTTTCAAAACAGCTGTTTCTCAAATGTCGTTTTATTTTTTTCTTTTACCAAAGGAATACATCAATTAAGTCATACGCTTTGTCTCTGTAGTTTGTAAATGATAGTAAATTCATTTTATGCCTTAGTTTTTTAATTTGTCATACATTTCACATGTGAAACACGCATTGTTCAGTCGTTCTATAAACAGTGTATAAATGACATGAAATCTCGGCTACCGCTCCAATGCCCCTCGCTGTCCACAGTTACCTATAGTTCAAGACAAATGGCTTTGAATCGACTTTGCTCACTTAGCAAACTATTAACTACACGGATAACAATGAAAATATGTGATAACCTAGTTACGGCAAGACCGAAACGGGGAATAATTTTGTACGAGTATCAAACGAAATAAACAAAGTACGAACCTCATTTAATTGACAGCATGATTAACGCTGGAAAAAGCATCTGAGCTGCGTTTAAGCTAAATACAGCACAATCTTCAAAGAATAAAATATCATCAACTTCATTGTTCATTAATTGCTGCACCTCTCCGTCGGCATTTTGTTCAACTTGACGTCCAACAAACACGATGCTCAGGATTGCCATCTGTCGTACAATACGTACAACGTCGGAAGAAAAATGGAAAATACATGACAAAGAATCTAACGTTTATTTCTGTCGGTTTGGTTACCTGAATCGTTTGGGAAAGTACGAGAGTATCATTCAATCGCAGTTCACACCCACTGGAAAGAAAAACTCTTTGAGTAGCCCCCTCCCCTTCGGAGATTTACCGCTTTCAGAGCCCCCTACCCCTCGGAATTTCCGTGATCCTCCGTGGGGGTATGGATATTTTCTGGAAACATGGAAATGTTGGGAGGAGGCCTACCTGTGGTTCACCGGAGCGAGTGGTGAAGAATCACTGAAATCCTGTGCCCCCTGACCTAGGCAGTCTAAGCGATGAAAATGAATTTGAACCACAGCCACAAGGCAAAATTCTGGTACCCTTTAGGCACTCCTTTTTCTATGGAAGTCCTCCCTAATTATGGGATATTTGCATCAAATTGGAAAACAGATAATCGGTGTTGTTTGATATTAGACTATTATTAAAAATAGTCTCCATTTGGTGAGAAAACGTGTTCTTATATTTGTCCGTGGACATGATCTCTTCTGAGAAGGGAGCAGTTTTCCAAGAGCATATTTTTGCGCCAGATAGAGGCTGATATGTTTATTATCCTTAAAGTATTTTTTACAGCACACGCCAGTTTGAAAATTGGAGAATATCACTCACATCCTCCAGTTTTAACTGGGGCATATTCAGTCACATGATCCGTTTAGCCCAGTCGGACACGAGTGGAAATATTTGATGGATTACAGTGGAACCTCAATTTAACGAAGGCGCTGGGGATCGGCCAAATTTGTTCGCTAAATCGAGGGCTCGTTATATCGAAAACCTCGATATAACGAATTTGCGGGGAAACGACCAAAATGTTCGTTATATCGAGTGTTATGTTGCACTACCCAACATTTCCGGATTTCAAAGATGATAGAGCAGAGGTTAATTGATGTCGAAATACTATGGTGCCAATGTCTATGACATATAATAAGCCGTTGACTGAAAGTTTGCTGTCTCTTTACCATAAGGATTACAAGGATTTGCTGCCTGTTGATCTGTTCAGCGTTTATCTTCTGTCACGTGTTGACACTGTAATTCGTTATATCGAGGTAGATTTTACGTTTGGGCTTCCGGATTATGTACGTTATATCGAAGAATTCGTTATATCGAGGTTCTATTCCATACGTTTCACTGTAACTTTGGCCGGGACATAGGATATCGTTCGTTATATCGAGGACTTCGTTTAACAGAGGTTCGTTAAATCGAGGTTCCAATGTATAAGGATTTTTATTCACACTGGTGTTATTTCAGCAACAATTCAAAACTGTAATTCCTTTTTACCTCATTAAAGTTGAACAAGTTTCATTTACCCATTAAAGTTTGAATTATTTGTTAATAGCAATTTATGAAACAACCTGAACCTCTGAACAGCATGTTGATTGAAGTCAAACAGGAGAATTGGAAACGTATTCGTAGCACCTTGACACCAGCTTTCAGCGCTCTGAAAATGAAACAGATGGTGCCATTGATGAATGCATGCAGTGATAATTTGATCAAGAAACTTGCTGAAGTAGCTGACAAGGAAGAAAGTGTTAACATCAAAACGTAAGTGTTAAGCACCTCTCTAATTACCACTTGCTTGTAGTCTCCAAATGCAATGTATGGGTATATAGCTAAGTGCTTTGGAATCCAGATCAGGCAAGCCTAATAAAACACAACCGCCATGTTTTAATCAACAACTTCGGTTCACATGTGGTTCCTGGACATAGGCTAGTTCCCAGTACACCACAATCTCTCTTTTTCTCTGCAGAAATGAAAACTGAACAGCCTAAGTCCTAGAAATCTACAAAACTGGACAAAGAGACTAAACTATGTGAACATAAACTTAAACGAAGGTCCAACTGTGAACATGCTCATAAATAATCAATCTAAACAAAACCAATGTAAACAGCGTTCATGACTTTAAATAAGGCAAGGCATGGCTTCTTCATAAGCAGTACAGCATTTCCCACAGCGATGGGTCTATCTTTGGAGTGATATCTCATCTCAGCATAGTGTTTTGCCTGCTGCTTCTTTTCAGACTCCCGATCCGTCACTTGTTGCAAAGCCACATCCACCTGACTCTCTCCACCTTCCTTAAACTCTGGTAGCTTGGTAGTTAGTTTCCTCAGTGTTGAAAAACAGTTCCGCTGGGCTAACATAGGTTGTGGATTGGTAGGCCAGTAGAAACTTGTTGAGCTCCAGCTGCCAATCTTTCCCTTCTGCTTGGGAGACTCTCATGGCTTTGAGAAGTCAGCGGTTCTGGCGCTCAACCCCTCCATTGGCTCTGGGCCACAAGGGTGTGTTGCAGTGATGCACAATCCCTATTTCCTCCAAATATTTCTCCATCTCCTCAGACACCAGATTGGAACAGTTCTTAAACCAGCTGGCACACCATACCTTGAAAAATAGCTGTCTAAGCATTTGATGACTGCAGCACTTGTAGTAGAGCGAAGCACGTCTACTTCAA
Source organism: Orbicella franksi (assembly GCF_964199315.1). NCBI lineage: Eukaryota > Metazoa > Cnidaria > Anthozoa > Scleractinia > Merulinidae > Orbicella > Orbicella franksi. Next base: position 6,748,762 of record NC_138151.1, read on the forward strand.
TCCATCTCGAGAAATAATCGACCACCACAAGTAGGTGCTCTCCAGTAGGTAAGGGCCCAAGCAAATCAACTACAATCTCTTGCCAGGCTCTCTCAGGCAATCTTGTGGGCTCAATGGGCGGAGGTGGGACATGCTCTTATACCATCTGGAAGCCAAAACATTCTCTGCACTTCTTCTCTGCTTCTTTATCGATTCCTGGCCAACATACTTTTGACCTTAGACGTTCCTTGGTCTTCACGATTCCCTGATGCCCCTCATGGGCTAAATCTAACACTCTTCTCTTCAGTTTTCTGGGAACCAAGGAGTTCTTGTTCCACGTAGAACGACCTGGTCAATACAAGCTAATTCATGGGATACCAGTTTATAGGCTTTTGGGGCCTTGCTCCAAATGCCCTGTTTCCAATGCCTCACGCACCACCTCCTAGTCTTCATCTTGAAATGAGACTTCTTCAATCTCTTCAATCCGTGGGGCCACTGGTACTGCTTGTAGGGTCACTTCGCGCACGTACTCTTCAACTTGGACATATCCTTTCGAAGTTGAAATTTTAGTTAGGGGGGACAGGACATCCGCAATGTTCTCCCTGGAGGTCACATACTAGCGAACTTTGTAGTTAAAAGGTTGCAATCGCAGCACCCAGCGTTCTATTCAAGCGGATGACTCCGAGTTGGGCCATAGATGGTTTTCAGAGCTTGATGGTCAGGTCACCAGGTCAAACTCGGGTAGACCACAGGTACAAGTTAAATCTTTCGCAGGACCAAACAAGCACAAGTGCCTCCTTTTCAGTTTAACTGTACCAACGTTCAGTGTCACTAAGACTTCTACTAGCATAAGATACTGCACAACATTTCCCGTCTACCTCCTGAACACTGGGCTGGCATCTGCTATGACTTCTGTGGGTGCTCCCCGGTCAAAATAAGCCAGCATGGATGCTCCTGCCATGTCTTCTTTCAGCGTGTTGAAAGCCTTCTCTTGTGCCTTGCCCCATAGAAACTTCTCATCCTTTCGACAGGAATGAGTCTCGAGCTAAATCCCACAAGACCCAGAAAACTTCTCACATCGGAAGCTGACGACCTTTTCCTCGGTGGGCCCGATGCTGTTCTTCGAAAGGAGAATAATGCCCATGAAAATTACTTACCCATTCCAAAAGTACACTTCTCACCATTCATGGTAAGATTTTTCTCCTTCAGCCTAACTAATAGCTTGTGTAAACTCTGGTCATGTTTCACAACAGTCTTTATGTGAAAATTGTTTATTTGTGAAATTGTTTATCTATAATCTTTGAGTATTTTTTTAATTATCTTTATCATTGTCTCTGAAAAGCCCCCATGGGGAGTTGACAATAAAATTTGTATTGTATTGTATTGTAACAATCAAATCATCAGCGATGTTTACAACTCCCTCAGTGTCTGCTATAACCTGACTGATGATGTTTTGGTCACGGTTCTCAGGTGCCATATTAACCCCAAAACTTAGCCTCTTTATAGCGGAACAAACCGTCATGTGTTACAAAGGTGGCAATGTCCCTGGAATCTGTATGCAGCTCTACCTAGTGAAAACCATGACGCAGATCTAGCTCCGAAAAGACAATACTGTCATTTAGTTCTTCTAGTACTTCATTGACAGTGGGTTTGGCAGCTGTTCTTGGATAATGGCCTCATTTGCGCGATGCATGTCCACACAAAGTCTTATATCACCTGACGGCTTGGGTGCTAGGACAACCGAACTAGCCCATGTGGTGGGGCCTTCCACTCTCTCAATGATATCCCCTTGGAACAGTTCATGGATCTTGGCTTTCACTTTGTCTCGAAGCGCAAAAGGAACTCGCCTCAACTTTTGTGTAACAGGTGGTACATTTGGGGTCAACATGCAGTTTCAACCCAAAGTCTTTTAGTTTGCCAACTCCCGTGAACAATTGAGGGTATTGAGCTTTGAGCTGGTCGGCAAAGTCACTCTTGACTTCATTACAACTGCCACCAATGAGACTGGCCTTTGGACCAATGGGGAGAACACCAAGCTCAGTGGCAGTAGCATTCGCCAGTATGCAACGCCCGTACTTAACTACAACAAAACTGGAAACTACTGTAGCATTTCCCACCGAAATTTCCGCTTTGAACTGGCCAATTTCTTTGCCACCATAGGCATACAATTTCCTCGAACAATGTTCAAGGTTCCCCTTGAAACCCGCATTCTTCAATTTCTGAAAATCATCTTCCCCCATCAGATTACTCACAGACCCTGAATCAATCAAAACTTCCTGAACAATTCCATCAATACTCACACTTATCGTCGGCACGTGACGTGCGGTCGACACCCTACAAACACCCTCCTCATTTTCGTCCATCACAGTGAACGCAAAGCCAGGGTTACGTTTTCTTCTTCTTGACTGCTACCCGCCACATAATCTTCCACTTGATTTTTCTGTCTTCTGAACGCCTTATGATTCACCACTGGTGTATTAATCAACAACTTCAGTTCACATGTGGTTCCCGGTTGTAGGCTAGTTCCCAGTACACCACAGTTAGTGGTGTGTCCTTGGACTCCAGATTGAATGGTTCGGTTATGAGCCCTGACCAGGGTCATTGTGTGGTGCTGTTAGACAAGACATGGACTCTCATCTCTGACTGTGCTCATACCTTCACTCAGGAGTATACAAATTTAATCCAGTGAATTATGAGGCAACCTGACAGAATGCTAGGGAGTAACTGATGATGGAGTAGTGCCCCATCCAGGGGGAGTAGTAGGTGCTAGACAGCTGTGTAAAAATTACACTGGCCCATTTTCTGCCTGACTTTTGGAACTTGGAACACACAAGGAAATTCTTTGTGTAATAGACAGAATAAGCCACTCTTCTAGATCTTCCATGTTTACAACCGCAATATTTCAATCATTCTTATCTTTGTTTTTTGACAAAGACCCTCATCATGTTCAAATGATATTGTGAATCATTTTTTGTGAGTGTTTTGTTTTATTTGCTAGCTTTGTGAAAATGATCCCATTGAACTGTACCGTAAAAGAAGTTTCTGTTTTATGTACAATTCTCCCAGATTTCAACAACGCCTGGCGATGGATGTCATTGTTTCTGCGGCATTTGGCATTGAAGTGAACTCACAAAATAATCCTGATGATCCAGTCCTCAAAGCAGCTGAGCTTGCTATCAATGAGACTACCTTTCAGTTAATTTTATTTGGGGTTCTTAGTTTGATGCCTTATGGATTGAAAATTATGGAAAAAGTGCCACAACTGTATATGAATAATCTAAAACCACTCCTCAACATTGCCGAGGAAATAGTTCGCACGAAGAGAGAAAACACAGGGAACTCAGTTAAAAAGGTAAATAGTAATAAATATTATAATTATTATGATCAATTAATATTGACTTGATATCATATATTCAGTATGAATGGTCACTGAGGTACAGCCAAGTTGACTATCCTTCCAAGAAAATCAGAAAAGAAAAGAAAATCAGGCGGTGTGGTCGATTGTTTTTAAGCAAGCCAAGTAGTCTCTATAAAGCCTGCTTCACACTTGTGAGATAAGCACATTGGTAAGCGCAAGCATACATGTAATATCGAAAATGCTGGTGCGCACCGAGGTGGAATGAATGCGTTCAGTCATAAGCACAAGAAAAAGAAACATATCTTGTTCTTATGTTTATGCTTGTGCTTATTTTACAAGTAGCATGAAATACGCTCATGCTCGACTGTGTATGTCCTTAGTGTGAACATCCATATGTTTGTGCTTGTCTCACAAGTGTGCACCAGACTTAAAGCACTGAGCAGTTCCAAAACAGCTATTTTCTCTTTCATGGTATTATTCACACAATCATGTTCGGATTTGCACTAGGCTTACACGTATCAGGAATTAGGGAGCAGGGATTGCGCAGTGGTGGGAACGCCCAGGTTCGATCCCGGCTCGGTGCCATATGTGGCTTGAGTTTGTTGTTGGTGCTCGCTTTGCTCCAAGGGTTTTTCTCGGGATTCTCTGGTTTTCCTCCCTCCTCAAAAACCAACACTGCAAATTCCAATAAAAACCAGTTAAGGCTGACGTGGCTTCCTCTCTAAATATTGTTAGTTTATTTTTTATCAACTTGTGAAAGGTTCCACTGACTGTTTATTACCTTAAATATAGGACATGTTGGACCTTATGCTGGCTGCTTCAGACGACCCTTCAGTTCCAGAGTCTAAGAAGCTCTCTGACGCAGAAGTTTTAGCACAAAGCTTTGTCTTCCTTGCTGCAGGATATGAAACCTCCAGTACCACGTTAGGTTTTGTATGTCACCATTTGGCAACAAGTCCTGAGATTCAGGACAAGCTGCAGCAAGAGATTGACAATGCTTGGCCAGATGAAAACCAGATGCTGTCATACGAGACGGTTCATGAGCTACCATACCTCGACATGGTGATATCAGAGGCGCTGAGGATGTACCCTCCAGGTAGGAGAGAGGATTATTGGACAATGTGTTCTAAAGGCATCCACAGTCGAGTGTTGATCGTTGCCCTCAATTGACGCGCTATCGATGCTCAATTAACGCTCAGACGACACCCCCCGTTGACACTCGATCGACACTCAATCAACATCTTTGTCGACAGTCAGTCGAGAGAGAGTCGGCTAATTTTTATAGACACGCCATTGAGCATCGATTGATACGTATGAGTCAGTTGACGCTCAGCCGACTATTGACTGACTGTCAGTCAAATGTCAATCAGGTGTTGATTGAGATGCTGATCAAGTGTCGACCAAGTGTCAATCGAGATTTCCATTCAGTGTTGATGATCAAGATCTATGTAGATCGAGTGTTGATCAAGGGTTGATACCATCTTGTGATTTTTTGGCGCTCTAAGAGAAATCAAGGAGCATAGGCATGTAATGCATGTACAGAATACATATAATATTCTTCCTGAGTAGTCTTCCATATGTTGAGCATTAAATGTTCCAAGAAACTACTTGAGGGAGCTTTCATGATTCACAATTTTCCTTTACATGCTTTTTTTTTAGGGTTTATTCTGGCTCGTTCCTGTACAAAAGAATGTATCATCAAAGGAGTGAAAATACAGGAGGGTACAATGGCCGTAATACCAGCATACAGCATTCATCATGACCCGTCCATTTATCCTGACCCGGAAAAATTTGACCCTGAGCGTTTTTCAGCTGCAGCTAAACAGTCTCGTGATTCCTACACTTACATGCCGTTTGGTCACGGACCACACAACTGTATTGGTATGCGGTTTGCTCAGGTGGAAATGAAGCTTGTGTTGGTGCGAATGTTGAAGAAATATCGTTTGGAGGCCGCTCCAGATACAAAGATCCCGCCTGAAATTGTCATTAGAAGTACCTTGACAGACATGACAATTGGAGATGTTAAAGTTCTTGTAAAATCACGAGCTAAGTAAATGCATGCCAAACCTTTCTTCTTTCCAATTGTATAAGAGCATAGAGGTTTTCATTCGAGTGTCTCAAAACCAAAACTAAAGTTATCACTCTAGCCAGTCACAAAAGATACAGACTATCTAATGAACCAATTAAAACATAAAATCAATACATGTACCTGATGCGAAGCGATTGGCTTTAGTATCACTCCTGATCGGATGGAAAAGTGGTGCCAATCATGTAGTGTAGTCGTACAAAAGCAATATTACTTTTGGACATTGTGTAGTTCCAGAAAATATCCATCCCCCCACCACGGAGGCCCCGTAAGCCTCCTTCCTCCTCGGAATTTCCATTTTTTGAACACAACAGTCCATGTACAGTTTTATTTGTAGAATAGTTTGATAAATTGCTTTTTAGTCTTACACTACACTAGAATCACTCTACGGTTAAACATTTTCAGTTTTCTGTGATCTTGTCTCTCTGGCCGCCAGGATCTTGAAAATCGACTACCGACCAGAGGAACAGCTTGTGTATAAGCTAGGTAATTGGACTTAAGTCCATGCACAGTTTTATTTGTAGAATAGTTTGATACATTGTTCTTTAATTTTATACTACACTAGAATCACTCTAAAATTAAATGTTTTCAGTTTTCTGTGATCTTGTCCCTCTGGCCGGTAGGATCTTGAAAATACTACCGACCAGAGGGACAGCTTGTGTATAAGGTAATTGGAGTCATGTCCATACACAGTTTTATTTGTAGAATAGTTTGATACCTCGTTCTTTAGTTTTAGACTACACTAGAATCACTCTAAAATTAAATATTTTCAGTTTTCTGTGATCTTGTCCCTCTAGCCGGTAGGTTCTTGAAAATACTACCGGCTAGACGGACAGCTTGTGTTTAAGGTAATTGGACTTCGAAGTTTTATTTGTAGTAGTTTGATACATTCCACTTATTCCTTAAGTCATAAAGCAGGCTAGAATATTGAGGAGTCACATTATATGAAGGTTATCAGACACTTGATTTCTGAATGCCTGAACAAAAAGGCATTGAATTGAATTAATTTTGCATTCACTCCAAGTCCAGGCAGTGGGACACATTTCTGATATGTCCAGTGGACTTGAAGTTGTAGACATCAATATTATTTTAATGAAATATATTTGTGACTTTAATACTTTGTGTAAGGATAGAGGAATCTCTTCAGAAGGAATGTTAAACTTTAAGAGTTCGATTCTGTTCCTTAGTATTGTAAAACTATCTGTTTATGGAATAAACACAAATTAAAGTAACAAAAATTTCCTCCTATTGCCTTTTTTTTATTGGATGGTGTGGGTGTCTGGAAAACCCGAATAGCGAATAGCGAATAGTCGCGTATAGCGAACAGCGAATAGCGAATAGTGCGAATAGTCTCGAATGGTGCGATATAGTGGCGAACAGTCTCGAATAGTGGCGAATAGAATAACCCTTTTCACGGTTAATTTTCTCATTTGCATTACAATGTAATCCAACGTGGATGCGAGGCAATTTCGGGCTAAAACTACAAAATAGCCCGAAATTGCCTTACATACATGCTAGATTTTATTGTAATGCAAATGAGCAAAGGTAACCGTGAGAAGGGCTATTACGTGGCAAATAGTGGCAAATCGTAGAAAATACGGTACCCAGTATCTCGCAGTCAACCTCGCAGCAAGGTAGGATGGGATTTTCCCGCTAAAAAGACGCTTATCAGGACAAAAGGTGTTTCTAAACGTAATTTATTCTGTTTTAACCGCTGCAAAAGCGTAAACACGTCTTTATTAGGTTATCCTTGTGTTTTCTGTTTTGAATGAGGCCTTCCGGCGTGATCAACACTTTGGTGACATCTACCTCTCCAACCACTCTTTAAGGTCTTCATTTAAGATAAAAGCGCTAGAAAGTAACAAGGATAAACATACTAAAAAGCTTCCAAAGACCGGAGCCCTCGAGAAGCGTAGCATTTGTTTAAATATGGTGAAGCAAAATAGACTATCTAACTAACAGCATGTAGGGGATCTACACAAGTACTACAGCATAGTCTAACTAGCTACACACTGCAGATTATCCATCGAGTGCCTAGAAATCTAGCGTTAAAGAAACACAAAATTACGAGGTCGAGCTTCAAACGAAAGAGGATCGAAAAGTACTTTACGCCATTGGCTAGCTCTATCTTGACCGTTTTTGGCCTGTCAACCATTTGTATCATCATCACGCAAATATACAAGGCTTTCGTAGGAAAACGCTCTAATTAAAAATCACTGGGAAACAAAACTATATATAGTCTGCAGTCTGCAGTCTGCAATTGTCAGACACCTTTTTTCTTTTTTTTCCTTTTTTTTTTAAGTTCAGGTGTATCAACTTTATATTACGTTTTTTGCTCCCCAAAAGTAACGACCACCCGAAAGTAGCGACCCCCCAGCAAGAAGCGAGCCCCAAAGGCTGCTAATTCCGAAAGTAGCAAGGGTAGTTTCTATCGGAAGTTTACGGAACTTAGGTTGAAATGAAAGACTATTGCCCATGATGGATACATAGTTGGTGTGAAGCTTCTAAACGGATATGCCCTTATTTTGTGCTGCTAAGCATTAGAAGTTTCGGTATAATATGTATGGATTGGCAAATCAAATGGTGAGGTGTGAAATTAGAAAATTATTTTATATCCTTCTTGTCAAAGTTTTAATGAATATTTTAGGCAAGGGAAATAACAAGAATTTTGACAAAATGCAAGTGAAATTATTTAATTCATCATTCACACATTTTCACCTCAGTTTAGGAGCTGGGAACAGTCAAAAATTCTTCTATTAAATTAAAAAAAAATAACACATCCTTGAGTTACCATTTGAACATTTTATTCCCCTATCAGTACATGTCATTTCTGAAAAAATACTCCCTCTCCCTGACAGCAGTATATACTAATATTAATATAAATATGAAAAGTCCCAATATTACACTGACACTATACCACAGCAAAATCATTTCTGTTCATGACTAATTATACAATATCCCCTTTCGAAGCCGCAACTATTAAACCAAAGTTCCCATTAATTCAGAACCCTTACACCTAACTATAATTTTGATTGAATTCCCAGTAGAATAATTTAGGCCCTGCCTGGGAGTGAAGAGTGGGACGAGTTGTTTTATAGAACAACATTGAGGACCTAAGGATTTAAAATGTTTTATACTGAGACACCGACTTCTCGTGCCTTATCACGGAAGCGCCCTCGCATTATTACATAATTACAATGTGTGTGCGCTTGCATAGGCATGCTTTACATGAAGGCATTAAACAACTATCCATTGTCTGCCAAAAATATTTTCCTGAACACAGATTTGGACCCGCCAGCCTGTAGCCTTGCCAGACATGCATGCGTTGAATTAAATGACATGCTGCATTGAATTAAATAATTATTCATCAGGCCCAAGTTGTTCAAAAGATGGATAATGTTATCCAACTGGTAAATCACTTTATCCAGTGGGTAAGTGTTGACAAAATCAACCGTGTTATTCACTGGGTATGGATTTATGCATTGAATAGTGCTGTCCGCCCTTTAAATAACTGGGGCCAGATCAGCACATACAAAATATTTATACACGGCGTACGATATTCAGCATCTTTTTACCAAGTGGCCATATTATTATCATGTACTTGGACTTGCATAGTTATAAAGCTTGTGAGAGTATACGTGTATTATCCTTGCATTTTGGTAATTTATAGTGAGTTGGTCGAGTTGTTCAAAACCCAGATATAATCTGAAATTAAAAGTTCACCCAGGCTAAGGAACAAGTAATTTTGTATTTCAAAGAAATATTAATTTTTTACTCCTGCTAAGTTGTACTTTGAAAGTGTCTAATTTTGATTACCGGTCACCTCGCCACAAGGAAGTCTCGCCACCAAGCGAATTCTCCTCGCCACTAAAATAATTACTAACGATCTAATAACATTAAACTGAAATTTCGTTCTACATTGTTTAGTTGTACAACCCACACAGCTCGTGTAAGGTTGAAGTTATTTGATTGTTCAGCCGAAGCCTTTAATGAAACACTTATGTAAGCTTAAATGCAAATGCAACGGCAAAGCAACTGAGCAATAACAGAACAGTCAGTTCTCAAAGAAATATACCTGTAGTTGAATTTTAGAAAGCTATGGTTTCTTGTTAGACAATGGAACACATATATCACATCACCGACAACATATTGACATCGAAATTTGCAAACAGACAAGCTAACAAACGAGTCGATTAACACTGTAGTCGCTCAAACAGCTAATACACCTTGACTACTTTACTCTGGTTTATCTTTCTCTTGGTGTCTGGTGGCGACGAGACTTCTCTTGGTGGCAAGTTCGTTTGTGGCGAAGTTCTCTGGTGGCGAGGTGACCAGATACCCAAGTTTTTTAGTAATTAAAAGTAAATGTTCTTCCCAACAAAGTCAACACAATAAATTATTGATCACTTATAACTTATAAAACTTACTTTGAAGTTGTTCCTTGGCCTTGATTGGCCTTTAATTGATAATAATTTGTATCACTGGAGCCAAATAATATTTAATGCATTGCCATTCACAAATAGGAAATTCAAAATACTATAGATAGCTAAAAATATCGTTTACATCTTGCACAGAAAAGTTCAACTTGTTATCATAAATATGTGAATAACAAAGACATTGAAACCAATATTTGTACTCCAGATATTTGAACGAGCAGCCTCCTTGAAGTTGGAAAAGAGGATTTCATGCTTGTTTGGTCTGAGTGAAGACAACCTTTCACGTCAGTGCAAGATGCTGACTAGCTCAAGAAGCTATAGAGAATTTTCACATGACGTCACGTGGCAGTCATATTGGTATACCACAACAGTGAAACAGCAGCCACGTTGGTACACATGTATACCAAACCAATCCTGTGAGAGTTGAACTCCTTTCTTTTGTAAGTTACACTTTCTTTTGTTCCAATTAATTTGCATGGCTAAGTACTGGCCACGTGAGTGAAAAATGATCTATAACTAGATCAAAGAGGTAGCATTTTGCACTGCAGCAAAACAATAACTTGTTACTAGTTAACAAGTCTTAATTTAGAAATTTTTAATTACTGAGTTTTTTTTTCTGTTATTAGACACTAATAAGCTTAATCTCTGGTCTGTGTGTAAAAATGTACAATAATCTATATAATTATAATATTCAAGATGAACGAGGAAAATTGATTACTATATTTTTACTCTAATATTTATGTAACTATTATTCAACAATAACAATGTCTTAATTTACTATTCAGTAGGATACCCCTCATTAGAACTACATTTTGTGTGTATTATTTCATCTCAGAATTATTGATTGTTTTTTAATTAATTTTTAAAAGCCTGATGTAGACCTCAATGACATTAATTACATTTTCTCAAACGTGTATCAGTTCAATTGCTGCAACTAAGTCACATCAAACATTACTTACATTCATTTGGTGATTTTTTTCTTCTCACAATTTTTATTTGTTTTGGCACATAAAGATTTCACTCATTAACAATCATCCTGATGGTCTTCGCTATAAAAGTATTAATTATGTTCTTCCCCAATCAAAAATTCTATAACTTATTTTTTTATAGTTAACACAGCAACAACAGAAAACCTGAGGTTGATTTGAGATAGAAGTATTTTCATCACAGCATATCTTTTAAATATCTTTGAAATGAATTACTCAATAATTATTATTCTATAGAATTAATAAATTTAGTAATTGCAGTATAATATTTTTCTTACGTATATAAGAAACCAATGCCATGTCAGCAACTACCTGACACCTGTCACAAAAACTTGACATGAATGTGACACCGTTGTGAACCCAGGAATAAGGTTCTGCTCTCTGGGTTGGCTGTCTGGAAAATCTTGCTCAGTTGACTCACTGCGCCATTTGCACTTCATAAATTTACCAACCTGAAATGAATGAAAAAAATATTTATTTAGTGTTTTATGCTAGTAGCAAAGATACAGTACAATCTAACTACTTGGTAATGTTTGTTAAAATTCATTTATTAATTCACTATTAATCGAATTTTAGTTGATTTTGAAAATGATTACAAAAATATAGTTACCAAGCTTGTCCCTTTATAAGCATGATGTCATGCATACTAATTTACAGTCAAACCAAATCAAGCATTCCTCCTCAAAAATAAGAAAAATTGATATGTTCATTCTTTGTTTCAATGCATCATCATCATTATATCCAGGGGGGGCCTCCCATATAATAATGACCTGGGTATGCTCGGTGTACCTTTCAGGGGCTAACAATGTGGCTTTGGCACTTCTCAGGGTGTTGAGCCTCAAAAGATCTACAGCAGGAGCTTATGCAGTACCTTTTAGGGTATCAAGCCAAAAAAATGTGACAGGGTTTATGTAGGAATTGGAACCTCTTAGAGGTGAAAAAAATTTCAAGCCACACCCACAAAACAGGATCTTGGTTCTTTTCAAAATTTTCAACAGGCACCCCGTCTTTTTGATATGGGAGTCCACTCCCCCCTCCCCCCCCCCCCCCTGGGCATTATATGTGTCAGCAAATAAGGCTGCTTTCTTTTAGTCACTACTCATTTTCTTTTTCAAACTCTTTTCAATGCTAACACCTTTCTCTATTTGACATTCCAAACCAAAGGAAACTGGTCACTAACGGCTACATAACAATTCATCAATACTTACACGAAATGGTGAAATGACAAAATGTACTACAATTAGCCTAAATAGCTCTCTGGTTAGCCTACATTTGTAAATATGGTGTTCAGGGTGGCCTAAATATCACTGACTTGAAGGTAGGTAGTGCTCAATAAGTAAGTAATAAGTTAACCGTATCCCACATTGTTAAGTGCCATTTCATCATTTCGCCATTTCTGGTTTTAAACATGCCCTTGAAGAAACTTTTGTCAGTTGCTGTGTGCTCTGCCTACCTCATGTAGTCCTTCTTGCACTGCTAAAAACTCCACATTTACTGTCACTGAAGATCCCGATGGACAACATCTGTCACAGATGAGGACATGGTTATTAAAACAAAACTGCAACTGCTTATTATACAGGGTATGTAACTATGAAGACTGTTAATAAACAGTTACAAGTTAAATGACTGTGAAAATTACTAATCAATGACAATGGCTGAGAGTAGGTAAATGTATTGTTAATTAATAACTTGAAATGTCAAACCTGGCTCATTTAAGTGAAAAAAGATACTAGGTAATTTGTGTAAAAAGTCTGAAAACAATCTGACGCTATAAAAACAATCTGACCCTTGTTCATATACACTGTACTTTAAATTTGCAGTGCAGAATCAACTCGCCTCCAGATTGAGCAGTCATGGTTCAAGCCCTGGCTGGGGACATTGTTTTGTGTTCTTGGGCAAGACACTTTACTCTCACAGTGCCTCTCTCCATCCAGGTGTATAAATGGATAACACCCAATTTAATGCTTGAGTTAAACCTGTGATGGACTAGCATCCCATCCAGGGGGGAGTAGAAATACTCTTAGTTGCTAAATGCTACTGAAACCGGAGATAAGCACCAGCCTAATGGGTCTCTTGGCTTGTATGCAGACCTAACTTTTTTTACCAGGAGGGCTGACCTGTTTTACACAGTGCTTCTATTTTAGGAAAGGTAGAAAGAATAATCTTACCCTATTCTCACTTTAGGTTGCAAACACACTACAGATTGCTCAGTAGCAGAAATATCGCGTGTTCTTGCCGAGCCATTATTTACAGGATTCCAGATCAGGGACACATTCCCATCATCTTGGTCAGTGTTTGTGACTGTGTACTTCACCTGGAATCTAAACAGGACATGAAAGCCATTAGCAGCCAGAATTGCAGGTATGCTGCCAGCATTAAAGATCTATAACAGTTTTGAATTCCAAAACTTTTATTTAAATTAGTTTATGTAGTGGGCTGTAGCTTTCACTCGCATGAAAACAAACCAGGTAATTAAAAAGAATTAACATTTACTGAAAATGTCTGACAATGTTCATTTGGAGCTGTTCCTTGCCAAAACCCAAAATTTTAATGTTATGACTATTTATTAGATGTATTGTATTGTCTTAAGTTTTTAGCTTTTATTACTTCTGTATTTTAGACATTTAATGTATATTTTAGACTTTTATTTTTAGGAGGACCCTCCTGAAAACCACCGCTAGGTGATTGGAGGCCTCCTCTTAGAACATTAATTATTTATATTTATTATATGGCTGTGTCTCACAAGGACTGGGAACTACCGAATTCACGAATTTGATTGGCTGAAATCGATATTGACCGCGGTCTAGATTTTCCCATCTGGACCGGCATCCAGACCGGTTTCATTTTGCGTTGAAAAAGTAGCAAACTAAAAGACAAAAATGTTCACCATTTTCTTTTATTTTCTTCTCAATCATTTATGGAAGTGCCAAAAAGCCTGATGACAAAAAAAAAGTAGAGAGGACAAGCAAATTTTGGCAGGTTTAAGTTATGCCCATCGCCGTTTGCAAGCAAAATGTCAGCTAGTACAAACCAGTTACATTAAACAAATTAAAGTTTTCTTCTTTGCCATATAATAAACATGTTATTAACCGAGCTAAGTCAGTCTGTATGGGAGAATCTTGACCTCAGTCGTGTGTACAGACCTCACTACATTTGGTCTGTACTCATGACCTCGGTCAAGATTCTCCCATACAGACCTCCTGCTCGGTTAATAAGAGCTAAGTATTATTGTATTTCATTTTTAATTATTATTTATTAAAACTAAATACCTTTCTCCCTTTCTAACACTTGACTGACAACGTGCTCTAACACTGACAGAAGACCTTCTTACAACAAAGACAGGAAGACTGTTGAAAAGGAGAAAAAACAAACAAAGAAAATGCTGATTGTAAACATGGAGATTATACAGCCTGGGTATGGGAGATAAGACTCAGGTACCCTTGCTTAAAATAGGCCAAGAGTGCAAGTGAGCCCTTTGTTGCCCACTGAATGAGGGAATGGATGGGGGGAAGAGAGACATTTAAAGCACTTCAGGTCTTACATTTTTCTTCTAAAATAGGGAATGTGGACCCTGATCCCTTCCTCAGATTTGTCAGTGATGTGGATCTAGAACTGTTCAATACATTGACACTATTATTTGAATAGATCTAGGCTGTCTGGCAAATTGTTGATAACAAAATACATAATAGTACCTGTAAGTGGTGTTTATTGTTTGATATCGTTCCTTGAGTGTTTCAACACCCCAAGTTATTGACCCTTTAAGTGCCACTTCCAGTTGCTGAAAAAGAAAATATCGTGATCATTTTCATGCAAACATACATAACGCATACATGTAATTATGTCAAAAGATAATAACTTGTTACGTACCAGAATTAAAGCTGAGACAATCCACAAACCCTAACAGACTAGAGGGCACACTGCAGTCTGGTTTGGAACTTTTTTGCCCCCCATGGGTAAACAGTGATGATGGCAAAGCCAGTAACCCCTACTAACACATGTGTATAACAATTTATTTTATCTTGGTAGCAATATTAATATGATATCTTCTAGTTCTGTTCATGATTTTATTTATTTATTTTCATCACCCAGACTGCTAAATAAGCATTGCGAAATGGTCCCACGCAGCAAGCAAAAAGCGCCCAGGCATCTAAGTCATGCTCTTGGCTGGCTACAATAAAAACCCATGGGTAAAAACCTACATGTAGTGGTTTAAAAACCTGCTGGCAGAAATTGCCATTTCAAAACCCCAAAACATAAAAACCTGCATAGCCAAGCAAGATCAAGCAGGTTCTTATATGTGAGTTACAGTTAAATTATGAACTCTTGTTATAGAGGCAACACTACATGATATTACCAAGCTATAATCAGTTGTGTTAAGCTTATCATGTTGTGAACAAATACTGTACACTTAAGGGCCAAACCCAAGTTTATTAATTTGTCTGCTTATCAACAACTATATCTCCTCCATAGAAATTAAGACCCTACTTACATGTAGCCTAAATTGCCAATAAGTATCCCAAATTACCAGAACATACTTTGGCAGACTTCAAACAGTGTAGGTTCTTACACTTGGGTTTTTACTACATTGAACATGTACTCTACCGGGCTATTCAATCTCCGACTGATTCCTTAGAAATAGAGGGCAAAATCAGTCACCCACCCCAGCAGTAAAGCTGCCTATTTCACAACTTTGTGACAACCTTACAAGATGATGGTATTGCGAGCAATAATAGTGGTAAGGAGAAGTGTATGTGAAGAAGTCTTAGTTTGCATAAACCTCATGCCACACTTTATAATTTTAGTATAATTAATACCTTGTTAAAAGCCATCTGGTTCTCGTGATAGATGATTCTGAATAGAAATGCATAGTGCTCCCATGGTCTGAGAAGAATTGGATGTTCACTTGATAAATTTTCACTGGCTGTGACTGGGAAAACGTCTAAACAGGAAAACCTGCAAAAGCAAAATAGAAAAAAATAGTTAATATGCAAATAGAAGTTTAAAAAAGCTTTTAACTGTCAATTGATATTATTTTGTTTCTACGTATCATCATAGAAAAGAATTGTCATCAGGGCTCGAAAAAAGGGTCACCCAGTTGTCTGGGACAAACTTGTAGACTTTCTTGCTAGGTAGGTTACTTTTCATTCTCACTTGCCTGATGGGCAAGGGCTCAAGCAAGTCATCTTGCAATTAAATAAGAAAAAAGTAAACATACAAATAAAAACCGCTTGTCCAAAGGGCAAGCTGCTACTCAAGTTTTTTGTCAAGCCCTGATTATGTTATTTGACATAGTCTTGTGATAAGATGATACTCTTAAACATTTAACTTACCCACGAATAAACCAAATGAATATTATTTACTTTTTGTAAGCAAAGTACAGTTCCATGGGACCCAGAGAATTGTTTAATTGATTTAGTTCTGCACATGAAAATCAATAAGAACAGGAAAGTAAATTAAAAGTCATACAATGTACTGTACCTTGGTTTTGAGTCCTGTTTCAAGTGACCTAGACTGTGGATCATGTTCTTTACATTTTCCACAGCTACATCAGAGCTAGTGTGTATAGCAACTTCATTAAGATGGACTGATTTACCCAAAATGTTGATAACTGGAATTGAAGAAAAAAATCAGTCTCTAACTTGAAGGAAACAAAAAGAAACTGAACAAATGGGATCCACACAAAAATTAGTAAGACTAAAAGGAAAATGTTGTTTTCACTGACTGAACTATGCGAAATATCGACAAGAAAGAAAGTTCTTGTGCATGGCAAGGAATACAACTAGAATTAGAGAAGACAAAAATCCATCTCTAATAAAAAGAAACTGAACAAGTGGGATCCACATGAAAACTAGTCACACTAAAAGGAAAATGTTCTAACTTTTAGTTGACTGAGCCATGCAAAGAGACAAGAAAGAAATTTTTTGTGCATGGCATTGAATACAACTGTAAGAGAGCACTCAACAATTGAAATCTGCCCTATACAAACTTCACCTTCAATGCAAAGAAAATGCTTGCCGGCCACTTGAAAATACTTGCAACGAAGTGTTGGAGGCGTTATAACTGGAAGAGTAGCATTCACTGCAAATCAAACAACAATAATATAGAGAACTTGATTGACAACAGCTTGATGGTACACTCTTTCCAATAATTTAACAGATTACTTTTACATACTAACAGGACTAAACGTGAAAGGATGTTCAAGAATGTGGAGTATATAATTCTATTTTGACTTAACTAGTCTAATAACCTTGACACTGTTGGGAAAATGGATCTATATACCAAGGAATTTCATGCATTGCACAAAATAAAATGCTTATCAATGAAAGAACAAAGTAAAGTCTTTACAACATCATTTTATTGTGGACAACAACTGCATGTATAAATAAAATAATGTAAGTTCTACTCGAGAACTTGAATACAGCGCAACCTTGAATGATCTAACACACTTTAAACTTCTGACGATAATAAATAAACTAGCCATTTCATTAATAATTAATGAAAAATCAACACATGGGTTGGCCTTTTTTCAATGAATATGTCACAAACATTTAATGACCCACATTCATTTGGAACTGAGTTAGCCGATAGACAACAGCCAGAAGAAGGTCGACCATCACCTGGGAGATACTGTCGTGACTTAACTTACCTATACACCGCCATGCATTCTTTGATTCTTCCATAAGATCATCTGGATCATGGTGTACTAAATATCGTTTAAAGTCAATATTGTGAGCAGCTTCTGTTTCATGAAGGATGTTTAATTCAGGTGTCCAGACATTCACAGACAAACGCATTCTTCTGGTCAATGCTGGCAATGAGTCGAGCACAACATTCAGAGGATAAATGATATCTCCCCGAGTTGTAATTTTTGGCTCAATCTGTTATAAAGAGTTCAGAAACTTGTTAATAATTCATAACTGAAATACAACAGAAATGAATGTTTAATGAGTGTCTTTAAATTTGATAAAGACACCGCTAAATTTTGCAGCCAATTTTCTCCAGAAAAATAATGATAAACGCAAAGATTATTCTACAAATGAGTAGATCTACCACAAACGCTTTTGAAGCTGTTCAAAAAACTTGCAGCATGTGTTTTATTGGGTTTAAAACACTCGGTTATGCTTCGTGTTTGAAATCCGATAAAACACCACTGCTCGTTTTTTAAACATTACACATGTACATAACATACAGTATTTATAATCGACTGTCAAATAATATAATGTCATTATTGTTTATGGGCTTAACTGTAGTTTACATGTCTACATCCTTGCACCCTTCAAAAAATGGCAGAAACTGACAACTTTAATGATACATGCCCATAATAATTTTTATTTATGTAGTCTCTCTTCCATCGTTTTAAAGAGGAGTATAGGCAGGGCTTTCAATAAGTTTTGAAATAGCCGTCTGAGCTAACTAAAGTAGGTGGCAAACTGATGAATTTTTTTAATAATTTGAGTGAAAATACAGACAAAGTTGGTGGCGGTAAGAGGTAAATTCTGACAAAGTAAGCAGCGATTTTCGCTGGTTGCCGGCTTCTAATGAAACCCCTCATATAGGGGTCATATCTTCATACTCCCTCGAGTGAAAACTGAACAGTTAAGACAGGCTTTTGTAAATTGATGTCTTTTTAGATATATTTCTTAATATCTTTTTTAACTTCATATATTTTTTTATACATATGACTGGTTTTCAGCTAAGTTTATTATTGATTGTAACGTCACACGTATATTGTGCCTGATCTTTCAATAAAGACTTTTCGTCCAAAGTGGTCATAATAACAAGGTGGCCATATTAATGGGGTGGCTCTAAAGGTTCTATTGTACCTCAATATTAACAGCTGAAATTTCCATACTTCCTTTTAGAGGTCATTGAGATCATCTTTTCAATATCAATGATTAACATAGGCACCCACTTGAGAATCTTATCAATCCCTCTCTGTTTTCAATATCTGGCAAAACTATATTTTAAAACTTAATATCGCTGCTTGGCTCTGCACTTATATTCTGACTTTAATATTAACATTATCACAGTAAATGTTATTCAAAGGGAGGATAAAACTAAATATATCCCCTGTATAAATCACTCTCCAGTGGATAGGATATGTAGTTGGTTTTGTTAGCATCTATTAGGGACTGATTCATTTGGTGAATATACATGTACTTGTATATGGCATTACCCTTCAAACAACCAGGCACAGCTATTCACATCAGCTACATGATCTGAAAGATTATGTTTAGGCAGAATTGGGAGAAATTTCAATCGAGAAAATGTTATCCACCACTGTAATAATTGCATTCATGAATTCGACTTTTTTTAGACTTTCTTTCAAACGAGAATGGTGTGTAATGATTAACAATAGAGCAACAAAATGTATCAAAAATTGGTTTATAGTGATTTCCTTCCCAAGATTTGGCCAGAGATCGCGCTCCGCAAAAAAAGAGAAACAATCATAGTAAAAATCAACAGTGTTAGTTATACATTTACCATAAAACATTTTAACAAAATAGATTTTAAAACTACTTTAAATTGTTGCACACTAAACAACAGTTAAAATGGCAAACATATCACATTTCGTCTCAAAAATGGTCAAATAAGTTATCGCTTTAATAAATTATAGGAATTTTAACCTCATTTTGCGCACACAAACTGGTAGACACAGAATTGCTTAGAAAATGGTTCCAAAGCCAAATTATTGATGCTAAAGAGATTAAGGTTACCTTTTTTCGCAAGTCATCATCTTTTCCCTTCACTTTCGAAGAGTTAATAGGCCAGCAAGTAATAAGTCCGCCTGCATGTGCGTCATCCTTTCTGCTCATTAAATCAATGCTGCTCACACTAACAGACATACACACATGCAGCAGGCGTTTTTTCCATGCTTGGAAATTCGCATCTTCTCGATTCCTTCCTCGAAACTGAGCGATCAGAAAAAAGCATAGGCGCTCTCCGGCGTAGCATGAATTCCTCGAGCCTAGCTCTATGTCTGATACAGGATCATTCGTGAAAACCTGAGGCAGAAAGATCAAAAAGTTGCTGTCTAGTTCTTTGCCCGCCATGAAAACCGGGTCGCCATCTTTTCCAATGAATGAGTAACTACATCATGTATGGTGATTTGTCATGTCCCCATGACGAAAGTAGTCGTACCCAGTCCCTGTAGTCGACCTTCGTCCTTTTCATGTGACGTCATCATTTTCTAAAATCGAAAACTGAAGAGCCACCGAAGTTTTTATGCCCATCAGGCATAAGAGGGGGTAAATTTGTATCTGTTCACAATGTTACAGCTCAATAGTGTGCTTCGTTTGAAAACCAGCGTATTTTGCATTTCAGAGTTATGGCGGTGCGTGACACAAAGCTACAATTGCATTTGTCGAAAAATATATACCTGTCTCATGATTTTTAGCTTTTTTAGAACTTAGATCATTAGGAAAAGTGCTTATGTAAATGTTTGTTTGTTCAGTACAGATAATCAGTCGCCTAGATAGCCAAAGTAAGTTCCAGATGTTTACACTATTTCCGATCACAATTTCTTGACTTCATCCACTAAATGGTTTTTTAGTTATCTACTATTTGAAGACTCGACACTTAATCAAGCGTTATTGTAATGATTTAGACATCAAATTAGTGTTTTCTTCCTTTAAGATAGGTAACCTTTTTGGTGTGAAAGACCCTATCCCCGGCGGGTTCCGTTCACATGTGGTTTATAAGTTTACATGTGCGGGCTGTAAATGCCTGTTATGTCGGCGAAACCACCCGACATCTTTCCACACGCGTACGTGAGCACTTAGCCGTTGACAAGGCCTCTCACATTTTCAAACATCTTCAGAATTCTGAACGTTGTCGCTCATTGTGTTCAATAGACTGCTTTCATATTTTAGATCACGCCGCTACCAGCTTTCAACTCAAGATAAAGGAGGCTATCCATATTCAAAAAGAACTACCTTGCCTCAATCATCCATTACACCATGTAAATCTAAAATTATCCTTTTAATTTACACCTTTTCACGTTCTTTTGTTACTATTTGTCTTAATTAGCATTTTTGTCTACTTATTATTCAACTTGCTTTGTAATCATTCAACTGAAGATGACAGAAGTTCTGTCGAAACATGTCTTGTAAACTTAAAAGATTGGTCGTTTTCCTTAAAATTATCTACTATTGCATTGCGCATCCCGTACTGCGCACGATTTTCGCGTCATTAGCGCGCACATGAACACTTGCGCGTACAAAACGAGATTTCCCTCAAACTAAGCTCGATAGCTAAATAAATACTCGTTTTCTCTTAAACGAGCACGGTAACCTCCACTTTTCATTTCATAATCGCAATGAGAACTATATCCTTAGTAACTGAGAAAAAAATTAGCAGAAATCTATGGCTACTTTTTCGACAAATGAAATAAATACTACAGAGGGAGACATAACGGGCCCAACAACGTCCAACTCTGTGTGTCTAACGCGCTGCATTGAAAAATAATCGAGCTTATCTGTTGCGCACGAAGATTACCAAAAGTCACCTAAATAACCGTATTTGTCAGCATTGTGGCGTGAAAACAAGCACGGTGACCCCCTCTCTTTACTACGTTTTTAATATCACCTTGTCCTGTAACAACAGCATACCAAGTTTCATCGGAAATCTATGGTGGGTTCTTTTACTAGGGAATCACCTTAAAAGGTACATTCTGGAAAACGCTGACGCAAACGCGTGTCTGAAATCACGTCTGGAGCGAGGAAACATGCCCGAAAACATTCGAGATGCGACCGCCAGACCGTCAAGTTGTCAACTGTAAATAAACTTTTCGAGGACAACTCTCAAAGACAAGTTAATCGAAGGAATCTAGCTACCGCTCACAGTTTAAGTTTATTTTGTTCATAAAGGTTTATACAAATCTATCCATAAAAATATATAAAATTGCTCAGTAATATATAATTTCTGGACGAAATATAACTCCAGAAAAATTTTACAACTCTTTATGAAAAGTTTATATATGTCTCTGGGGCAAATGCGAGAAAAAGACCCAATTATAAAATATAACTTTCGCGCTTTTCGAAACTATTACACAGTTTAGTAAAAGAGTACACTTGAACATGAGTCCTCATCATCAAAAACAAACTTGTGTTCTTCTACATTGTTGGAATTTGTGTGACTGCTGCCATTTAACAAACAAGTGTTTGTGTCGACTGGATGAATCTCGGAAAACTCTTCCTCAATGTCAATGTCATCCTCAACAATTTCAGCGTCTTGTTTCATTTCCTCCAACTGTGTGATATCACCGTAGAAGTTTATTCCTTGGAAAAGGCTCCTGCGCACCGCAAACCGTTTTAACTCCGATTCCAAGGGAGCATGGAAACGACCGTTTCTGCGCACAAGCAATTTTCCAGTTTTCCGGCAGCAGCGAGAAAACCTGGCCAAAAATACTACCAGCAAAAATATAAACAAGGCTACAAAGACTGATCCGATAAACACGAATATTATAAACACGATCTTTTTCCTCTCATGTTTGGAATTCTTTGATGGCGTCGAAGGAGACGTGAAGGGAGCTGTCGGAGTTACGGATGGCCTCGAGATCTCTCTTAATTCAAACGCTACAAATCTCGTTCCGTTGTATGTAAATACGAATGATCCGTTTTTTATTACTGCCCAAAGTTCGCTTGTCAAGTTTCTGCCACGTGCGCTTTTGATCACGAAAAGAACATCTACAGAGCCGCAGATTACTTCATGAACTATGACGTCAGACTTAGAGATCTGTAGCAGATAGGTCAGTGTGGTTATGAAACTAGCTTTGAAATCATCCTCGTTTGTGATGGCGCTACAATTAGCGTGGAACTTTACCAGAAACGTTTCATTGACTACCGGTGAAGCTGCACTTGGCTTTGAAGAAGACGATTCCAATGTGTGCAGGTTGTTGGAAGAAGAAACTTTTATTCCAGTGTAAGACAAATTGCCGAGGGTTTCGCTCGAACGAGAAGATGATTTTGTTCCCAGGGACGTTAACAATAAAGAAGAGAGTGTAGTTCTTTGCGGCATAAGGGATGTTTTTGTGTTGAATGCTTGATGCGGAAGCGTAGAGAAGCGCGAAAGTGAAGGTTGAAACTTTGATGTGGTTGTTACCAATGGCGATGACAATGATAATAATGAGGAAAATGAAGACGGTAACAACGGCAAAGGTGATATTTTTTCTGTCATTGATGTAGACACTGATTCTAAGGATACTGGTGGTAAAGAAGCAGTTAATGACAACTGCAATGACAAAGGCAACGGTGAGAATGTTGGAGAAGAAGGTTTTGGTACTGTTGCTGGACTGATAGGTGTCGTTGCTGGTCTGGTCTTTGTTGTTGTTGAGGATGCTGACGATGACGATGACGATGTCGATGTTGATAAAAACAACGATAAGTCTGTTGTTTGCAATGAAGATAACGTCGACAACGATGCTGTTCTTATTCGTAATGTATCCTGAAATGTTGACGGCAACGATGACAAAGGTAATGGCAGTGACTCAACTGTGGATTTTAATTTTGATTCTTTGGATGATAAGGGCCACAGCCGTAATGGCAATGTCAATGCACGTGACAATGACGTCACTGATGAGTGTGACATAGGTTGTACACGTGACTGTTGTGTCAACAACACAGCGTTTGTCACGGAAATTGTCACAGGTAATGACAAAGTTGAAGGTGTTGGTTGAGCAGAGGGTAATAACAGCCGACTTGAATTTGATGGTAATACAGAAAGTGATAACCGAGGTGAAGCAGGAATGGGTACGGCCACCGTGTCTTTCAGTGTTGATGACGAGGACAACGATGATGAAGACGAACGCAGCTCCAAAGACAGTGAAGGCAAAACCAACGAAGATGAAGATGGTACTGGTGAGGAGGAGAGGGTGCTGATCATGATGGAGGGAGAGGATGAAGACGAGTACGACAAAGTTGATGTCAATAATAATGTTATCTTTGGCATAAGGGACAATGAAGACGACTTCAAGTTCTCTTTTAATCCAGATACCAGCACAAAAGAGGTAGCTTCTACACGACTCTTGCTGCCTTTACTCGACGATGAGTAGCGTAGAATTCCTGTTTTGTACCAAAGGGGATTGGTGAGTGAAGACCTTAAAAGGCTTGTCGCGAGGGAAGCAGCACTCACTCCCATTATAATTTTATTCTGTCCACTTGAGATTTCTCCTGAAGCCGAATCTAATGCTGATGAGCTCTTTGACAAATGCGGAAACTTCGAAGGCGTTATAACAGACCGTTGTAGCGTTTTAGACTGTAGAGAATCAGACGAGAGCTTTGAAGAAAACAAGGAAGATTTTCCCAGTTCATGGGAAGAGTTGGTTGACTTCGAAGACGCCTTGTTTTGCGTTTCATCGGTTGCCATGGGCACTGACTTATCCAGCATGTAGTACGTTAAACTAACAAGGGGCGCTGAAGTTTTTTCGGATTTCTCCATGTCAGTGATTCGGTATGTTGAAGTAATAGTGCCTGACATTTTCGTCGATGTGCGATTACTCGGTTGTCGTGTCCCCAGCACCGGTGAATATGCTATCACGGGCGTTGTCGATGTGGAAAGCTTCTTCGTCAAATATCCCGTTACATTGCCTTCTTTAACATTGGAAGTTTGCGTTGACAAATCGTTGGATGACTGAGTGTTGTGTAATGGCGAAACGATGGTTGACAGGTACACCGTGGTCCGAGAAATGGAGGCATTAGACTTATGAAAAGAAGCTGTGAAGATTCCAGTAGCTTTACCTTTGGAATAACTCTCCGTGGAGTGCCAAGACGATTCAGTGGAAAATGCAGCAAATGTACGAATGCGCTCAGATGAAATTTTCGTGTCTTCTGAGGATATACCTTCCTTGTCAACCAATAAAGACTTCGAGCAGGGAGATGTGAAAGGTAACGCGGACAGTGACATCGACTCCACCATGGTCAGGAGAGATTTGGCGGAGGGCGTCGCTGCGGTTTCAGTGAGAAAACTCGAGGTGAAAACACCAACAGTTCTTTCTTGAAGGCTACCTATGTCAATGTTGCTTGTTTTTAATGACGCCATTTCTGAACTCTTTTCATCTTGACTTACACTGTTTGAAAGCGTTCTCGATGTGACCAAGCGTTGCTCAGATGTGCTCACCGAGTTTTGTACACCAACATGAGATGTTTCCCTCACTCTCATCAGAGGCGTAGGAGAGACTGGTCCAATATCTGCAAGATGAATTTTTGTTTTATTGTGAGCAGCGCATATATCTTTTACGTAACTTATAAGTAGGTTCTCAACCTGTAGGAGCAGGGCTGACCAGTTGGTTGCACCGACTACCTTGGTATGTGTAAACGAGACTCAGCAAACAGCAAAAGGGAAAAACCCGAGTTTGGTCCAAATGTGCAATTCAGCGAATGTGTCTTCGACCATCACAAAACAACAGTAAGGAGTAGCAATAGGCCACGTTCGACATACCAATATTCTAACACGGCTCCGAGGCTTTCAGGACACATTTCTATACTTGGTGGTGTTTTCTTTGTATCCAAGTCTCTTTTGGTAATTGAGAGACTAAAGAAACTTAAAAAAATTACAATTTTTACACCCGAAAGCCTCGGAGCCATGTTAGAATATTGATATATCGAACGTGGCTTCTTAAAAGCGTACACGAGGTACTGCAACGGGACAAAATAAGAAAGGGGAAAAATATCTTGCTGCCTAGTCCCCAGGCCGCCTAGGCTTGATGGTTAGGTGACAGGCCCAGAACGCCATGCGCACCGCGTGCACCTCAGGGGAGGAAACCGCGTCACACTCGCTAGTAAGGCCCCGTCCCACACTGCACTACGCCCGAGAAATGTGAAAACGCAGCTTTATTTCTACGGTTAGGCCTACCGTCCACACTAATCCGTCACGAAAACGAAGCTTTTCGAAAACGCTATTCAAACCGGTGGATTTTGAAAACGCCGGCTTTGCGTCTTAACGTGGACGGAAAACATTTTGAGAGCGGAGCTTTTCGAAAATGATGGCGTTACGAAAATCTTTTTATTTCCCTGCCCGAGTTTTCGTGGCGGTGCGTTTTAAAGTCCTCTGTTATTTTAATTTATAAGACCTGATTTGGGGTTTCAGTGATGCTGAATAGCCAGTTTTAAAAATTTTGTATGGTTCATGCACCTGAAAAATGAATCATACTAAAACGACTTACTATAGGCCACTATACCACAACGAATATTTAATTACAGTACGATGTAAACCAAACTACCCTAAATAGTAACAGAGCTTTCTCCTCGACGATCTCTTTGCATTCATTCGGCCCTGACGACTGCCAACACACTGACGACGAAAATTAATAACAATTGAAAAAAATTACTTTGGAGTTGTCAATAGCATTTATGCAATCGGTATATTAAAATTGCACTTAACGCTCCATTTTAGTTCCTCCTTTTACATTAAAGATGAAGTCGGCCCCTTAATGTTTAGCAAATGTTTCCGCGGTTCCCTTTTGACGAATCCATCAAATATGTGGAGAAAGATATAATTAATTTGTCCTCAATTGATGGCTATTGTGTTTTTGTTTCAGTTTGTAACTGCTTATCAGTGAGTTATGTGATAAATGATTCTGACTGCCTCAAGCGTTTATTAGTTAACATAATCTGACCTTTTCAATTTTTCTTCTGTTGATTTTTTGATAACGGCAACCGTATTTTTATTCCAATTTGTATTCTGCTTTTCCTGAAGTCACAAATTGTAATTTGTGCTTTCCGAAATGGGCAAATATCTTTCACTTATTATAAATGAAAAAGCAATATGTAAGCTTATTAATTACATCATTGCCAAACATTTAATACATTCAAAGAGGTTGAACGCTTAAACTGAGCAATAAAAGTGATAACAATATGATTTTAATATGTTGGTTTGTTTTCAAGAAACGCTTCCCTGAAAGGAAAGCATTTATTCCTTGGCAGAACATACAGAACAAAAAAAATTACAATGAAACTCGCGGAAGCTTTAGTCTAAGTTTATATATACCTCAAATATCAGATATTCAGCTCATTTTCGCTTTCTTTTAGAGATATTGTACCAATTTTAGTCATAGCAATAATAAATACCACATGAAAGTAAAAATAATTCGAAAGTTTTCTCGTCGGAAATGCATTTCTCGGGCATTCTTTCCTAATTTGTTTATTCGGGAACCGCTACCTGTTGTAAACAACACTATGCAAACATGAATGAAACGAGACTGAAAGATCTGAATAATCGCAGCTTACCGTGATTGCAAGAAGACGGACCACACATTGTCGTAGATTTGACACCAATATCTCTTTTTTCCCTCCTTTTCTCTTCGCATCCTTCCCAAATGCGATGAACAACATTGTCACATTTCGCTTTGAAAGATTCACACCATTCCGTTTGTCGAAGTCCATCAATCAAATGTGTTGTCCATTTTTGCATGTTAATTTCTTTCAAAGGGATTTTTGTTAACTCGGTGACTTGTTCTTCGGTTAAACGATAGACAGTTTCCTCTAAAGCTTGTTGTAAAGAGCAGCATAACGTAGAAATAAATGAAAATGCCCATCTCGCTTCTTCGCGAGTTTGTTCCACGCTGAAAACAAACAACTTGATCAATTGCTCGTCGTTCAAACATGGTACTTCAGTACAATCACAGCTATCGTTCCAAGGCGTCAAAGGGCTGTGAAAGAACTTGTAAAAATTCGCTTCCACGACTTCAAAAGCTAGTTTCGTCGCCGTGTCATCTCTCAATCGGAATTCAAATCCAATGTATTTCGTTTCGGGCTTGTTGTCGAAGAAGAAAGCACAAGGTTTTCGAACCCAATTTGACGGCGAAGTTTGAATCGAAAAATCGCACCGTTGACAAGTTATGAATGTGTACCCTTGAAACAGGACAGAAAAGGCCAAAACTTTCCCAATCGACTCCATAGTCATTCGAAAGTATCCATACCACATGCACACAAATAAAACGGAAAGCAACCCGATCGAATTCGGAAAGCGATAACACTCAATTTGCACATGGCTGTCTCGCGCTAAAATTCAAATTGTCAAAAATGTCAAGTCATGTCAAGCGTGACTTACACGCCACACGCGCGGGGCTTTTGGGAATTAATAATCACTTTTAAAACGACCAGCTGTTAAAAACTTGTTCTAGAACTGGAGTGTAATCCTGTTGTCACCTCTTTAGCAGCTTGTTAGCCGAACACTCGAACAAACTCTCGTGTAGTGAGTTTTCGATCACGTATGAGGAAACATGATTTGTTTTTGCGATAGATTTGTAAATAAGCTTTTTTCTCACGCCACACCCAGCATAAACATACAAACTGCGCCATAATTGTCTGAGGTTTCGTTATGTTTCCATCAAAACTTGATAAAAGGTAAATCAGCGGGGGACTTGTTGTCAAAAAAATTCGCTAATTAGAATTTGAAAGAAAGCTTTTCAGTGAAGCACAATTTAGAGTTGAGAAGCCGTTTTAATTTATAAGCTTTATTCTTTCAACTTTGTTTTTGGATTGTTTGTTTACTTTTTATGCTACATTTCCGATCCAACGTTCGACTTTTCATTCCGATCCAACAATTTTTCAGGAATAGTAACTCTCGACGTTCCCTGGCATTTGCACTATTTACGAGGTCGAGATAAAAGAAACATTTTTACCTAAAAGTGTCTAGAGGGGTTATACTAGGTTGCGTTGCCGTAGAATCACAATGTTGACAATGCTAAGCAAATGAAGGAGAGACAAGGTATTAGTAGAAAAATAAGTTGTTGAGCAGTCTACAGTGCACGTTTTCTCGTAATCAGGGCTAGTTTATTTGGGGGGGGGGGAGGGGTGATGAAAATAACTACTTTTTACCTTTGAGAGCCATCTTATCAGCGAAGTTGCTAAGTGACGTTTCAGATCCTGCGTATTTTTTATAGATCGTTTTCACTGTAACGCAATAAAAACATAGGCACGCAAGGCGTGCAAGAGTTATTTTTTTCCTGTGAAGTTTTGGAGATAGAAGTATTCATGGTACAGTAATGATTTGGTTAATTTGACAAGTTTTTTTGGTTGCGATGTTACATCGGTCATGGTAAGATAGCTAAATAGTAAGCCATAAAATGTTTGACTGAACAAACTACAGTAATCTGACCCGTCTCCAGATTAATGTAGATACCATCTCATTTTCTAACAGGCAACTTGATTCGCTCTTTGATACAACCCGCACTGTGATTGGTGTGACACGCGCACATGCATAACTCCCTCGCTCACCGATCACATAACCCTTCCAACCCCCAAGAGAAATTTTTGCTCAAAAATACTCAAGTTAGTTTAGAGACTTTCTCGCATTTTATATAAGTCGTACGTTTACCTTTTTACAGAACACAACACAACTTCACCGAAAATAGAAAGAAAGAGAAAAAAAACCTCTGACACGTTGAAAGTCTGATTTAATTAAATGCAATTTAACTTGGTGCCACGCAGTCTTCAAAGAACATTTGAACAGTTTTCATACTTTTTACCTTTAAAAATATCGGACTGAAATGAATGTCATCAAATAAAACTATTAAACTGCTACTGCAGAGACGTAAAAACCGTCCAGAAACGAGACCTTCTTTTTTGTTTAATATCCTGGAAACAATAGCCGATAACTTGTCAGCTCTAATTGAATTTACTCCCATATAAAAAACAAAAGTGTTAAGTTACCATTTGTTACTAAAGATAGCAAACATCTCGTGGGAAAGAGTGGTGACGATTCGTCCGCTCTAATTGAATTTACTCCCTTGTGAAAAACAAGAGTGTCAAATTACCCTTTTTAACTAAAAAACAGAAATGCCTCGTTATATTTGCATGCAACAAGAACAAAACAATTGTTACCCGCACTTACTATTGTAAACGTTAGAACTGTTTCAAATCTAAAGTCTCGTCCCCTCTAAAACATGTCCTAAGAACTAGACGCGACGATTCGTGACCTCTAATTGAATTTACTCCTTGTGAAAAACAAAAGTATCAAGTTACCTTTGTAACTAAAAATAAAAATATCTCGTTGCATTTGCATACTACTAACTCGCGAACTGTTTCAAACCTCAAGGCTCATCTCGTTCATTTAACTAAAATCCTCAGCCTAACCCACAGAAAATGTCGAAGTAAACCCAATATATGAATACTTCCTCCTCTTTTATAGAAGAATAAATATGGCCGTTCTGAACTCTATCGGGATCAAATCTTCTCACATACCATTTACCTTTACAACAAGAAATTTGATTAGCTGTTTATAGTAGATCCAATCTGATTGGTGTGACATACATACATCTCTCACTCACTCACTCACTCACTCACTCACTCACTCACTCACTCACTCACTCACTCACTCACCCATTGACCCGTCCATAACATACCCGACGCGCCGACTAAGAGGTATTTTTTTTACAAAAAAATAACTCAAAAATAAATCGAAGACCATCCAGTGGAAAAAGCTATGAAATTATGATGTTAATTATAGAAGATAACTAAATAAGACACTTCTCCAAGTTTTAGGCCTGTGCGTTTCCCCAAACTTCAGATATTCGTCGAAATGTTTCGCAGATATTTACAGAGCCCAGTATGAAAACGGCATGTTGGTGTACCTCCGTGGTACGTGACTCTTCCAGTCGTGACTGTTAGTGCGTGATACGCGTGACACATGAGAACGAGACATGAGGAAGTGAACAAGGCGTAAAACTTTCCGAGAATTCCGAGCGTAGAAACATGGAGTTAAGAGAGATGATTGTACTATCCCTTTCTCTGATTACCTTAGTCCAAGGTTTCAGAGCTGATCAATGCGATCCAAAGCCAATGATAATCAGACATGAAGGAAAAAAAGCCTGCGTTTACCTCGACACAAAGGGCATCAAAACCATAGGCGTGGGTTACAACATGCAAAACAAGGACGCCCCAGAAGTGTTTGACTCCATTGGAGCTGACTACAACAAGTTTGAGAACGGTCCTGTGACAAGGTGGAATGTTCCTTGCAATTGTTCCTCCGTTCCTTGCCTTACCGAAGAGCAGATCGAAGAATTGTTGGATATCAGCTTGAAGACAGCCATCGCAGATGCCCAGAAAGTGATTGCAACCTTCGACGGTCTCTGCTGCTCCGTACAAAATGTGATGGTCGACATGTCGTTCACACTTGGTGGGCCAGGATTTTCTCAGTTCACAACGTTTGCAAACCTCGTGGCCAGGCAATACTGGAAGGCGGCAGGCGATGATTTGACCGTGTCTCTTTGGTGCAAACAAGCAACTGCTCGGTGTATGGAAGACGCAAATTACGTTCGTGCAGGATGCGGTTGTTCCCAGCCTTATCCTCAAGCTTGTGACCCTCAGACATCAGCCTGTTGTGGCAGTAAAGAACAACAGACTTGTTGCAAAGGTAGGATACAAATCAAAAGAGAAGACGGAGCTATCATTTACCGCCCTGTGCTTTACTTCCGCCTTCCACACTTTCACTTTCGTAAGATCGAGTGATCGATTCACAGTTGTCGAGCAAATGATCATAGCGTGACAACTGGTATAAACAAACTCATCCCCTACCTATATATATTCTTTTCTATTCAGAATGAAAAAGAGAAGGTTGTCAGTCTTTTGCAACTGATCAAATTCTCAAACAACCATTAAACATGGTAAAACATGTATGGCAAACAGGCAGAATTCACATGTTTGGATATAAACAAACCCGGCGGAAGTTGGTTCTAGAAGAGCGATGCTGTCTTATTAGACTTATGGGTCAGTTTTGTGTATTGAATTAATTAAAAAAGGTCATCACCATCTCAAACGTGAGAATTCGACGATGCAACAGTTATAAACACCATGGAAACTTAGCTAACGGAATCCCGGCTTACTGCAGTTAACCAACCGAATCGAATTCCTAAGGAGTAAAGAGGAGGTAGGGTAGAGGGATGGGTAATAAACAAGGTATTTTGAAGTCAAAATTTTGATGTCGATGTCAAAACTTGTCTTACAGCTGTTATGTGTCCACCAAAGAGATATATATATATTATTCTCCGTTGTGATGCTTCGAATGACGAGGAAACGATAGTTAAATTATTTGTACGTTAGGCCTGTACGTTATGTTTGGAGCCAATCTGCGGAGAAATATCGTTTTAAATTAAACCCATTCGCTACCCAAATCGATGAACTTAATATGGTGAAGTTTTAGAAACATCAATAAAAGTTATAAAATTCCCAATATCAAGATCTGGAGAAGGTGGCTGCTGGCTGAGTATAAGCCAAATTTTTAACAGACTCCATCAGCTCTTCTTAATTCACTGAAGTAACACCACCGTTCTCCCTTAGGTACCTTGACCTTTAAAGGAAAAACCTTTGAAGAGCAATTATGCTGTCCCCATCCGAGCGCTACTTGTTGCCAACACAACAGATGCTGCACGAAGGCTATGTACACGGTCTGCTGCCCACCTCCGCCCGCAGTGCCTACCTACTGTTGTACTGCGGACTTCCCAGTGTGTAGAGATGGACAGTGTTATAGAGCACGTGATGGGCATGTGATTGAAGGAGAGCCTGCTGCTCGAGCGCTTCCGTTAGCGTGAACAGAAAACTTATTTCTTTTTGTTTGTTGGTTTGTTTGTATCTAGATTCTTTTCTTTTTTCATGAAAAGTGACCATGACAAAGTTTAAATATATTTCGGGCAGTGGGCAAAAATTGGCGCAAGTTCTAGCCATTATCTTGTGTTATATCGATAAAATAACATTTTTGAAAGATACAGCACTTTAAGAAAGCGTCCGTGCGATGTGATTAGGGACTGAAAAGTAATTCTTCGATTTAAGCTGAGAAATATAATGTGATATCGACCAAGGAAGGAAAGCTAAGAAAATAACAAACGCGAGGGAGTTTAGAAACAATAGCAATCCAATGAATGTAACATGAAGGGTTTTGTCGTGGTAATAGGCTAAATTTGCACAATAAACGCACCGTTACTGTTGTTAAATATGTGTTTTCAGTTTTTTTTTTCGTTTCTACTTACAGGTACCAAAGTAGTCTCTTTTGGGATGTCACGCAACCCTCCCCCAAAGAAACGGCTGCCAACTACCGACACAGCATTCCCTTGCCGACATCAGCCAATCACAGCTTCGGTTTTAGTTGCAAAAACCTTTTAGCCTAAAATTCGCCTTTTGAGACTTGCCCAATCAGAGACTGTTTCTTTGCGGGAGCGTTGCGTGTCATTCCGAAACAAGAGACTATGGAGGAGAGTAGTACTAACGCAGGCTAAGATAAAACAGAAACGAAATGAATTCAATTTTACCAGAAAAATTTTGGACGTGTTTTGGTTTTGGAATTATACCAGATTATGTTGCTATAGAAATACCATTCTAACAGTGCTAAGTAAGTTGAGGAGAATTTGCATCAAGTCCAGTCCGACGCGGACAGTGAAGTAACCCCGACATCTGCCGATTCTGTGTGACGAGAAGTGAATGACTCAGCTGGGACACATTTCGTTCAAACCTAGCAGTAGGGAGAGGAGGGTGAGATAATCCCACCTAAAAGGATCATGCGTTAACGTTGGACAAAGGGTATCAGTACCACAGGCGTTGGCTCACAACATGCAGAACACTTCGTAAGAACTGATGTCTCTGTCGTTTGGAACTGTCCCAAACAAGATGCTACGCTATTTTCAGTTTGTTTATAGTTAGAATTGATTTGATCTGAATTGTAAATACCCAACAAGACGGAGTTTTGGGTGTTTTTAATAACTTTTTACAGAAGAGGATTCTAAGTCAAATCAGCTCGATAATAGACAATTTGGTAGGTTTTAAACCACCCGAACTAACATTGGCTTTTAAAGACTTTTAAGAAACTAATTTATTTAATTAAAAGCTAAAAATGTCGCGAATACGAGATGTCAAAAGGCAAATTCTTTGTTCCATTGTAAGCAAACGATCACGAAACTCGAAATCACGGGTGTCAGAGAATCCCTCCCTTCATAATTAAGCTAAGCCACAATTCTCCAATCTGATTTGTTCTTACCACACCCTCTTTTCCACCAAACTGGACCGGCCACATCTTTGTTTTCCCAACAACAGTGCATTTCAATCTCACCAGGCTTTACTTCGTCCACGTTTTGTCCTCTAGTTTTTTATAGCGGAGCTCCGGCGGCCCGAAGGGCCGCCAAGCGGAGCCCCATACTCATATGGGAAAGAAAAGGAAACCCATGAGTTGATTTTCTCATGGTTACCATGGCTAGCGGTATTGCTCGTGGGCGCGTACGCACGACGACGACGACGGCGACGGCGGAGTTGCCCAACATAGCGGCCATACTCCAAATAATAGGTTGACAAAGACATGCAGCCTTGGTTTACCGTGTGCTTCCTTGACATTGGACATCCATGTTATGATCAATTGACACCTGTCAATACAAGGTATCCGCTGACCAGTATCACGTGACCATATCGCGGGCTCAGGTTTACAGCTCCTCGAGGTCACGTGTTTTCTTGAAGTTGACCGCTGACCAAGCGCTGGTTATTGATTGGATCGCCGGCTCATATTGGGTTAGCTTGTTGGAAACAGGGCAGGATTGCTCGGAAGCCAGTTTATGCTAACCCAGGATTAAAAGTTAATCGAATTATAACTTTTTCTTCTATACAAATGTGTTTTGCTGTTTTGTTTTGCGTATATGGTGATTATTAAAACTCAAAACAGAAGGCCAAACAATACACAGAAACCTCACCGCAAAGTTACAAAACTCAAATCAAAATTCTACCTTTTTCTGGGTTAGCTTAATCGGGCTTTGAACAACCCGGCCCAGGAGCTACGCTTTTAGGCTGGCCTAAATCTATATATTACTCATGGTAAACTAGTAACAGGACGTCACCTGGTATTTTCTAGACTGGTAATCTGATTATAATTGCCTTGGTAGTTACATAATACAGCGTAATAACCGATTAAGCTATTCTAAAACTTCCCAGCACCTTAATTATGTTTACCACTGTGTACAGCTAGAGCCTTGTGTTAAAATTGCATAATGGCGGATAATGTAAGTCACATAACAGGCGACAACACGCCATTTCCGAGTTAGCTTGTGCCTCTGTTTGAAAACGAGTCTTCGTGCAAAACTCTTCATATGAAAATGAGTTTGATTCATAAGCCAATGTACCTGTAGGCGGAACACGTTATCATGTGAAAGGATTAGCAGTCTCGTTTTGACACAAATGGTAAAGGCAACTCGGAAACGGCCTACTGGGCGGTATTTGCGGTACCAGATCAATTCGATCCGCTTTTTTAACGAACATAGACTTTCCAGAAATCACCAAAAGACACGTCAGATATCCAATCATCACACATTGAGATTCCCACGATCCAGTGATATAATGAATCAACAAAAGCAGGGTGTTTGTATAACCGGTTTTGGTTATTGCCGTCATGTCCCCATTTACCAACTCGATACACACCCGCTTCAAATCCCCACTTATGGCAAACTCCGGACATTAGAGAGTCGTCATTATCCATTTTTACAAACGAACCACAGGCTTCGGGTTGGACATCTGTCTGACCGCTAAAGTACTGGACCACAGCTTCCCCAGTGCTGTTAGTTACCGTAGTCACGTGGAACGTACGTCCCTGTTGTTTACTGCAGTGGAATCTCAGTTGTGTAAAAGACAGGTGTGCTCTCAGTTCATTCATGGCGCTTTGCGAGAGAACCGTTCTGTTGTTGTGATAGCTGCTTATTCCTTGGTATGTTGTCTCAACTGATAACTGCGGAGTGGCTAATAACTCGTCAATCCCAACTTTAGAGACAAGAAGCCAGCCTCCTGAAACCACCACCAAGAACAACAACGACTTGATTTTTTTACTCATACATTTACAATTTTACAAAACATACATATATACTTGTCTGAATTTATAAAAACCGTGTACGGGCTATATGAAACCGTGCACTTGCTCGAAAACCTAGTGAAGCCTCCGTTGACAAGGATTGAGACAGGCAGCCCAGCTGCCTGGCTACCAGCTGATTCCAAGTTGGGGACCCAGGGTCTAACCCCAGGGGGGAGGGGTGGGTCACAGAGAGTGGCATTTTATTCAGTTGAACTGGTCCTTTTCTTTGCAGGACAAGCTTTGGCCACTCACGCCCTGCAGCCTTGGGGGCTGGCAGATAGCCAGCCAGCCACAAGCAAGGTGGGTGAGTAGGCTGTGTAGTGACACAATGCCTGTGACTGATTGAGTGAAAAAGCCTTTGTGTTTTCTGGGAAAAGTGTCAGGGTGCTCGTGTTGAAATTAGCACGGTTTTCATAATATAAATCCGGACATCAATATGTTCCTTCGTAGTTTATGATTATCTCTTTGGTGTTTTTCCATCTTTGCAAACTACTATTTTCAGGTTTCCTTCAATTTAACGGTCAGATTCTCTTCGCGTCCAAAACAACTGACTGAGCTCCTTTAGTGAGCTAAAGGAGGTCAGTATTGGATTGGAAACCGTTACCAGGGACCTGGAGGTGATTCATTGAGGTCTGGCTTATGGTCAAGTAAACATTGTGAGTGTGTTAAATGAAATATTCCATGTGATGCATCTACCGTGAAAATTTGCAGGAGTTTGTTGCAGACAAAAGAGAAATCTTGCAAAAAATCCTGAAGAATCGTGTTTCCCAAAAGTTTTCCAATTTAAGCCGTCAAAATTGTGAAACAACATTTTAAAGCTGGCAAA
Source organism: Orbicella franksi (assembly GCF_964199315.1). NCBI lineage: Eukaryota > Metazoa > Cnidaria > Anthozoa > Scleractinia > Merulinidae > Orbicella > Orbicella franksi. The sequence continues at coordinate 6,785,240 of NC_138151.1, forward strand.
TTAACTGTAGAGGCTGTTTCCGTTACTTCCGAGTCTCTGGTTGATAGTTTTTTCTCACAGATTTGATTTCAACTTTCATCTTTCTCCAAGTTTGAAAACCCTCGAGAATCCTAATCAGTTTACGAAAGTATCCGGAGTTTCTCATACTATCGGAATATATCCTGTTGGCATGGCGTCAAAATTTAAAAATTTGGTTTTACTCAATTAGTTTACAAATGTTCTGAATTTAGGGCAGAAATTCGATCCCACCAACACTAAAAAATTTCGCGCTAGATTTTCATGATCTTTCATCCTACACAATTTTCACTGGAGTAAGGATCTAACTAAGGGTGGATTTAATTATTTGATTACCCGCAATAAGCAACTGCATTTTGCCTTTTTGTGATTTTCAGGATAATCAAAATCAAAAGTTGCTTTTTTGTTACTCAAGAAATTAGCCATCACTTACCACCGTCAGTTGTCATGTCACAGTAGACTTTTAAAGGGTTTCCGTTCTTCTCGGGGTCGATCCAGTACTCCCCGTCTCCCTTGGAGTACCCAGAGTTCCGGATGTGCTTACAAGAGTCACCCGGACGATAGCAATACCAACCTGGAGGTAAGACTATAACAGAAAGATTGTCTTTTATTCTACTACGTTTGCAAGTAGTACCAAGAAGTAATAAAAATTTATTGCAATCTTCTGTATGAGTGTGAACAAAATTGTGGTCTTTACTCCCAGGACTAAGCTATTCCAGGTATTTGTGCTGATAACTCGAGGGTCCTGTACTTGTTGTCCTGTACTTGCATGACATGGCCTCTTTTAGTCAGAGAATTCTATCCATTGCTTACCTCCGTCAGTTGTCATGTCACAGTAAAGGTTTAAAGGGTCTCCGTTCTTCTCGAGGTCCAACCAGTAATTACCGCTGACCACTGCTTCTCCTTCACTCGCCTTGATCTCTTTACACGAATCTGCAGGAAGCGCGGGAATGGAACCAAGGGGAACTGGATTTGAAAGAAATAATCACATGAGAACTCAAGGTTGTCGCCAAAGCAAAAACAATTTCTGGAATTTTTGAAAAGTGTTAAAGGCAACAGGAAAAAAAATCGTTCCAGTATCGTCAGCTTGGAAAAAGGATTCATGTCACCTAATCTTGTTCTTCTTATCGTTTGCGTGGTGTATTACCGCCGTAGCCTCATGGTTAGTTTGCCCGACTCCGGATCGAGCAATCCAGGTGCGAGCCTTGGCCAGGGACATTGTGTTGTGTTCTTGGGGAAACCACTTTAATCTCACAGTTTTTCTCTTCAGCCAGGTGTATTAATGGGGAGCATCCCATCGTGGGGAAGGGGGAAAGTAGATACTCCTAGTCGCTTCATGCTACAGAAGAAAGAGATGTGCACCAGCATGTTGGGTCACTTGGCTCGTATAGAGACTTAACCTATTACCTCTCTTTGGGGCCTTAGTGATGTAGTATCTGTCGCTGTCCTTGACAAAGTCCTCTGGTTTAGCCTCCTTGGTCCTGTTGTTCAACTCACATATGTCTTTAAACATGACGTAGTTATAGCTTTGACATCTGACATCAGAAATGCAAGCCTCTCTGCAGTCGAGCGAAAGTGGCCGAGCCCTCAACTTCTTAAAGGTGTGGCCCCGAAGCATCATTTGGTAGACGGAATAGGTGTCAATCCCGCATTGCTGGCTGGAAATGTTGTAGAACATTACAGACACCATTAACAGTATCGTGATAACGAGAATCATTTGGCGTGCCATTTTTACTTCTTCAGGTTATTGTAAGAGCGAATCATCGCCTGTAAAAAAAACAAAAAAAAAACAAAAAGCATTTGAGGTATGAACTAACAATACTACCTTGTTGCAGAACGGTGGGGCACAGGGCGCGGCGTGTGTGACCTTCGCAGGCTTATATGGATATCTTGTTCCCCTGAAACAGTTCTAATTTTTGGTTCTCACTTGACGCACTGTAATCCCCGCCATATTGGATTGGAGTTGTTTCTCGGTAGACCCTAGTTCAACTCCTCGGTCATGCCTGTAAATAGCCAACTGATCTGCCTCCCGTCAGTTAGGATTTTAAGCCTATTGTGTTTAGATGATAAATTCGTTTCTTTCAGTTTAAAGGACCCTAGTCAGTCACAACTTTGTTTTTCTTTACATGCGAGAGTTTGGCTATTATATTTTATTCGGAGCATATCGAAACGAGGCGAATCGCTTTGAAACTACGAAAGATAATTAAACATACCTTCGGGAACACAAAGCAATACATGTACGATTTCGCTTCACCATACAATATCAATAATTTCGATGGCATCGAAAATGTTGTGAACTAGCTAGGTGTAGCTAAGCGCATTGACCATTGTAAGCAACAACATTTGAACAATCTTTGAACATCGGATGGCATTAACAAAATATATCTAACTAGCCTCTTTTGTTTGGGTCATCAAACACGGCCTCTATGCCTTTGTCATTTCAATTCCTCGGGATTGGTTGCAAACCATCAATTGGGAGTTGAGAACTACTAACTGTAAGCGTAGCCGAATATCGATTTGAACTCAGGATTAGCGGGGAAAAATCAAGTTACTGGCAGGATTTTTTTCAGATGCTCGACTCGTTTAATTATATTTTTTCAGATGTTCTATTCGTCAAACTGAATAAAGGTGAATCACTAGATAGTTAAACGAAATATAGAACACTTTGCATCAATTCGGTTTTTCAAACCGAACTGAAGATTCTTCTTTACATTCATACAAGGAGAGAGAAGAAGCATTAAAAACTGTTACTAACTGCGACATTATTTCATTGTACCACTTGCTTTAACTAGAAATGATGTATTTACGAAACAAATTATGAAAACATTTCTTTAGTTTCTATAACATTATATTCTGTTGAAATAAGGCACCTTCTTAACTGTTACTAACGATATAAACAGAGAAATTGCGTGGTATACGACTTCTTATTTACTTGGATACTCTGCACGTTAAGCAGCGAAGCTATTGAAGTATAGTAGAAATTGCGACTGTGTAGTTTTAGTTCTACCACTGAGATTAAACTGAACAAATTTGTTAATTAAAAATAGTTCAACAAACCTGGACGAAACAATTGCAAGCTGTCAAATTTTAGGCGAAGTTTCTAACTGACTGAGACTCATTAACTTTCAGTGCGGCTGCAGATGTACATCTGAATGAAGAAAAACAAGCAAACCTCTTGGAATTATATAATTACATCGCTGTTGGCCCCCTGAAGAGTTAGCAATTCCCTGTGTTACAAAACAATGGGCGAAAAACACACGGGACGAAAACAATCAATTGTGTTGTAGTTACGTTGGATTCGAATCCAGCGGATTGCTGATGATTTAATTTTGGAGGTTGTGTGTAAATGACGGAGCCGTTTATCCCGAACTCCAGAATTTGCGCACACTTTCACGTTGATATTTTGCACGTTAAGTTTTTGCTTTAAAGATGTGCTTCGTTTAGCACAAAATTCTATTGTTGCGGTTTAATTAAATTACCTTTTGTTACTCTAAAATGTCTCTGGTAACTTGCGGAGGCGCTAGTTTTCACGCCTACCACTTTTGGTCACTTTTCAAACTTGTCCACGAGTGCGGCGCTTACATGGATTTGAATAAGTCTGTGATATACCCTAGCCGAGAAGAAGTAATTCCTTGTACCAACTGCAACTGCAAAACAGTTAAAATGTTTTACTGAAGCAGTGTAAATTAAAGTTTTCTTGTTTATAATACATGTAACGATGGTGTTAATTTGTAATGGCAAAAGTTTTATCGACTTCTGACAATTTTTTTTTCAGTTATTTATTTTCCTTTTATCAACTGATTGCTGTGGTAAGATCTATAATTTGAACATTTTGGACACTAGGAGTTGCGGGGTTGATACCGACTTATAAAACCTTCAGTGCTACTGATGTATGAATGAAGAACATCACGCCGGGCTTTATTTGATGGATGATAATGAGCTGGGTCCTTCTGGGTACATCAATTATTCATTTCTTCTTTATATTCAAGCTGGCCTCTAAAATTTGACACAACAGGCCTCTGCGATTAAGCTTTTAGAAAATTAAAAATTTTAGTTTTGTTTTAATCTCACACGCTTTGAACTTGTGTCATGCCGTCTCTTTTTACTTTTGTTGTTACCTGATTATGTGGACATTATACATCATATTTAGTGACATATTTGTAACGTTGTACGGCATTGAAGGCACATTAAAAATTGTTAACTGTGGCAAGCTCGTTGTTTGTTTGACCTCGTCTATGCCGATTTTCAGGAGTTTTGGGTTTTATAACGCATATATAATCATCTTGAAAAGTTTACCGTCCTCGCTGAACCCTTTTCTAGGCTGCAATCGCAAGCAAACGTAAGGAATTGGCGGAGAAATTGACATCCCTTTGTCGGTGAAATCTCGTGTTGAAGTCTTTTCAGCCATCTGCACATGATTGTGGCTTCTCAAACTCATTAACAATTCATCAAGTTAAAACAAAGAAAATCACAATCGTGAAGGTTTGGATAGCCGGTCATAGATTTTGACGATTTTACTTCTCCGTTTACTCTTTAGTTTTTGTTTCGATTGAGAAGATATACCAAATACTTGAGACTGTTTCATTGGCCATCCAAACACTTCGAATTTCGTTAAAAACTACTTTGCAGCGTGTCGTATTTTCAACTCTCTTCTCAGTGTTTGGATATCCCGATGAAACACTTTCTCTCGTGTTTGACGTAGTACGCACAGCGATACAAGGTGAGAATGAATGTGATGTGTTTTAAGTTTCCTGGAGTGGTGTTGGCGCTTTCTTATTCTGAACAAATCTGTTCGCAGTAGTCTGCGAGCAGGCTCTTCGCGTGGCTACTTTATTTTCCCTGGAGGAGCCCTCTCGCAGAGTTCGCGGAAGCTTTGTACACTTCCTCAGTTGCTGAGTCAAGTTGTTGTCAAATGTATCCCTATATGAGATTAGTCACGGGCGGGGAGAAACGTTTTTCCCTTTCGTAAACGATCGATGCCATGCAACAATGCTTAACTATATTTCCCTTCTCATTTTTTTCTACCAAAAATCTAAGTCAACACTTAGAGTCAAACCCGAAAACTTTGGTATGTTGACGACCCTCTCACATGCATATAGACGATGTGAGTTGGGTGGCAACAAAGATGCAAAAACGTTAGCCGAATTCGTCTATTACACCTCCTACGAAATGGCAATTATTTGACATGGTTAATTCTTGAACGGACTTTTGCGTCTAAGATTTGGGAGCATATTTTCGGACTTTCACTGCATTAACAGAATATTGGTGTACTGTATGAAGAAAGGGTAAGTTACTGCCAAGGCAATCAAGCAAGACAATAACAAGAAATGTGTTTAGAAGCAACAACTAAGGATGTGATACCACAAAAAGTGATTTATTTAATCATAATTATCTATTAATATTTTAAACAACATATTTACAGACTCGTTACATTTCTGCGTTACATGCAATTACAAGCATGAATAGTCTTTCAATCAGTTAAATACTTTCATCGTTCTCCTTTCCATCCACAAGTTCTTTACATTGAATCTCCTTTTAAAAGTAGAGAAATGTAATCTTCTTAATCATTTTCAGCGGTTTTCCAAGGACTGTCGTCAAACGGAACATATATTGAACTCTAAACCAATCAGCATGTGACTTGTAGCATCAGTGAAAAAGGCGGGAAAAAACCAAACCGACAGCGGTCAAAGGCACTGCACGCGCGCAGTTCCCGCCAAAAACTGCAGATTTTTTTCCAGAGCCCGCGCGCAAACGGATCGTGACCTTTGGGAACGAGATTCCTAAAGCAGCCGTTTAATAACGTCTCATTTCTTTTGGAAATACTCCTTTCTTTCAAGTTCTAAGTTAAAAAAAGTCACCGAAAATTAAGCGCCACAAATGCATAGAAAGTGTTATCTACCTACTTTATCGCCTAATAACTTGGTTTACCACTGCTGCGGCCTTTACTAACATTTTCTCACGGACGTCTGGCATATTTTCGCTTCAAACTCGGACAACATAGGAGTCAAGGAACAACCAAAAGTGTTGTAACCGATCAAAAACGCTGGAGAAAACATAAAAGTTATGGCAAGCGCGGGAAATCGGGCAAAGAGGAAGTCTGGTCACTTCTTCGAGTTCAAGCAAATTCCAAGTTTGTTCTGAGCATGTTGCAAGTTTGTTCTGAGCATGTTCCGAGATTGTTCAAGTGTATCACGACGCAAATGGCAAAAACAACAAAATTCCCAAAGTCATTGGAAAAACCGCATTACATATGATTACTAAGGTTCTTCAAATACTCTAGAGACCACTTACTTCATTCCTTTTTCAACCAACCAGTTATAAACAAGGGTTTCTAACATGGCTGAAAAAGTCTCCTGCCCTACTAAGGGCCTGTTTACAAGGAGAGGTTACCCTAGCAAGCGGGTTACCCTTGCACTCACACATTTCCTCTTTTTTTCCTTCGTCGTGTTTACAAGGCAGCCAGGGTTAGTCGGGTAGGCGGGTTACCCTATCTGCGTGCTAGGGTTAGCCTGGCAGGCGGGTTAACTTTCTACTTGTTTCCAGACCCTTTGATTGCAACCGCGCATTAAGTTGTCCCGGGTTGTAGGGTTACCCTGCCCGTGAAATTTTGCTTCTAAACTCGGCTATCTTTTGCCCTCCGGCTAGGGTTAACCCGCTTGCTAGGGTAACACTCCCTCCTTGTAAACAGGCCCTAAAAATCTTAGCTAAACTTCATAAACTAACGCTAAAAAAGGTTACAATTAAATTATCTCTTGTTAATCTCTTATAATCTTCCACAAAATGAGAATGGCGCCTCTAACTAGCCTTGTTTTATCTAATTTACAGACAAATGAATCTGTGCTTCGCGACCGGCGAAGAAAGAAGGCCTTACTGATCACTGAAAGGACAAGGGCCTTCTTGTCAGCTAAGCTAAGTGCTACTTTTCCGTTGGAAAACATAAGAAAATGTTTAGTCTCCCCAAACAAACTAAACTGCTCTTCCGTTCTCTTCCCTGGCAGACGATTTTCCTGGTCGCCAGAATTTTATACAATCGACTCCTCCAAATCGTATTCTACTACTGTTTTTTTTGATCGCATTCGTACGATAAATGCCTCGTTTTAATCCATCATTGAAAAGCTCAGTATGCAACACAACCTTTCCTGGTGAAGCAAAGTTTGAAGGATTTTTTTTGTCAAAAACGTTACTCATTCTCTTAAACGTCCTTACAACCTAGCACAGCAAAGGAGATATTCCTCGTAAACTCAGAGGAAACACAGAGCTTTGTGGTTCGAATCTTAGCACACGATAAGCAAACAGTTGAATGATGGTCAGCGTAATTTTAGATGCACTTGCATCATTGCTTGTTCTGTAAGTAACTCGTTATAACAAGCAATGAAGTTATGTTGACTGGTACAATGAATGAGTTGCCAGTAATCGGATACCCGTGTTTGCGCAAAGAACTCTGGGATCGTCAGGGGGCAAACATTGCAAGTCGCTAGAAGGAAATGTATGGCGAAAAGTTGTTTCGACGCCCAAAAACATGGTTTTGGGGAGAGATCAACGCTTTTCCGCCGTTGTTTTAACGCAAATGAATTTTGGCAATGTTGATACGTGGAAAATGTATGTTGCCGTTTGAATAACCGTGAAATAAGTAATCAAATTTACCGATAAACTCCCTTTTGCTTGCGTGAGGTTTATTGTGAAATATATTGAAGAGAATATTGAAAATTTCAATACACGCCTGATCTCGAGAGGCTACCCGGAGCAAATGGTAGAAAAGACCCTCCGAGAAGTTAAATATAAAGACAGAAAAGAAGCTCTAAAACAGAAATCGAAAATTGCAGAAGGAACTACTGCCCTTTGTGTCAGGCAATTTCACTCAACCGTCAATACCAAACTTTGGAAAGCATAATCACGCACAAATGGCACTTTTAAATACAAATACTCAGTGATATATTCAAGGAGCCACCCTCGATCTGTTATAGAAAAGGAAAATCACTGAAATACGTGCTTTTAGAAGCAAAACAAAGGCTTTGAGCAACACAGTAGCCACACAGCATGAGTCGCGCGGACTCATTTGTCATTAAATCAACCCCAGATAGTACAATGATCGCCACCGGGCTTATTTCCAGTATTATTAGCTTTCAAATAAGCAAAAAGTAGCCTGTACACGACTTAAAAGACTTTACTGGGTTATTTCCTCTCGATTTATACCTAATTAATTTTGTAATATTTTCAGACCATTACGCGATGTAAATTTCGCACTAAACCTCACGCAAGCAACGGTGTTTATCGGTAGATTTTGTCGCATATTTCACGGTTATTCAAACAAAAACTTACGTATTCCACATATCAACATTGCCCAAATCCATTCGCGTTAAAAACGACGGCGAAAAAGCGTTGATCTCTCTCAAAAATCGTTTTCTTGTACCTCGAAACAACTTTTCGCCATACATTTCCTTCTAGGGACTAGCGATGTTTGCCCCCTGACGATCCGAGTTCTTCGCGCAAACATGGGTATCCGATTACTGGCAACTCATTCATTTCATCCCTTCTTCGACCCTGGAATAGTAAATCGCTTGCATTAATTTATTTCTCAATTTTCCCTTAGGTGGAAGAAATTTTTTCTGTCACTGAAATTGTTAGAGCATGAATATTTAGCTGAAGGTCAAATCCTTTTTGATACCACAGACGCTGACGTGTTTATGACGGGCTCATGGGTTCGGCTCCTACACTTGTTGCCCTCACCCTACCCCCCTGGAAGCAGGCTTGATTGTTTCGCGTTGATACACCGAGAGGGCTTGTGCAAGAAAATCGCCTTGTTGGTGATGAACTGAAAAAGTAACAAAAAGAGCTGATTAATATCGATAAAAAAAAAACAACAACAAGCATTTTTTTTTTTAATAGTTGAGTCTGCATGCGAGTCAAGTTGTCCATCAGGCCGGCGCTTATCTCAGGTTTCTGTAGCATGAAGTGATTAGGAGTATTTCTACCCCACCCTGTACGGGATGCTGGTCCATCGCAGGGTTACCCCCAGCATTAAATTCGCCGGTACCCATTCATACACCTGGGTGGAGAGAGACACTGTGAGAGTAAAGTGTCCCACCCCAGAATACAACACAATGTGTCCAACCAGGGCTTGAACCCGGACCGCTCGATCCGGAGACGAGCGCACTAACCATGAGAAGACCCGTGACCGCAACTCTCACTAAGGTTTTTTTTTTTTTTTAAACACATCCTTAACTGTTGGAAACTTACGTGGATACCGAACGTCTTATGGTTCCTCCTGCTCGTTTGGGTGTTTTGTTCATTGAAAACGCTCGGCTGACCTTTCTTGTTGTCCTTTTCGCCACCCTGTGTTGATGGCGACGAAAACAAACAGTGTATTACAACTTAGAATAAACTTACAATTGATTATATCCACGACTGAAGGAAAAAAAAAAACCACTTGATAGTACAGAAACGCACGTCGAGATCATATTGGTCGAAATTTCACCAAAAAGCCGAGAGTTTCACATTCGTAATACAGGGTTCATACATTTTTTTTCTTTACTGTACTTTGTCTCGCCCGACAAACCACGGATAGAGATAGAAAATAGCTAACGAGCAATGTTCGAGGCCTAACTGCTTACCTGACAGCTCTACTGAGAGTTCCGTTTGACATATCGCTTTTTGACAACATCAGTTCCTGTGGGTCAACTGTGGTCAGAAAATTCTCCTGTAAAGCAATAATATGGCAGTTAAGTTTCATGATACGTGATCCAAGACAATTTAGCGCAGGATGGGAGTGGTAGGTAAGGTTTAGTGTCCAGGTCTTACCTTGTCTGCAGTGCAAGTGGTATTGGCTAGTTCCGTAGTGAGGTTTTGAAGCCATTCTGATTTGTTCATATCTTCCCCTACCAGTCTGAACATCAGAAGCGTCTCTTTCATTTCCTGAGGGCAGCGATAGATGATTCCAAACAGATTTTGACAATCTAGGAAAGAAAAAACAAGACACAACACAAATATTTTAATGTGAAAAGCAGAGCTATCGACGATGGAGACTTAGAGATATACAGTTGGTGTACATGTAAGTTGTATAGTTGCCAATAATCAACGAAAAAGACAACAAAAACAAAATATTCTTGATTGCTGTGACGGAAAAGGCTCTGGAATCAAATAATCTCACGCCGATAAATTGTACTTGCCGTTTCTGCATCTCTGATTCACTGGGAAGTTTGGAAAATAAACAAAAAGACGTGAATGACTTGGTAAGGTAAGTTTTATTTAACTCTGGTGGTGCACTTCTTACCATCATTATCCCGGATGTCCACCACGCGTCTGACATGTGCCAGGGGCATGAACTTCACGTGTTTGTAGGCCTTTTGCGGCGTGCGCCCTGCCGGGCTTTTCATGGGGAGCGGTACGTTGTTCATCACTTTCAAGCCTCGCCGTTTTGTCACCTGCAAGTAACACAATTATAGCGCTCATCTCCGAGAACTGGCTGGCCAGCGGTCCTCAGAAAGACTGTCGCTAAGCAACGTGTCGTAAGCTAATAGCGGTAGCGAATAGGGTTACCTGAAAACTCTTGGAGTACTCGTGCTATTTTAGATTGGTAAGCACTAGTAACAAAGAATCGAAAACTCTTCGGGAACTTAGGAAACCGTCGATTGTTCCCGAGTATAAGCTTTTTACTTCTCTACACTCATGATGTTTTAAAACTTACCTCCAGACTATCATTAAAGAGGAATATAGTCACAGCTTCTCCTTTACCACAGATCGTGTCGCTCAGTTCAAACGTGTCGGCTTTGGACACGTAAACACGGTGTGAAGACAGTACGTATGCCTGTGAAAAGGAAGATAAGAATGAAACGTAAAATAAGACATGAAAAGCGTTTAAACCACAACAGACCAATTATAAATATCTCAAAAATGAAAATTAGTCATACTCACAGGGCAGCCATCGACGTCTCGGAGGATTTCAAACATTTGGACTTGACCTTCTGTCTTTCGTTTGTCTTCGTTGATATGGCTAGAGAGAAGAAAAGCTAAACACTCATTAAGCACGATCACAAAGGTATGATGTATAAAGCGGAGCAGATATCGGGCATTTGCTAAATTAATAACAGTTTTTGGCGAAGGAAAAGGTTGGAAAAGGTGTGTTGGATTCAGGGTCAGAATTAGATAAGTGTGGAATATTACCAATATTAGATATAGTCTGTAGCACTGTTAAGCATTAAACACCTACCCTTAAAACGTTTAAAAACAAAGTCAAGCTAAACATCTTACAGTCTTACTGTTCATGAGTTTTCAACTGGTATTTGTTTATTTATTTTATTTATTTATTTTTATTTATCTATTTATTTATTTATTTCTTCTTTTCGTCTCTCTTTTATTGACTAATTAATTGCTTTCAGCAAGCTTTAGTGCCAACCTACCTCCTGTACTTAAACATTACTTCAGTTTTACTCAGCTCGATTAGCTTTATAGTTATCCTGAGTAAACATTACCTCTTTTTTGTATTAATATATTATATTGTAAAGTTTAACTTCTTTTTTCTATTTGGTAATAAAGCTTGTTGCTGTTAAATTTTACAGAAATATGGGCAAAATGTGTAAACGCGAGCGTCAGTCACGTATTCCCAATTTGCTCCTTCTGCAACACATTGCGATCCATTTTCATCCTCGACATGTTTAGTCCTCAGAATTGATTTCAATCAGTTGTCGAGTGTTGTTCTTCATCATTAATCCATTGTTACTGGGTTTTCTGATTTGGGGAATTCATTGTGCGTATAGAGGAATCGTCTCGGTGGAGGTAGTTCTGAAAAGAACTGTTAAGCGAACTTCTTTTTCACGGTCAAATGAAAAATACTTGCCTGTCGATGGTGTCTTAAGTCTGGTCCGTTGAAAGTGATTGGTCAGTTCGGCCGTAATGGTATTGGCTGAAAGACCCGTGTAAAGGTTGCCAGATACTCATTGGTCAGTTTCGATCCATCTATTGCTGGTCAATTACGTCGTTCTGTTTGAGGTCCGTCCGTCGGGTTTGTTTATGTCGTAAATAAGTTGTTTATATGGTGTTGGTAGTTGTTAGCATCTGTGAGACGCTTTTGTTCTTTAGTTGGTGTACCCGCTTTCCAGAGTCAGTCGTTGAAAAATAGTTCGTGCTGATACTCCTGGGTTTAAACCATTTACTGTGCTATAAAATTATGATTTGAGCTTCTCTGAATCACGTTTAAAGGAGCTGGTCAATGTTCTTTTGTTCGAGGTACATTTTCGAGGATACCGGTATTCTTAGACTGCCAGCAGTCTCTCTTTAACTCGAAAATCCGTGGGGAAGAACGCAAAGAAGAGCTCAACAGAAGTGAGCGGTCGTTTTTGCGTTCTTCCCCACGGATTTTCGAGCAAAAGAGACATTGCCCGCAGTCTACAGTATTCTATAGGATTCCTATTTCTACAATTACATCTAATAACAGCCTTACGTCGTAACGTTCTTGAGTGAGTCCACTGCCTTGCCAAGGGCTGAGTGATCGGGGTTCTTCTTGTCTGTGTGTTTCAGAAGATCTGAGAAACCAGAATCCCAGTCAATTTTTCGGAACTAAAACCACTTAAATTGATTAATTCCAAGCCACAACGTTTGATAGCAACGTGCAAACATGAAGCATCAAATCGAAGGATAAATGGGAAAAAATTAACTGATCAATCGCTTCAGTCGTTTCCAAAAAGGACTAAGATGCAAAGACGATCATATTGAAAGACTATCGAGGCGTCACAATGGAGACGATCCCGGTCGGGATGGGTGGTAGGGACAGTCACAAGCGTTTTTAAAATGAAAACCACTCGTGGTTCGTGGGGATCTGTAAAACATTTAAGCAAGTTGAAAGACGTTGGGTTGTGTTTTACGTTTACTCACCAAGTTTGGCTCAGTGTTTGCTGGGCTTTAATTTAATCAGTTCTGTTTACCTGAAAGAAGTAAATTCATGCTTGGCAGTCTTTGAACCGGTCTGATGAGAAGTTCAGCCAAGGTCTGTCGCCCGCATTCCGGTCTGCTAAGACATGCCTGGTAAAACAAGTTACACAACAAATGAACAGTCAATCAGCCCGCGTTGCGGACGGAAATTTCCTTGTAAATAACCGGTGGCGTCTCCGACATATGGGAGTTAACAAATTGACGTCCGTTTTTCATGCGTCTGTCTTGTTATTGACAACGAATTTCGCAATAACATTGTCAAAGTAGCTGTGGACCCGTGAGGCGATAGTCGAGTGGTTCCGCAGACTACTTTGACAATGTTATGACGAAATTCATTGTTGAACTTCTCTGCTCTCGCTCGCTGACGCATCGTGTCTTATAAATTCATGTCTGTGTCTGTCCGCTTATTGAAAATGAAAATTAGCCAATGAGCGCGCGAGAATTTCTGCAGTTATCGTAAAATGTCGTTCACTTGATGCTGGCTTACAGTTATGAGAACGACGGGTAGCCTATGGGCAGGCTCATTGGTGAGGACAGCGTTCTTTACCTTCAAAAAGGCGTGAAATCTTGGAACATCTCGATCACACCTCGCCACGGTTTCTTTCGTCATCTCAAAGTAGTTCACGAACGGTGGATAAACTTTAACCATGTCTTCAGCCTGAGGAAATCAAAACCAAACAGAGCGGTTCTCTAAAACTGGCAAGTCTGATACTAAAGTATTTAGCAATCGCACACAGAACCAACAGCCATAGTAAAGAGTTTTCTTTCATTGTCACTTGCGCGGTCAAGTCAGTCTGCCCCGTGAGAGGGAGGTCTTAGGTTTGACCCGAGGAATTCTCTATTGATGACGTTGTTACTTACGCGCGAAAATTGAAAATCGAGCGGGCAACCAATCAGAGAGATAACAGAGAGCTGCGCCAAGCAGTGTGGCATTTTTCTGACCGAATCTCAGACTCTATCGGAAATGGAATTGGGGGGAGGGGGGAAGGGGGAGGGGGGAAGGGGGGAGGGGGGAGGGGGAGGAGGGGGAATGGGAATCAAGCGGGCGAAAGAAAAGGGTAGGGAGGATAGTTTACCAATGGCTTTTCTTGTAAAGTAATCGCTTACGTGGTTAATAATGATGTTCCCGATACATTTGTCCTCTTTCCATTCATTCACTAGCACTTCAAGTTCATTCTGCAAAGAAGAGAATATGTGCAATACTCACAAACAAAACAAGTTACTCACATCATAGACCTTACATCATAAGAAAAATACTGCGGTAAGTAGCCAAAAAATTAAAAAGCAAGGCTGACAGAGATGCCTTCGAGTGGCTTTTGCATAACTTACAAAATCTTTTAAAAATTTCGTGATAGGTCCTAGGGATTCATCTTCAAGAGCATTAATTATTTAATTAAGATACTTCTACGGTTAACACGGAACATACATGTAAATACTGGCTTCTCTCTGACCTTGTTGAACGTTCCCTGGATTTCTCGCGGAATAAAACCTTTATAAAATATCAAATCCTGTTAAAAACCTCAATTACATGTCCAGTCAATTTTGCTTCAGTTCCTAAACGTTCCTGTCATTTTCGATCGAATCATTCTATTAAATTTTTGTTTGGTTTTCTACGAACTATAAACGGTCTTTTAAACTGCGCAACACACAACAAACAAAACCGCGAGTTTTCTTCTAATTCGCTGTTGCGGGATATCTCACCATGATTTTATTGTGAACCTCCAAAATGCCTGGTAAACGACCAAAGATCGTCTTGATGTCTTCAGCAGAAATGATTGATCCACCCCGCGGTTCCTTTTCAAGTGGCTCTTTGAAAACCTAAATGAAATAAGGCGCTTGAGAAATCAGAAATGAAACACGAATTAAGTTTAACAGGCGCTATCACACGACGAAATTTCCCTGGCAATTTACAGCGGACACTAGTCGCATGAGAAACTTCCTCGACCAAGTGCCACGTACCTGAAATGAACAAGCCTCGGAAAGGTTTTGTCGTAGCAAGCCCTTCACGAAGTAGAGTGAACTTCTGAATTTAGACGTTTTTATATAACGCCGGCTGTGACAATGAGCATTGTAATAATTTTTGTATGCTTTGCCCAGTCGCTGTCCAAACCAACTTTAACAAAGCCCCTTTAATAAAGTTGGGTCACACCTTTCCTTAAGCCACGTCTTCTTAAAATCACTAGCTGCGGGTGAAAGTATACAAAAATCCAAACCTATGACATTTTATCTTAAAATGACCCGTTCAGCAAGCCGCAGCCATTTTGATACCTTGAGGATGTTTGTAAGAATCTCCACGTAGTTCCTTTCTGTCTGTAGAAGTTCCATGGCCACTTGCTGCCGTGAAGTCAGAGGTTTTGGGGGACCTGGGATGGGTGTGCTGAGAGGGGAGATGGTACCGCTTGGGGTCTCTGTAGAGGGACGATACAAAAGGAAACAGAGCTGTATTGCGAGTTCATTATACACTGCTGGTGCAAACAGTTATTCACACATCGGAAAGATGGTTGTATAGATATGTAGGAGACATCGGTCAATTATCATTTTCGTTCGTCAACGGTTGAGCAAATGGTAAGCAAAAATGCCGCATGGTAAGCTCCGTTTGGATTGGCCATTTACTATTTACCCAAAATACCCAAGTTACCGAAAGAGACAAAAGACGAGTTCGACCTGATCATTATTCCAACATGACGGTGGAGAATTGCAAATAGTAAGCACATTTTTGACTCGGATATTTTGGCTGAAAATTTTGGACTCCCTTCACAGGGGTTGCGTTTATTTCGGAAATTTTTCGGTTGGTCGAGCCAAAATTGTCTTATCATTTACATTCTGATCGAAATTTACGGAATTTTTGGGTAAATTGTAAACAACCGTTTAAGCTTTAGTTTGACTGATGAGATTTAATAGAAGCCAAAAGGTTAATCAAGGAGCCCTACAAATTGAATTCTCTATTTTCCAATTGCCGTAATTCACGCTGTTTGCCTCCCAAATTTTGCATAAACTATTGTTGTGAAATGCTCTTGGGAATATGCGGGCCTCCCAAAAGCATTTCACAACAATATTTTGTGTAAATGTGGGGGGCAAACAGCGTGAATTATGGGCAATTAGAAAATAGAGAATGTAGTAAGGGACAGAAGTTGGTAAAGCGTGTTACCTTTGGGCGTGGCAGGTGACACTAAGGTGTTGTCCAGAAGAGAAGCGGAAACAGACAACAGGTCGCCACTCTTACGCTTTGTACGGAACAGAGGGGACTCTGGGGAGAGCAAGTCACTGAGGTCTGAGTCCTTGAGTTTGCGGCGTTTCCTCTTTCGACTGCCAACTGGTGTGATTTGCTGGGAGGTGGTCACAGAGGGGTCCTGGTAATAGATACAACAGGACAATAACCTATCAAATGACACTTCCAGATGAAACAGCTTCATAGTTCAGTGTATGTGTGGGTGCAATCAAATCGCTGTCAACAGGACGGTTTTAGCATTTCAGGGTTGCTTTTAAATGTTCCCTGGTTAAAGTTACAAAGTTACAACTTGCTAAGACCACAACTAAGGGTCAGATTTGAGGAAATGTTCTTTAAACAGCATAATTGCTCCTCTTTGAATTTTTTCTCCAAAAGTCAACACCCAAGTCAGTAAAGCAACTTAACATACATGTACAAGGTAGCTCAAGCTCATCTGAGGATGAAACTTTTCTTGTAGAAATAAATTTGCGATTTTAAAGAAAAATGAATTTTGTCACTTGTGGGAGTAACCAATGTTTTTGAAGTAATGTTCAATTACTCTGTCTGTCTGTCTGTCTGTCTGTCTGTCAGTCTGTCTGTCTGCCTGTCTGCCTGTTAGTACTCACCATAGCAATGAAGTGATAAAATGACTCATCTGCACATGCATCCATGTGAATACTGGCCCAGAACCACTGCAAGTCAATTAAGACCACAAGCTTAAGAATCAAATAAATTGTTCCTCTCATGCACTCGTTAATTATAAATATAAAATTACCAAAGAAGTATCATAAGAGTTACTAACATGAATGTGTCAGTTTACAAATTTTTGTATACAAAGTTGAAGGGCTTGTCTTCGTATGTCCATACATGTACTGAAGTCTTCCAGAGAAGAGAGGGTTCTCAGATCAAAAACCCTACAAGGTCAACTTCATGACCCAGCAAATTAATATAATTTGGTGGGAGCAGTGGGAATTGACCCGTTCGAATTCCTTGTCGACACCCTGCCTTGAAAAATTTTCTTCTCCCATCCCATGAGTACTCATAACAACAAGATCAACATTTACTATGCGGTAGTCAGGATTGACAAAATTAGCTGACTACTGGCAAAATCATCATCTGCCTCGTGGTCTCAGCTGTCTACTTTGTTGGGATATTTACTGCATTCTTGAGAAAATGGTGGCAAACCAGCTACCTACTCCATCGACAACATAATAGCCACCTTAAGTTCAAAACTTTCTCACAATCCTGGTGGTTTTTTTTTTCTCAACAGCAGTTGCAGTTCTAGAGTTCAACACACGTAGACATACCTCCTGCTTAACAACTTGACAATGAGACTGGTCCACTAAACCACTTGGTAGCTCTGTGACACTGTCTTCCACAACAAGATGTGTACAGCGACTATCACTGGCTTCCACGGGCACCCCACCTAGAAGGCAATGTTGTCAAAATAATTGCATAATGGCTCTGTGGAGCGTGCATCAAGAAAACCAATTACCAACCATCTTGAGGTAAGTTTTCTCATAAAGAAGTTCATTTCAAAATGTTTTGCCAGTCTGTGAAAACCCGTTGCTCTCTGACCTGCTGAAAACGTTCATGAAACCCTTGCACTAGCCTCAGGTCATGAGACATAGCTTTCTTTACATGCTGTTAACAATTTTATTTCTGCCAATTGTCACAAAATCCACCTATAAACAAGTCTACGACGTGTTCCAGAGAAACAAGATGGGGTCTGCAGAAGCATGTCTCCCTAGACCTGAAGGGAGATTTTTGCACCTAAGTTGCTAGCAAAGAGGTATTAAAATTGCCTTATCTTTTACAGGGAATGTATTAGAACTGAGCAGGAGTTATTAGTACCTTGCTGCTCTGTGGATTCTTCCATGTGTTTTTTCTCGTCATCAGAAAATCCATGGAAACTGAGAAAACATCTATGAAATGGCATCATCTTGAATTTTTCCTGTGACAAATTAAACAAGTCAACATTGTCTGCGTGGTAGCCTAATGGTCTTTGCTGCGGCTTGAGATCAAGGGTGGAAATTTCTGGAAGATTAAGACCTACTTACAAGATGCTGGCAACAGGCAGACTGCTCAAGATTCTAAAGTGTGCTGAAATATTTGCTATAGTGGACTGCTCATGCACAAGAATCTGCAGCTGACTGCAAATTGAGACGAATCTGATCACTTCTGATCTGTTGGCTTTTCTTTAACTATCAGAGGAAAAAACTTACCATTCCATCATCCATTGCATTTGCTCCACTACAAAAGAAAATTAACAATTTTTTTTAAAAGTAATATTCCCAACAGCGTTCCTATACATTATTTTAAATGTATGCAGAATTCAAGACCTATTTTGTACATTTTCCAATCATTATATCAAGTAATTTTCTTTTTCCAGAGTCAAACAACAAGTAGATTTCCTCAAAACGTAACCAAAATATAATTAATAACCGTGCATGTACTGTAACTTGCATTGTGAACCTACAGCCCTCATGGTGCAATGTGGACACACATGTACCTGGGTAACATGGGGAGAGTCCTCCAAATTCTGCCATTGAACATTTTGACCAAGGCAAATTTGAAATTTGACTAGCTGGCAAACTTGCTGCAGCTTGGCAAAAACATAAACTCCACATGTCCTTCCAATTTTCAGGTGTGATCTTTATTTTCTAGACTCTGGCAGGCCTCGAAAAACTGTTTGCAAATTTACCATTTAATATTCCAGACACTGTACAAACCCTGTGCATCTGTGAGAGAACTGAAGTGTCTCAGTTTGTGCTCAAGAGTTCTTTCCTCACGAGAAACTGTAAAAGACAATCGGGCTGCTTAAACTTCTAATCCTCCATTCGTAAGAAAAAAGATGGCAACTGGTAATTAACAAATAACCCATGTTTCTAAGGGCACGGAAACCTTCCAAATACTTATAAAAACAGACAGAAAAGTTCCAAAATCTTCAAACCTAGCATACACCACGTCATTGATACTGTATGGCTTTCCTTGGGCCCAATTGGTTGTGTTAGGTTTGCAAGCTACCATCAGTAGTAAAATGTTCAGCTGCTACATGTATCTTTTTTCCTCTGGAGGACTGCAACCCATGGATGTCATATCAAAGCTACATCTAGTTTTACGTTAACGTAGGCTCCTAGTAGAGTCACCTAATAATTGCATATAACTGGGACTTTATGGCCATTTCACTTTGGTATTGAACATCCAAAAAACATTTTTACTCACATCTCATGTCGTCTTTCCCAGCACTTTGCAACCCATTGTTCTGTCATAATGGTAGTTCCAAGACTCACTGCAGCCTGAGGGTTAATGCACAAGTAAATGATTGTTCAATTTGAAACTTTAAATTCTTAAGCAGTCTGTTGAAACATTTATTAGTGGTAAGTCTGTCTATCTTCCAGGATGGAAGATATTGTTTTATTATATGGCAAGGTCTGCAAGTAGGCAAGATAAATCAAATGCTGTGCTGTACTTCAGGCTTCTCAAGCCACCAGCAGGCAAGATGCAGTATCTTGCCCACTTGAGGTTACCTACTGTCCTGCAAGAAAAGCATTTTCTTCATGACAAACAATAAATGCTCTAATGACCTAGAGCTTGTATGGTCAAAATGGTTGGATGTTCAGGGCTGTCATTAAATTTCCAGACACCTGTTGCCTCGATCTTCATTCCAACAAGCTTGTTACAATGTGGCTGAATTGTATCAACAAGAGACAATTTCAGCTGTAACACCAAGGGCTCATCAAACATACTCAGCCGTAACAGGTGTTGCGGTTTACGGCCATTAATGATGGCTCTGGATTTTAGCCTTGTTATTTTCAATTTTTGTCTGTTTATGGACCATGATGCAGTTGAGGTCCACAAACATTAAAAAGAACTAACTTTGGCAATATCCAGCCATTTCAACCTCACGCTTCATCAAGAACCCATCTGTATGCAGTGTACCACATACTTACTCTGTACTTCTGCCCATGTATTGAGTTGGCAACAAGCTGTGTCACCCTTCCACTGAATTCTCGTCGTATACTACCACCCATATGATGAACTAGATTACAAAGTCGTCCAAGTTCTTCTTTCTTTCGAAATCCAGTAAAACATATGATAAGATTACTCATCACTGCACAATAAAGAGGTCTGGAATTGTACGGTAAAGGCTGTCCTTGCTTAGCGCACGAATGCACTATCGGAGGTCCAATGATTCTTTGCTCCTCCTTGCGTAAAAGCTCAAAGTCTTCCCCTTCAAATGGGTCACATACAAAGACTAGTTCAATGTTATCAGTTACTGCTTGTAATGATTCTTTGACATTATCTGATATGGTTACAGGAACATTAAGAGCCTACAGGAAAAGAGGAAAGAAAAGGATATCAGATCTTAAACAACAACAAGTTACTGTCATATCTGTGTAGCATAAAATGTTTCTAAAGCATACTGTAGTTCTCATGTCAGTAACATGACAGGGTGAGAAGGATCGCTATAAACTTACATTGAGGCTGCAGTCACTGTGGGCCTATTTCTTTAGGGGCCATGGTCTAAGTTTTGGTGCAGTACATTGGGCTTGAAATTAGAAGGATAAGGGGTGCGATTTTTCAGCTAAGACACATTGTACTTTACTAATATATACCGTAGATATATAAACAACAAAGCATATAGATTGCTGAACTGATAGGTTACCACATGTAAATGCAATGCTGGGAGCAGCATTAAACTTGAAAATTATACAAATGGGGCATTCCATATTTTTATTCCCCCTACCCCCTATGGAGGACAACAGAGCCAGTCATAAAACCGTCCAACAAATTTTTAACCCCTTCGATCCAAACTTCAAAGGTGCCGACAACAAAAAACTAGGCTGTCGGAATCTGTCCTCCATAGGGGAGAGAGGTGGGGGAGTGGAGAGATGCAAGAAGAAAAATTTAATTGAATGTCTCAATATACAGTTTAACAGTTCAACCCCTTCTAGTCCTGGAGGGGGGAGCAATACGCCTATAGACACTTCAAGGCTCCTTTCAGATATGTAGCCTATTGAACTAGACTGTTCCAACAAAATGCTGTAATATTACCTCAATCGCTTGCATGAGTTCTTTATTTTCTCCATTTTCTTTTCCCACTACACAAAGTCGAGTTTCCATAGCGGAGCTGGAGCTGCTGCTTCCTAAAATTTGAGGTCAAACAATAAAATATAATATACACAATAAGCTTACGATATCAGGAAAAAGTTAAAACAACCAATTCGTTGTAAAACTTTGATGAGTTCTAAGCCAACGGCTTTAACTCCTTTTTTCCCTATGTCTTCAGATCATGTTGTCTATCGATAGATGATGATATAATTTTCCAAACAATGTTTCACAAAATTGCTTCGGTCCTCTGAGACATCTCTAAATATCTCTAAATGTCCTAGCTTGAATATCTCAGACAAGGTACTAAGCTAGCGAAGAATGGAACCATACGAGCTCGCGCAACTATTTTTGTACTAAGATTTAATAATTATGTTCTGTCTTTACGCATATTTCCCGAGATTATGGCAGTTTCTAGAAATAACTTTCCTATAGACATTTAAATGGGAACGTTCAACTGTAAATGGAGGGATAATCCTTAGTTTACTCACTGTCAAACTGACAGCGAAATCTACAAACCCACCTTCACGTGAAGAATTCTGATGGTCGGACGAGTCCAGATTTCCCGAATTATCGGCATCCATTGCGCCTAAAAACGCCGTATTATCAAGGTAATTCTGTCTACACTTATTCTCTCAAATCCAGCGAAAAATCTTAAATAAATCGACGTAGTTTTCACAGAACTTTTAGCCTTCAATTGTTGCTGAACCCCAAAGAAATTTCCTTTTCAAAAATGGCGGTTGTACAACGGTTGAATAGGTCAATTCCATATTTGGAGGTTTTGCGCCGTGCTTACATTTCCTTGTCAGCGGTACTTTTAAGCAAAGCATTCGTTGTGTAGTACCATATAGATTGTCCTCTAACTAAGAATATTTTGGTTGGTTCATTTTTCGGGCGCCATTATTTTTGGGGGGCTTTTTACCGAAGGTAATTTGCGTTTCAAGAATAGTCTTGAAGGCTAAATTTAGTTTATTTCGAAAGATTTTTGCAATGGTCTGAAAAGAATCGGGCTATCAAATATATTAATGAAAAAGAATATCATCTGATAATCTCTGGGTTAATGCCAATGAAAACCTCTAAATAAGCTTATTCGAGTAGACTCTCTCGGTCATGTACTCACTCACCATAGCGTCGAAAAGCGCCAGATGGGGCGATTGTAAAACAGTGTAGCACTGGAGTTGTGCCAAGGTGAGTTACGCGCGTGGATCGAGGACATCACGCACGACACGTACGGGTCTCGAATTTGCTTCTGTAAGAAGATGTATAGTTTCTGGCAATTGCTTATCTCTAGATCTTCTCTACAGATCTCGGATTAGATTCTTTCAAGGAGATTATTCTGCTTACAAGATAATTACTTTTAAATCTTCCAACATTGTACAAGAGTGTCGCCCATAAGTTTATAATTGTCTGTGTGGTTTGAAATCTTTGTTATTGCGGTTTTGTTTCGTGCGAAGAAACAAATAAACAGAAGAGCCTCGTCTGTCATGGAAAATGAATCACTATTTCACATGCTGGGAATAGTTCATCGACCAACCGTTATTTTAATGTCACATTTGTATTCAATCAATATTTTCATAAACATTAGTTTGGTTTCATATCCTGTTATGAACAATACATCATTGAAGGGAAACATGAATTAACATTAAAAATTCCGTCAGTTCAGGGGCGCGTTTAGCCTCTTGGACAGATTAAAAGTGTGCCTAAGTGAGCAGTTTTGTGCTTCAGACTTCCAAGTTTCACCAAGTTAAGTTTTTATGGTTCTCGTCCATCTGTTATGTTTTCGTGCCATCTAAACATCCTAGATTCAATTTCCAACTGCCTTTAGCCCGATTTTTTTTTTTTTTTCAGTTCTTCACCTCACCTCACCTCACCCAGCAAGCCATCATCATGTTTCAAAAGAATCCGCCGCCATTCACAAAGCAAAGGATATAACAGATCAGTTGTTGCTGACGGATGTGTTTTTATTGTCGTGATTTCGTGACTCAGTGTTTGTGTCCAGTCAATGGAAGCGATAACCCTTTTGTTTAGTCTGAATTAACTGCGTGTTGAGTCTCTAAAAAACAGTGCAGGGAACAAAGACTGCCTAACCGTTGTCATCTGGATCTAATTAAAGCTCGAGAGACTCACTGATAAGTTAACTAACAACTACTTTTAGTGGGTTGGTTCGTTTTTTAAGAGAACAACTCGCCTCTCGTTAAAAAGATTTCAAAGCTTCATCTGGTATTAATAGACAGATGCTTTTATCAGGATAAAACGGTTAGCTTTTATACCTCTTCGATTTTGCAAATCAAAACAACTTAAGTCAATGAGAAGCGTTTCTATTTCAGAAGATTAACCGGAGATGAAAGATCTTGCGAACCTTTGCCCTCTTTCCAAAAATATAACGCTTCGATAAAAGAGCGGACACAGAAAACAAATATATTGCCCGGGGGGTAGATACAAAAATAACACTGAAACATTGATCATCGGTCGGAATCCTAACTGATCAAAGAACTGTTCTGTTCAATGTTTTGGCTAGAAATTTCTCGAGTTTTTTCAAAAAATACAGCTGTGAAAGCTGTTGTCTTTTGTCTTTCGAGTTTGTTAACGAGATATTGATTTTTTTCTCACGGATTGAAAAACCAATAGACATTTGCTTGTTTATTCGAAAACAAGATGTGTGATTGAAAATCAATCAATCACACAGCAAATGCTGCCTGTAGTTTTTAAACTCCATAATATATCGGATGGATAGGCAGGGTCTTTCGCCCGTGTAATTCGATTTCTCTTTTAATTGCGGTAAACAGTTCCCGCATCAGAGACCCTCAGGCACGCCTGTTTTGCTTACTTTTGTGCCTGTCTACAAACCACCATTGTGTTGATCACGCAAGGAAAAATTTAGTACGTTGTATTTTGTTGGGTGTCTCTGTCGTTATAATTTGGAATTTCTCAACAAAAGAGAGAAATTCAACTAAGCTTCTTGATACTGATCATAAATATCATTCATAATCAGAGCTTTCGCCGAATAAAATAAAAGTTTGTTGAAAACCGGTTTGGCTAAATACATCGTTATGTTTATAAAGACTGACAAATGTAAAAATATAACAGTCTGCAGACCTCGCAGAACCGGCACTAAATCTGTTTAGAGGTCACTTGTGTTAGATATCGAGGTTTCGGTGAAAGTTATTACTAAACGGAAGTTGTCGAAACTTGTGCCGGTTTACTAACAAGACAGCCTCGCAGTTCACGCGCAACATGTCGAGGAAGCGGAGCGAAGGAACCATTTAGTGGTTTCTGCAGAAGGTAATCGAATTTTGACAATAGACGCACTGACAATGTGGAGGAATATTTTGTCAACATTCATCTTGGTCCGACTTGGCAACCGACGGCTGGGAAATCATCGCCAAGTTTTAATAAGCAGAACCAAAATAAGAATAATCAGTCCTGTTATTTTATACCGCAGGTTTTTGCACGGTACGAAACTTGCGCCAGGTTGCTCAAAGCCCGCGATTACGCTAACCCAGGATAAGTGAGGATTTTAGTTTTGTAACTTTTCAGTGAAGTTTTCTGTTTATGGTACTTGGCCTCAGTTCTGAGTTTGAGTAATCTCAAACTACGCAAAACATCAGCCGATGATTAAAAGAAAAAAAAAGAAACGTTTTTATACGCCGAGAGAAATTCAGAATGCATCGGTTAAATTTAAATCCTAGGTTGCCATTAACCAGCTTTCGAACAATCCGGCCCATTTTAACAAATTTACTTATTTTTCAAGCAAGGCAAGAGAGGTCTGAATTTGTAGTTAGGGAAAATTTGTGGTCATATTCAAAGCTGTTACTAGAGTTACGATGAGGCGTTCCCGGAATTGGCGTTTAATAAAGTAGGTGGACCGTACTATTATTATCCACGAGAAAAAGAAATTAAAATTAGTCATTACTTATTTTAATCTAAGGGAAAGTCAACTTTTTACATGAAACTGGAACATGATCTGATAATATTAGTGCCATTCTGCGGTTTCCGAAATTTCCTTTTTTGAGAAAGAGAACTTCGGTAAGGAATTTAACAGAACGAATGAGTGTTAAATATATAGAGTAACATATAAAACCGGATAAAAAAAAGTAACACGACACATGCCAAAATAACCGAAAACGTGACTTTCTTTGTGTAGTATGGCTCTTTTTTTCAGCGTCACAGGAAAACTCTCCGAATAACCCACGCGACATGGCCCCTGCATGCGGTGACATAAGTTTTGCGTAGCAGTGAAGATGAGTAACTGTTTCCGGCTAGAAGAACGAAAGTCAGTTCCTATTCATCTCCAATTTTGCTCTATATCTTACTTTGCATCACGTAGACAAAAACCTTTAATTATTTTTTGAGCCAATATCCCTGCTGAGTGATTGAGAAAATGGCGATAAATGCACGCTGAAATTTGCACATATACACTGTAAAAACTGACTAGTTGAAACAACCAATTAAAATATTTGCCAAATGCATCTGCGAGAACCCTTTCTTTTTGGTTGTTGTCACCATTTTAAAATGGTTTGAATTAACTGGTTTCTTTTGGTTTGAAACAACTAATTATTATAGTTATTATGACTATTGATTTGTTTGTTTCGACTATTTTGTTTAGTTAAACTGCCGCCACTTCTCATGTCATTTTAACCATTAAGAAATAGTAGTTTTAACCTGTTTATCATAAATTGGGACAAACATTACCTTTGGTTAAAATGACTATTTTTTTGTGTGTTTAGTAACCACACTTATTGGTTAATTTAACTAATTAAAATGGTACCCAAGGTGCACCTGAGAGAACCCATTTTTTTTAGTTACTTCTTGTCAAAATAGCTGAAAAGAATGGGTTAAACGAATTAGTTACTTTAACCTCCAGTGTATCAGTTATAATTACTGTTTTTAATTAATTGAAATAACAACTTAAAATAGATCATATTCACATCTAGTTTTCGTTGCATCTCTCTTTAATAACTGTGTTTTAAAAATAATACAGTGTTTTCAGCTAAAAAAAGTACAATTATGCAAATGCTTATCCTCAGAAAATCAATGCTTGTAATGTAACAATAAGATAATATATAATGCATGTTGTCTACTTTAGCTGCAAGACTACTGTCTGCGAACACCAATTGTGATAGCAGCTTATTAAGGTTAAATGACCTTAGCAAGATCAATTTCTTTGAACTTGCAAACGACCATTCTTTCCGCCGCCAGCACTAATGACTGGATGTCGTCGTCAAAATACCACTCCCCCCCCCCCCTCCACCTCCGGTTGAAAAAAGACAAGGTGCTATTGTCGCCTCCACCTCTCCTTTAAGTTTGGCATCCACCTCAGAATTATTCTATAACAACCAAAACATTTCAAAATAAATATTCCTGGAATTAATATGTTTGTAGTATACTCTCTACAGTTTCTAGCGCTAATAAAATAGAGTGTTTGTATTTCTTATTTAATGCTATTTCTGATCTTGCTTTTACAATCTTTAAACAAAACATGGCATGTGTAGATATTATCATTACTTAAAGTATTGTTCCAGTGAAATTGCAACTGCATTTGTTGACATTGCATTTGTAGATATTATCATTACTTAAAGTATTGTTGCAATGAAATACTAAATGAAATTAATCATGCAGTATATGATAGGTTAAAATAATCAACTATAACGCAACCATATCATCAAGGCGTGTATAAAACAAAACAAATCTTAAACTCTGACAGGATTGAAGCATAGCTATACAAGTGTTTTGATATTGCAATGGTAATGACTTCTGAACCAAGTCAATGAGAACACCGAGGCTGGTCGCAATCCCTACATTTAAATTAGAGTGATTTCATTTAACCCATGAGGCAATATCTAAAATTAAGTGCATGTCTAATGATAAAAACTTTAAAAAAACAGAAACAACAGATCTAGTATCTAATATTGTTTCACAACTTTGGCAGTAAAAGGGCAAAACCTAAAATTAGCCAATCACATTTGTTCAAACATTATCAAGATTATGTGCTCTGGTGAGCAATTGCCTCACCATTTCGCAGATGTTAGCTTCCTAAAATAGTTGTCTGTTTAGTGTTATACTTTCTTGATCACAGTCAATAAATTGGTTTAATCATAATTGGATCTGGATCCAAGCAAACTCCAAAAAGTAAACTAGAGTGAGACGTAGGAATGAACAATACTTTCACTAATGATCTTAGACTTTTCTTATGAAAGAACTTGAAACAAACATTTTAGCCTTGATATCACCCTTTACACCTGTTCCAAAGGTACCCTCCCCTAAAATATTGTCAGCCTTTTCTATTGCTTGTAAATGTCTATTTATTGTCATGCTTTTTGGTATATCTGAAAGCTAGTTTCGTTTTCTTCCATAAAAAATAACCATTTGCTATTTGCTTCTCGCTCTAATTTCATTTTTGATTTTTTTTTATTACTTTGGCTGAAGCTGAACTACTTTGCAAAACAATTATTACGAGTGTTTTTTTTAATTTATGATTCTTTCTTTATATGCTTTTTTCATTTTTCTTTCCACTCTTGGGGCACTGAACTGGAGGTTTACTGCTTGTTGATTCCAGGTGGTGTTGCTGTTCATATTTTTGGAATCGGGGAGGATAGTTTTGAAATAGAGAACTGAATTTGAATTTTGTTAGTAGGAATATTTTCCATCATAATGTGGGCCAGGTCAAATAAGAAATTAAGAACCCATGCAGTTGCCCAAGGAAGGCTGCCACAAGGGACAACCTCAGCCTGGAAATTGCCAAGAGGCAAGCATTTAAATCTTGCCTTGACAAAACAATGGCTTCTGCTGGATTTCAACTTCTCAACCTACATTAGAATCCAGAGCACGTGCAAATGTGCATTTTTCTAACATGCCCAATATGAACAATGAAAACAAGCTGTATAGTCAGTCCGTTTCTTTGTGTCTACAATTCAGTCCTCCAAGCATATTTAGCAGTACTTTCTTGTTAAAGATTCTAGATGAACAGATGTCTTTGAATCAATATTGTATCAGCTTCTCTATAGGCACAGATGTTCATGGAGGTTGAACATTGACAACGAAGCCGCATGACAAGAAATGAGTAGTTGTAGTTTTTCGTTACTACTGGTAGCTGTTGATCACTAATACTGCCACTGGATTTTAAGTCAGCACA
Organism: Orbicella franksi; assembly: GCF_964199315.1. Classification (NCBI taxonomy): domain Eukaryota; kingdom Metazoa; phylum Cnidaria; class Anthozoa; order Scleractinia; family Merulinidae; genus Orbicella; species Orbicella franksi. Next base: position 6,813,631 of record NC_138151.1, read on the forward strand.
TGTATCTTAATAGCACAACATAACCCTACATTTTACTGAAGTCATAAAATTATACTGTATATGTAAAATGTGTCACCTTGCCTGTGTAAGTGAAATGGGGTCAGCAATAAACAAATTGAACATTAAAACATAGATTAACGATATATATTAGAATAGTAAAAAGTCGGTCACCCCAAAACGCAGACCATGCAGACTGCAGGCTGCAGACCGTACAGACCATGCAGACTGAGTAATTTTTTTCCAACACTTGACTCACTTTTTTTCGCTTCTAGTGACAAAATAGTGTTCAATATGTCGAAATGTTTGTTATTTACCCACAAGCGGCACAAACTTAACATCTCACTGTTGATTCACGCGTTTAATAGACCTTCTATGGGAAATTCCCTTTCCTGGTCCTAAATATACTAAAATCAAGCATAAAAATAAACTTACATACATTCAAATTGCGTCAATTTTTGACGGGTTTGGGGTTTTATTTATTTTGTCCAATTTGTTGTTGTTGTGTTTGCGTCACAAAGTACAGAATCGCCATTAGACTAGGAGAATTCCTCTTTCCCTTAGTTAACCGTAAGTAAACCTCGAGGAAAAAAATGCTCGCGTGAAATTTTTTCCTCGAGCTTTTCTTATGCGTCACGCACGATGGACTAAGCGAAAGAGGGACCACTCGTAGTCTTTAAATCGCCATAAAAACACAACTGCCATGGTGCAGAAGGCAACAAACGAATCAAACCACCAGAGATTTGTTTAATCTTTACTTAAGTTGATTAGTAGATTCTGAAAAGTGGATCTCTGTGACTTGGAAGAACTAATACGATGAAGTTTACTACTAAGCTTGAATACAACTGAATGTTCGCAATACTGACGCTGATCGCAACTGAAATCGAAATCTAAAATTCTAGTCCTAAAACGAACTATTCATGAGCTGTCAAATAAAGGAAAACGAACTGTTCATGAGCTATCATATATAGGAAACCCCAATTAATCGCTAAACTATTTAGGGCTACAGAGAAACGTAGAAAAATAATCACGCATTGTTGAAAGTCAGGCATTCTTCGTAAATCACGAAGTTCGTATTCATGTTCATAGATCACGCCACGAAAGGACAGTACCATAAGGACATAAGGACGGATAAATTAACCATCGCATAAACTCATCACGACAACCATACTGCGCTGAGAATTTCAAATGCTATTCGGTTTTCTGTGACCTTTCCATGCGCTACTCTTTTTTGGCGTGATCGCAGTCACACTCCAACAGCCATTTGGAATTACATTTTGCACAGCAAGAGTAGAAAATGCACATGTTACGTGTGACATCATAATACAAGTGAAGTTTATTTCTACATTTTACAGTCTAAAAACGCTTCTTCCTTTGAACTTCTCAGAATCACGTTTAAAGGAGATGGCCAATGTTCTTTTGTTCGAGGTACATTTTCGAGGATACCGGTATTCTTAGACTGCGAGCAGTCTCTCTTTAACTCGAACGAAAATCCGTGGGGAAGAACGCAAAGAAGAGTTCAACAGAAGTGAGCGGTCGTTTTTGCGTTCTTCCCCACGGATTTTCGAGCAAAAGAGACACTGCCCGCAGTCTACAGTATTCTGTAGGATTCCTATTTCTACAATCACATCTAACAACAGCCTTACGTCACAACTTTCTTGAGTGAATTCACTGCCTTGACAAGGGCTGAGTGATCGGGGTTCTTCTTGTCTGTGTGTTTCAGAAGATCTGAGGAACCAGAATCCCAGTCAATTTTTCTGAACTGACTAAAATCACTTAAATTGATTAATTCCAAGCCACAACGTTTGATAGCAACGTGCAAACATGAAACATCGAATCGAAGGATAAATGGGAAAAAATTAACTGATCAATCGCTTCAGTCGTTTCCAAAAAGGACTAAGATGCAAAGACGATCATATTGAAAGACTATCGAGGCGTCACAATGGAGAGGACCTGGCCTTGACAACTGGGATCGCTTGTTAAGAATACAATCCCGTTTGGGGCGGGTGATCGGGACAGTCACAAGCGTTTTAATGAAAACCACTCGTGGTTCGTGGGGATCTCAAAACATTTAAGCAAGTTGAAAGGCGTTGGGTTGTGTTTTACGTTTACCCACCAGTGTTTGATGGGCTGTAATTTTATCAGTTCTGTTTACCTAAAAGAAGTAAATTCATGCTTGGCAGTCTTTGAACCGGTCTGATGAGAAGGTCAGCCAAGCTCTGTCCCTCGCATTCCGGCTGTTAAGACATGCCTAGTTAAACAAACACAACAAATGAAGAGTCAGTCAGCATGTGGTGCAGACGGAAATTTCCCTGTAAGTAACCGGCGGTATGTAGCACCTGCTACATAACATAGAGGAGTTAAAAAATTGACGTCAGTTTTTCATGCGTCTGTCCCGTTATTGATCATGAATTTTTTCATAACATTGTTAAAGGGTCCGCAGACTACTTTGACAATGTTATGACGAAATTCATGATCAATAACAGGACAAACGCATGAAAAACTGACTTCAATTTGTTTTTTCACGATAACGAATAGTCAAATTGTTCGCTCTCGCTCGTTGACACGATGAAAATTAGCCAATGAGCGCGCGAGAATTTCAGCAGTTACCGTAAAAAGTCAGTTAACAGTAAATTATTGAATGAATCATGGAACAAATAAAACTGACCAAAAAAACGTTCACTTGATGCTGGCTCACAGTTATGAGAACGGGTAGGCTATGGGCAGGTTCATTGGTTGGAATAGCCCTTTTAACCTTCAAAAAGGCGTGAAATCTTGGAACATCTCGATCACATCTCGCCACGGTTTCGTTCGTCATCTCAAAGTAGTTCACGAACGGTGGATAAACTCTAACCATGTCTTCAGCCTGAGTAAATCCAAACCGAATAGAACCGTTTTCTAAAACTGGCAAATCTAATATTAAAGTATTTAGCAATCCCACATAGTACCAACAACCTTAGTAAGAGTTTCATTTCAATCTCATTTGCGCGGTCAAGTCATTCTGCCCCTTGAGGGGGAAGTCTTAGGTTCGACCCGAGGGGAGATAACAGAGCGCTGCGCCAAGCAGGTGTGGCAAATTTCTGGCTGAATCTCAGACTCTATCGGAAATGGAATTGAGAGCGGGGGGGGGGGGAGGGGGAGGGAGGAGGAGTAGGGGGAATGGGAATCAAGCGCGCGAAAGAGAAGGGTAGGGAGGATAGTTTACCAATGGCGTTTTCTTGTAAAGTAATCGCTTACGTGGTTAATAATGATGTTCCCGATACATTTGTCCTCTTTCCATTCATTCACTAGCACTTCAAGTTCATTCTGCAAAGAAGAGAATATGAACAATACTCACAAATAAAACAAGTTACTCACAATATAAAACCCTTTCACTTATACCAAAGATCGTTATACTCTAATCACACTGGAACGATTATGAAATATTTTGCACATCAGGAGCGGGCATCTCGTATATTGAAGCAGGATGAACCGAGTGTTACATCGTATTAAAAATACGCGGCAAGTAACCAAAAAATTAAAGAGCAAGGTTGACAGAAATGCCTTCGAGTGGCTCTTGCATAATTTAAAAAATCTTTCAAAAATTTCCTGATAGCTCCTAGGGATTCATCCTCACAAGCACGCTTTTTAATTAAAATACTTCCACGTAAATACTGCCTTCTCTCTGACCGCGCTGAACGTTCCGTAAATTTCGCGCGGAATAAAACCTTTGTTAAATATAAAATGCTAAACCCTGTTAAAAACCTCAGTGATAACTGTCATTTATCCTGTCATTTTTAATTGAATTATTCTATTAAAATTTTGTTTGCTTTCCTATGAACTATGAACGGTCTTTAAACTGCGCAACACACAACACACAAAAAAACTGCTCAACACACAAAGCCGCGAGTTTTTTTTTGTAATTCGCTGTTATGGGGTATCTCACCATGATTTTTTTTTGTGAACCGCCAAAATGCCAGGTAAACGACCAAAGATCGTCTTGATGTCTTCAGCCGAGATGATTGATCCACCCCGTGGTTCCTTTTCAAGTGGCTCTTTGAAAACCTAAATGAAATAAGGCGCTTGAGAAATCAGACATGAATTAAATTCAACAGGCGCTATCACACGACGAAATTTCTCCGGCAATTTATAGCGGACACTAGTCGCATGAGAAACTTCCTTGGCCAAGTACCACGTACCTGAAATGAACAAGCCTCGCAAAGGTTTTGTCGTAGCAGGCCCTTCACGAAGTAGAGTGAAATTCTTAATTTAGAAGTTTTTATAACGCCGGCTGTGACAATGATCATTGCAATAATTTTTGTACGCTTTGCTATCTTATTAAACTGTTATTTTCGAATTCAGGTATCCTACCATTTAAAGGTAATTTTGTATGTGGCCAAAATAACTCAAAACACCGTCACTGAGCTCCTTTAAAACCAACTTTAATAAAGTTGGGTCACACCTTTCCTTAAGCCACGTGCTTCAAAATCACTACCTGCGGATGAAAGTACACAAAAACCCAAACCTATAACATTTTTGCTTAAATTGACCCGTTTAGCCAGCCGCAGCCATTCTGATACCTTGAGGATGTTTGTAAGAATCTCCACGTAGTTTCTTTCTGTTTGCAAAAGTTCCATGGCCACTTGCTGCCGTGACGTCAAAGGCTTGGGGGGACCTGGGACGGGTGTGCTCAGAGGGGAGATGGTACTGCTTGCGGTCTCTGTAGAGGGACGATACAAAAGGAAAAAGAGCTGTATGGAGAGTTTATTATCCACGGCTGCTGTAAACAGTTATTCACATATTGGAAAGATGGTTGTATAGATATGTAGGAGACATCGGTCAATTATCATTTACGTTCGTCAACGGTTGAGCAAATGGTAAGCAAAAATGTCGCATGGTAAGTTCCGTTTGGATTGGCTCTTTACTATTTACCCAAAATACCCAAGTTACCGAAAGAGACAAAAGACGAGTTCGACCTGATCATTATTCCAAGATGACGGTGAAGAACTGCGAATAGTAAGCACATTTTTCACTCGGATATTTTGGCTGAAAATTTTGGACTCCCTTCCCAAGGGTTGCGTTTATTTCGGAAATTTTCCGGTTGGTCGAGCCAAAATTGTCTTATCATCTACATTCTGATCGAAATTTCCGGAATTTTTGGGTAAATTGTAAACAACCATTTAAGCTTTAGTTTGACTGATGAGATTTAATAGAAGCCAAAAGGTTAATCAAGGAGCCCTACAAATTGAATTCTCTATTTCCCAATTGCCGTAATTCACGCTGTTTGCCCCCCAAATTTTGCATAAACTATTGTTGTGAAATGTTCTTAGGAATATGCGGACCTCCCAAAACCATTTTACAACAATAGTTCAGTTTATGCAAATTTGGGGGGCAAACAGCGTAAATTATGGGCAATTAGAAAATAGAGAATGTAGTAAGTGGTTTTCTTATAAAGAAGTTCAGTTCAAAATGTTTTGCCAGTCTGTGAAAACCAATTGCATTCCGACCTACTGAAAATGTTAATGAAACCCCTGCAGTAGCCCCAGGTTATCGGACATAGCTTTCTTAATATACGTGCTGTTAACAATTTTGTTTCTGCCAACTGCCGCAAAATCCACCTACATGTATAAACAAGTCTACGACGTGTTACTGAGAAACAAGATGGGGTCTGCAGAAGCAAGTCTCCCTAGACCTGAAGGGAGGTTTTTGCACCTAAGTTGCTAGCAAAGAGGTATTAAAATTGCCTTATCTTTTACAGGGAATTTATTAGAACTGAGCAGGAGTTATTAGTACCTTGCTGCTCTGTGGATTCTTCCATATGAAATGGCATCATCTTGAATTTTTCCTGTGACAAATTAAACAAGTCAACATTGTCTGCGTGGTAGCCTAATGGTCTTTCCTGCGACTTGAGATCAAGGGTGGAAATTTCTGTAGCGGAAGGTTAAGACTTACTTACAAGATGCTGGCAACAGGCAGCCTGCTCAAGATTCCAAAGTGTGCTGAAATATTTTCTACAGTGGATTGCTCATGCACAAGAATCTGCAGCTGACTGCAAACTGAGACGAATCTGATCACTTCTGATCTGTTGGCTTTTTTTTTAACTATCAGAGGAAAAAAACTTACCATTCCATCATCCATTGCGTTTGCTCCACTACAAAAGAAAATTAACAATGTCCTTTTTTTCAAAGTAATATTCCCAACAGCATTCCTACACATTATTTTAAGTGTATGCAGAACTCAAGACCTATTCTGTACATTTTCCAATCATTATATCAATTTTCTTTTTCCATAGTCAAACAACAAGTGGATCTCCTCAAAACGTAAATATTAGTAATAACCATACATGCATTGTAACTTACATTGTGAACCTACAGCCCTCATGGTGCAATGTGGAAACACATGTACCTGGCTAACATGGGGAGAGTTCTCCAGATTCTGCCATTGAACATTTTGACCAAGGCAAATTTGAAATTTGACTAGCTGGCAAACTTGCTGCAGTTTGGCAAAAACTTAAACTCCACATGTCCTTGCAATTTTCAGACACTGTACGAACCCTGTGCATCAGTGAGAGAACTGAAGTGTCTCAGTTTGTGCTCAATAGTTCTTTCCTCACGAGAAACTGTACAAAGACAATCGGGCTGCTTAAACTTCCAATCCTCCATACATAAGAAAAAAGATGGCAACTGGTAATTAAAAAATAATGCACGCTTCTAAGGGCACGGAAACCTTCCAACATACAGAAAAGTTCCAAAATCTCCAAACCTAACATACACCATGTCATTGATACTGTATGCCTTTCCTTGGGCCCAATTGGTTGTGTTAAGTTTGCAAGGTACCATCAGTAGTAAAATGTTGAGCTGCTACATGTATCTTTTTTCCTCTGGAGGACTGCAACCCGTGGATGTCATATCAAAGCTACATCTAGTTTTACGTTGGTGTAGGCTCCTGGCAGAGTCACCTAATAATTGGATATAACTGGGACTTTATGGCCATTTCACTTTGGTATTGAACATCCAAACAACATTTTTACTCACATCTCATGTCGTCTTTCCCAGCACTTTGCAACCTATTGTTCTGTCATAACAGTGGTTCCAAGACTCACTGCAGCCTGAGGGTTAATGCACAAGTAAATGATTGTCCAATTTAAAACTTTAAATTCTTAAACAGTCTGTTGAAACATGTATTAGTGCCAAGTCTTTCTCTATCTTCCAGGATGGAAGATATTGTTTTATTATATGGCAAGGTCTGCAAGTAGGCAAGATAAATTAAATGCTGTACTGTGCTTCAGGCTTCTCAAGCCACCAGCAGGCAAGATGGAGTATCTTGCCCACTTGAGGTTACCTACTGTCCTGCGAGAAAAGCATTTTCTTCATGACAAACAATAAATGCTCTAATGACCTAGAGCTTGTATGGTCAAAATGGTTGGATGTTTACGGCCGTTAATGATGGCTCTGGATTTTAGCCTTGTTATTTTCAATTTTTGCCTGTTTATGGACCACGATGCAGTTGAGGTCCATAAACATTAAAAAAAACTAACTTTGGCAATATCCAGCCATTTCATCCTCATGCTTCATCAAGAACCCATCTGTATGCAGTGTACCACATACTTACTCTGTACTTCTGCCCATGTATTGAGTTGGCAACAAGCTGTGTCACCCTTCCACTGAATTCTCGTCGTATACTACCACCCATATGATGAACTAGATTACAAAGTCGTCCAAGTTCTTCTTTCTTTCGAAATCCAGTAAAACATATGATAAGATTACTCATCACTGCACAATAAAGAGGTCTGGAATTGTACGGTAAAGGCTGTCCTTGCTTAGCGCACGAATGCACTATCGGAGGTCCAATGATCCTTTGCTCCTCCTTGCATAAAAGCTCAAAGTCTTCCCCTTCAAATGGGTCACATACAAAGACTAGTTCAATGTTATCGGTTACTGCTTGTAATGATTCTTTGACATTATCTGATATGGTTACAGGAACATTAAGAGCCTACAGGAAAAGAGGAAAGAAAAGGATATCAGATCTTAAACAACAACAAGTTACTGTCATATCTGTGTAGCATAAAATGTTTCTAAAGCATACTGTAGTTCTCATGTCAATAACATGACAGGGTGAGAAGGATCTCTATAAACCTACATTGAGGCTGCAGTCACTGTAGACCTATTTCTTTAGGGGCCATGGTCTAATTTTTGGTACAGTACATTGGGCTTGAAATTAGAAGGATAAGGGGTGTGTTTTTTCAGCTAAGACACATTGTACTTTACTAATATATACCGTAGATATATAAAAAACAAAGCATGTAGATTGCTTAATTGTTAGGTTACCAGATGTAAATGCAATGCTGGGGGCAGCATTAAGGTTACCGTATACCTTCAGGGGTGTCTCGCGTCCAAGCGATGTAGCGCGTCCGGTTTAAGCTGTAGATACCTAAACCCCGATATCAAATTAAAGCTCATAGAGCTGGCTATCAAACCATACCAAAACGTTTGAAATAAAATGAATTGCCAATTTTTTCAGGGCCACTAAATGGAAGCGTCCTAATCACCTTTGGGAAGCTACAAGTCAAACCGAATTTTGTTTTTCGCCAATTTATTTTTTCCCTCGGTTTCAGCACAAAAAGCGCTAAAAAGTGTGTCTGCGTTTTTCCATATTCAATCACAGTAAAAAGTTACAGAACATTTTCGAAATAGGATTTAAAAAATGTGAAGTGATCGTACAAAAATCGCTCTCGGAGAAAAAATATTTCGAAATAAACAATTTGCAGAGAGCTTTTTGTTTTTTATATGTTAATCTAGCTACTGTACAAATTTGAGGGCAAACAAACAAATTCACTTTGAGTTGTAACTTTTTAAAGTGTCTGCTTCAAGCGAAAAAATTTATTCGAGAAAACATCGCTAAGAAAAATCTCTTGCTTCGCAAACAAACTCCGTCCACAAACGCCTTCAACGGGGTTCTCAGATCACTGAGCCAATCAGCGCTTGGAAAATTTACTACCATTAACTCGCGGTGAAACTTACGCGTGAATCTCCAAAAAAAACTTTGTGTTTCGCAATGCGCTCAAGGCGGAGAGATAATTTTTCTGCAGCTGGATTTTTCTTGAAGCTGGTTTGGCAAAATGGGGAAGACGGAAAAGGATACGAACGCTAGAGTAGCTGGGCGACGAGAACAAACTAAAGAAAGCGCGGCGGAGCAAATGTGCATGGATTATATTCCAATGGATCTCAATGAGTCAGACGATTCATCGGTATCGGACTCAACAAAAGAGTCATTGTAAACATCGCTGTTATCGCTGTCGAGGTCCCAAATTTTTACGGAACCTTTCTCTTCTCTTGACTCGATCTTTTTGCCCGCTTGATACGTCAGTAGCTTCATCCGCGAGGCCAACTTTCGCTTCTTCACTCATTGATGTATTTTCATTCGTTCTTCGCTTTTTCGAACTGGTAAACGGAGTTTTCCGTGATCCATGTTTACTTATAACTTAATAGAATTACATCTAATACGAAAAATGTTTGGATTAACGATGCTGATTATAACTGAATAGCCAGCCAATTCGTGGTATCCATATAGGTAATATTCCCGCGAAAGCAGTCTCGGTTGATTGCATGCACGGTATAGGGCTGTCAATCAAGAGGGAACTTTTACTTCCGGCCATAACGTAAACCCTCCATTTCTCCGCCAATATTAAGTTTTTTTCAATGTTGTTTTCAGAAATTAGAGATTACTCTTCGACAATTACTTTGAACCAAAAATCCAAATTTGAAGAAAATTGCCGATCTGAAGGTATACTGTAACCTTAAACTTGAAAATTATACAAATGGGGCATTCCATATTTATATTCCCCTACCCCCTATGGAGGGCAACAGGGCCAGTCATAAAACCGTCCAACAAATTTTTAACCCCTTCGATCCAAACTTCAAAGGTGCCGACAACGAAAAACTAGGTTGTCGGAATCTGTCCTCCATAGGGGAGAGGTGGAGGAGTGGAGGGGTGCAAGAAGAAAAATTTAATTGAATGTCCCAATATACAGTTTAACAGTTCAGCCCCTTCTAGTTCTAGAGGGAGGAGCAATACGCCTATAGACACTTCAAGGCTCCTTTCAGATGTGTAGCCTATTGAACTAGACTGTTCCAACAAAATATACTAACTGTAACATTACCTCAATCGCTTGCATGAGTTCTTTATTTTCTCCATTTTCTTTTCCCACTACACAAAGTCGAGTTTCCATAGCGGAGCTGGAGCTTCCTAAAATTTGAAGTCAAACAATAAAATATAATGTACACAATAAGCTTACGATATCAGGAAAAAGTTAAAACAACCAATTCGTTGTAAAACTTTGATGAGTTCTAAGCCAACGGCTTTAATTCCTTCTTTCCCTATGTCTTCAGATTATCGATGTTGCCTATCAAAATTGCTTCGGTCCTCTGAGACATCTCTAAATATCTCTAAATGTCCTAGCTTGAATATCTCAGACAAGGTACAAGCTAGCGAAGAATGGAACCATACGAGCTTGTGCAACTATTTTTGTACTAAGATTTAATAATTATGTTCTGTCTTTACGCATATTTCCCGAGATCATGGCAGTTTCTAGAAATAACTTTCCTATAGACATTTAAATGGGAATGTTCAACTGTAAATGGAGGGATAATCCTTAGTTTACTCACTGTCAAACTGACAGCGAAATCTACAAACGCACCTTCACGTGAAGAATTCTGATGGTCGGACGCGTCCAGATTTCCCGCGCCCAAAAACGCCGTATTATCAAGGTAATTCTGTCTACACTTATTCTCCCAAATCCAGCGAAAAATCTTGAATAAATCGACGTAATTTTCAGTGAACTTTTAGCCTTGCAGAACCCCAAAGAAATTTTCTTTTCAAAAATGGTGGTTGTACAACGGTTGAATAGGTCAATTCCATATTTGGAGGTTTTGCGCCGTGCTTACGCCAGGTGATCTGACCGTAAATAATTGACCAATCATCTTCAAGGAAAAATGATTTTTAAAGCCGCACAGAATTCTTTACGCACCTAGTAGAGCTTGTACTGACTAGATTCCATGTTGCCGTGCGTCTTTTCAGTAATAGATCACAGATGACGTCAAAATGTGGTAAGAACAAATAGCCGCCTTTGCCCACTTTGGCGAACACGAAAAAAGCTATTGGACATAATCTATTGTCTATACAAAATGAAGCAATCTCATTGGTTGCTATGCGTAGCAAAGAATTGTGATTGGTCGAGGAAAATCACGCCACTGTCAAACTTGACTCGAGCGTCGCTTCTCGTGGAATGAAAACTTACAGTGAAAGCAGAATTGAGCTGTGAAATCTACAAATCTTAAAGAAAATGCTGAAAAAGTAAAGTCAGTTTTTGTCATCAGAGCAGCCCTGTGAGCCGAAAAGTTTGGAAGTTGCCTGGAATATTGCAGGAGAAGAAAAATACGCTCGGAAAACCTGCGGTTGCGGTCAATCTGGAGGCCATTCGATTCGAGTTTTGAATGAAAGGAGCGTTAGTGACGGTGGAAATTTGTGTCCTCCGTGGTTGATGATTCTCAAATCAGTTTGAAATAGTGTCGGAGATACCTTTTAGCCGCGATACAGTTGGCCTTGGGCTGTAGTGAGCTATACTTTGCTCGCTGTTGTGTCCTGAAACGGACTGGAACATTCGCATCGGAAAGCAAGGTTATGTGTATATTTTAACTGATTTTAAGAAGTGATGTTTTGATGTGTCATTCCTGACATCAACCTGTGTCAACAATTATTTTGAGACTGAGAAAAGTTGAATTGTTTTTAAATAAGTCAAGCTCATAAACGTTTTGTTTATTGGGGTTGTTAAATTCGAGATAACGCAATGGTTCTCGGCTTACCAAGACCAATGTTGTGCTTGGTTTAGTCTCACTCGACCGCCGACTGGGACTGTTCGAGCGTTTTTTCTGAGTCATTTTCTAAAAAAGAAACGGCTTTATCTTTCCTCTTCCTGTTAGACTATGGTTCTCGCACCGGTTCAATGCCTCAGCAAGACTTTTTTTGTACCTTATCTTTTGCCCAGTCACGTAAAATATTATCTAAATTCTCAAAACTTTCTGCCATTTTAAAACACAGAGGGAAAAACTTTGAAACGATGACGTCAATCGTGCGTCTGTCCTCTAATAGATCATAGGGGAGAACCAATTAAAATGCGAGAATAACTTGGGTTATTATATAACGATGCATCGATCGCGCTGTGAGGATAAACATGGCAGTTTTCAGTCGGCTTTTTTTCTCATCATGCTTTGGTTGTGAGTGGAGTTATAACTTTACTACCGAGTATTCTTAAAGATGTTTTAACTTAGAAAAGTTCAGTACACGATTATCTAGACCACCAAAGTCAGTGAGTTGGCTTGTGGGCCTTCTGGGCACATGTTCTCTCCCGCAAGAGGTGGTTCAACCATCTTTCCATTGATCCATACATTTTGATGGCGTATTCAGCTTTGTTGGCTGAAGGAAGTGTGTGCAGAAGACGCAAGGAAGCCGTCTGTGCTGCTCGAACTAAAGATGGATCTTGCACAATTGGATATCTTTCCTCCGGATTCTCATTGGTATCGTCGCAAAGATCGTAAACATCGGCAAGTCCTCTATCAATTGCTTGCTTAAGCGACGGGACTTTGTTCAACATTTCTCGCAGCTTCGTTGTTCCAGGCTCTCTTCCACAGGCCAACAATACTTTTATTCTATGAGGCTTTTCGTGTCCTACTACTTGTAAACTTTGCTCCACCCATTTTCCGCCGCTTGCTGTCTTGCCACCTGGCTTCGCATGAAACTTCGTCTCCATCTTCCCTGACACTTGTTTCCCCTGTAAAATGGCGTGACCATTTCAGCCATTGCAAACCATCAGTATAGTCCATAATGATGATGCTGTTGTTTGGTGTTGTAACTGCACTCTGTACACCTGACTGACTCACAAATAGTGTAATGTAATTCTCAATGTCAACATAGCCCACAACTACCTCTCCAAATTCATTAAAGGTGAGGCCAATCTTTTCTAGCAGTTCTTGGCGTGTGTCATTCAGATTGTTAAAAATTTGTTCTTTACTGAGAATGGGGTTTATGCCAATTACTTGTTCAATTGTTTTCCCCACTTGTTTCTCAAAATGTCCTGAGTTTCTCTTTGGCTACAGTAATGCCAAATGCTCCAACAATACCACAAGAAAACTCTTTAAATGCAGACTGTTCCCTTCTAAAAACCAAAGGCATTAGTGAGTCTTTAACAAGGGAGCCATCTTCTATTTCTAGCAACCACTCGCAACAATTACTCTTGTTCTGAAGGACCATATCAATAAATTTCTGCTTTGGGTCTTGATAGGAAGTAGAAGAAGAGGGACTTAGGTAGAAGAAAGTTTTAAGTTCCGGAAAGCGAACACAAATTTGTTCTCTAAAGGTGACCAGCTTCTTGAAAACATCACCGAAACAAGAGCTTCCTTCCAAAAAAACATCTACAGGTGGCACAATATCCACAACTCTGGGAAAAGGAAATGCAACAATTTCCTCGTCGGTCAGCTGTAAAACGTCTTGAATACGCGGTTTCTCCGTTCAAATATTTTTCAACTGTGTCCTTTATCGTTTTTCGTTTATGCGAGAGATTTTCTGGTTTATGCGCCGGGTATAAGCGAAAGTGCTCGAGTGAACTTTTTTTGTTTTTGTAAAATTTTTCACAGCCTTCAAACCGACAATCTAGCCGAACGAAAGCCTCAACTGGACTGTTATTTTCTTTTTCCTTCAGTGATAAAGCCATTGCATTTGCACGGAAAAATAAAAAAATAGCGGCCAAACAATAACAAGCCTACATTTAAATGGCAAAGTTTGCAACAGTGCGTTCAAAAGCCCGCCAAAATTGTGCCACCCGCGTCAAATTGGAAGAGGAGTTGGAGAGCGTTTGATCGAATGGTCGACTGAATTAGTGCTGTGACCGACGTACGATAATAATAATGAATGACTAAATAAAAGCAAACTAGAGATAGATGGAATACAGTACCTTTAATACTGTACAAAAAGTACACTATTGAAAGCAAATTAAAGTAAAACACCAAGTGATTTTCAAGCTTGCAATACGATGCGGTCAGCGCTGCATGTTGCGCGATTCAAGTACTCAAATCGCTTCCATCCAAGTGTAGAACAGATTCACCGTCGAAAGAGACTTCCCAAATGTTCAAATCAACACTTCTCATATTTACAGCACAATTCCGAGTTCCAATCGCGGTATAAGACAAGACAAAATAATTCTGAAAAGCATCGATAGAAACACGCAGTGACCGCCATTATTCAAATGCAAACTCACAACTTCGCGCAGGCTGCCTTACGGGATACGCAATAAAATTTTCTCTCCAGTCTCGCGCAGCGACGTCACCAGATCACCTGGCCACATTTCCTTGTCAGCGGTACTTTTAAGCAAAGCATTCGTTGTGTAGTACCATGTAGATTGTCCTCTAACTAAGAATTTCTTGACTGGTTAATTTTTCGGGCGCCATTATTTTTGGGGGCTTTTTATCGAAGGTAATTTGCGTTTCAAGAATAGTCATGAAGGCTAAATTTAGTTTATTTCGAAAGGTTTGCAATGGTCTGAAAAGAATCGGCCTATCAAATACATTAATGCAAAAGAATACGTTCTGATAATCTCTAGGTTAATGCCAATGAAAACCTCTAAATAAGCTTATTTGAGTAGACTCTCTCGGTCATGTACTCACTCACCATAGCGTCGAAAAGCGCCAGATGGGGCGATCGTAAAACAGTGTAGCACTGGAATTGTGCCAAGGTGAGCTACGCGCGTGGATCGAGGACATCACGCACGACACGTACGGGTCTCGAATTTGCCTCTGTACAAAGATGTATAGTTTCTGGCAATTGCTTATCTCTACATCTTCTCTACAGATCTTGGATTAGATTCTTTCAAGGAGATTATTCTGCTTACAAGATAATTACTTTTAAATCTTCCAACATTGTACAAGAGTGTCGCCCATAAGTTTATAATTGTCTGTGTGGTTTGAAATCTTTGTTATTACGGTTTTGTTTCGTGCGAAGAAACAAATAAACAGAAGAGCCTCGTCTGTCATGGAAAATGAATCACTATTTCACATGCTGGGAATAGTTCATCGACCAACCGTTATTTTAATGTCACATTTGTATTCAATCAATATTTTCATAAACATTAGTTTGGTTTCATATCCTGTTATGAACAATACATCATTGAAGGGAAACATGAATTAACATTAAAAATTCCGTCGGTTCAGGGGCGCGTTTAGCCTCTTGGACAGATTTAAAGTAAGGCTAAGTGAGCAATTTTGTGCTTCAGACTTCCAAGTTTCACCAAGTTAAGTTTTTATGGTTCTCGTCTACCTCTTATGTTTTCGTGCCATCTAAACATCCTAGATTCAATTTCCAACGCCGTTGGCCCGACTGTTTTTTTTCTTTTTCAGTTCTTCACCTCACCTCACCTCACCTCACCTCACCCAGCAAGCCATCATCATGTTTCAAAAGAATCCGCCGCCATTCACAAAGCAAAGGATATAACAGATCAGTTGTTGCTGACGGATGTGTTTCTATTGTCGTGATTTCGTGACTCAGTGTTTGTGTCCAGTCAATGGAAGCGATAACCCTTTTGTTTAGTCTGAATTAACTGCGTGTTGAGTCTCTAAAAACAGTGCAGGGAACAACGACTGCCTAACCGTTGTCATCTGGATCTAATTAAAGCTCGCGAGACTCAATGATAAGTTAACTAACAGTCGCCTTTCATTAAAAAGATTTCAAAGCCTCATCTGGTATAACAGACAGATGCTTTTATCAGGGTAAAACGGTTAGCTTTTATACCTCTTCGATTCTGCAAATCCAAACGTTGTAACTGATACATAAAACAACTTAAAGCAGTAAGAAGTGTTTCTATTTCAGAAGATTTACCGGAGATGAAAGATCTTGCGAACCTTTGCCCTTCTTCCAAAAATATAACGCTTCGATAAAAGAGCGGACACAGGAAACAACTGTATTGCCCGGGGGGTAGATACAAAAATAACACTGAAGCATTGATCACCGGCCCGAATCCTAACTGATCAAAGAACTGTTCTGTTCAATGTTTTGGCTAGAAATCTCTCGAGTTGTTTCCAAAAGTACAGCTGTGAAAGCTGTTGTCTTTTGTCTGTTGTTTTTTTCTCACGGATTGAAAAACCAATAAACATTTGCTTGTTTATTCGAAAACAAGACGTGTAATTGAAAATCAATCAATCACACAGCAAATGTTGCGTGTAGTTTTTAAACTCCATAATATTCCGGATAGGCAGGGTCTTTCGCCCGTGTAAATCCGTCGATTTTTTTTAATTGCGGGAAACAGTTCCCGCATTAGAGACCCTCAGCCACGCCTGTTTTGTTCACTTTGAAAAGACAAGGACGGGTGTCAAATTAAAAACCACAACATGAAAATAATATGCTTTTGTGCCTGTCTACAAACCACCATTGTGTTGATCACGCAAGGAAAAATTTAGGTCGTTGTATTTTGTTGGGTGTCTCTAACGTTATAATTTGGAATTTCTCAACAAAAGAGAGAATTCAACTAAACTTCTTGATACTGATCATAAATATCATTCATAATCAGAGCTTTTGCCGAATAAAATAAAAGTTTGTTGAAAACCGGTTTGGCTAAATACATCGTTATGTTTATAAAGACTGACAAATGCAAAAATATAACAGTCTGCAGACCTCTCAGAACCGGCACTAAACCTGTTTAGAGGTCACTTGTATTAGATATCGAAGTTTCGGTGAAAGTTATTACTAAACGGAAGTTGTCGAAACTTGTGCCGGTTTACTAACAAGACAGCCTCGCAGTTCACGCGCAACATGTCGAGGAAGCGTAGCGAAGGAACCACTTAGTGGTTTCTGTAGAAGGTAATCCAATTTTGACAACAATACACGCACTGACAATGTGGAGAAATATTTTGTCAACATTCATCTTGGCCCAACTGGGCAACCGACGGCTGGGAAATCATCGCTAAGTTTTAATAAGCAGAACCAAACTAAGAATAATCAGTCCTGATATTTTATACCGCAGGTTTTTGCACGGTACGAAACTTGGGCTAGGTTGTTCAAAGCCCGCGATTACGCTAACCCAGGATAAGCGAGAATTTTAGTTTTGTAACTTTTCAGTGAAGTTTTCTGTTTATACTGCTTGTCCTTCAGTTCTGAGTTTGAGAAATCTCAAATTGCGCAAAACATCAGCCGATGATTAAAAAAAAAAAGAAACGTTTTTATACGCCGAGAGAAATTCAGAATGCAGCGGTTAAATTTTAATCCTGGGTTACCGTTAACCAGCTTTCGAACAACCCGGCCCATGTTAACAAATTTACTTATTTTTCAAGCAAGGCAAGAGAGGTCTGAATTTGTAGTTAGGGAAAATCTGTGGTCATATTCAAAGTTGTTACTAGGGTTACGATGAGGCGTTCCCGGAATTGGCGTTTAATAAAGTAGGTGGACCGTACTATTATTATCCACGAGAAAAAGAAATTAAAATTAGTCATTACTTATTTTAATCTAAGGAAAAGTCAACTTTTTACATGAAACTGGAACATGATCTGATAATGTTAGTGCCATTCTGCGGTTTCCGAAATTTCCTCTTCTGAGAAAGAGAACTTCGGGAAGGAATTTAACAGAACGAATGAGTGTTAAATATATAGAGTAACATATAAAACCGGATAAAAAAAAATAATACGACACATGCTAAAATAACCGAAAACGTGACTTTCTTTGTGTAGTATTGCTCTTTTTTTCAGCGTCACAGGAAAACTCTCCGAATAACTCACGCGACATGGCCCCTGAATGCGATAACATAAGTTTTGCGTGGCAGGGAAGATGAGTAACTGTTTCCGGCTAGAAGAACGGAAGTCAATTCCTATTCGTCTTTAATTTTGCTCTATATCTTGCTTTGCATCACGTAGACAAAAACCTTTAATTATTTTTTGAGCCAATATCCCTGCTGAGTGATTGGGAAAATGGCGATAAATGCACGCTCAAATTTGGACATATTGAGCTTGGTCAAGGTTTACGCTTCTTCAAAAGTTTAGCCTGATTTTACAAACTCGTCGTTTGTTATCCTCGTTAATCTTCTCCATCCTTAACCATTCTTTTTCCTTTATGGTTTCTAATTATCTCTTTAGTGTTTTTCAATCTCAGTAAACTATTATTTTCAGGTTTCCTTTAATTTAAGGGTAATTTTGTACGTGGCCAAAAAACCCTCAAAATACCGTGACTGACGACTTCTTTCATTTTAATGTATTATATCGCTACAGAACGTAAAAAATCCGGAAGTTCTTAGTGTCCAGAGTAACAATATTTCTGATAATTTTACAGCTCTTACCTCAAAGAGTATGATGACAATTTAGAGCATGACTAAGTTATTTTAGGTCAATTTTTCAATGTCCGGCTGAGAAGGAACTTTTTAGTTCAGAGAGGCATAAACTTGTTTTGAACGGCTTTATACCTGAAGTATGACTCAACTTAACTACAAGTGAATCTCGATTTAACAAAGGGCCCAGGGAACTGGCAAAATATTTTCGCTATATATCTGATATATATAACGAGATTTCGTTATATCAAGGTTCTTTTCCATATATGTTATCAGGCTATTACTGGGGCGAAGAATATCGTTTATTATCATATCTGGAACTTCATTATATATATATATATATATATATATATATATATATATATATATATATATATATATATATATATATATATAAAGGTTTGTTAGATCCATGTTTCATTCAGTGAGTCGACCAATCATAGCGCAGCTGTATTTGTGATCGCAGAAAAAAATATGTCTATGAAAAACCACTGAACTTATATCTATCGAATTTTATCTCTCTGTATCTTGTTAGGAATGCCACTCATTCCTTGTCAACTACATTTAAATTCTAAATCTTTATAGCTAAATTTTTAAGTTACTATTATTGTCTCTATAGATTGGTCGTCTGGGGGGGCCGAGAACCCATCGACCATGTCACGAAAGACAGAATGTCTGCGCTGACATGCATCCGGCCGGCACAATCCTTCTCTTGTCGAGTTATTTCACTCGTATATACACTTGTTTTGCTCGTGTCGTCGATCTTTCTTCAGCATCTCAGATCTCTGAGTTTGTTGCTTTTTCTTTATTTCGTTAGACGACTGTCTATTTCCCAGGCGTCCCGACGGTTTTATTTATACAGCCACTCTCGCAACCCTTATGGAATACATGAATGGGTCTAGCAGGCATCAGCGATCAGCTTACTTCTTTCCCAACCAACGTTGTACGCAATCTACTTGCGCAAACGTCAATAACAAACTCGGCGACCAAAAACCTCCTATCTTCACGCTGTCTAATTCATGGGCTGAGATGGGCTCCTACCCTCACCCCAACGCACCTTTAGTTAAAGCTGCCTCAGTTCAGAGAGTTAACAATAATTCAAGCAGCAAACGAGCCAAGGTCTCCCCACAAAAGGAACAGCGACAGTACATAAATTTTCTCGCTGTCGATGTCCATTCCGTGCGCAAATACCGAAAAGTGTACCCATCCACCACCAGAACGCGCCCCACCCTAATGTCCTTTCTCATTGATTCCATCCCCTGCATTAATTAATAGCGAAATTACTCCACAATATTGCACACACCATTGCGGTCAGCGAAAGATGATAAACTGATAGCCTGTTTGCTTGAACGATAATCAATCATCTGACTCACTTTCAACAAGACTAGAGAAAGAACTGTGATGTTTACTTGGTTCAGTGACCATAACTTCTGGAGCCAACTCTGGTTAGAAGAGGATCTGACTTATCGTGAGCCAATGCTTGCAAAGCTCACTGCGAAAACATCTGATTTCTTCTAAGAATGAAAACAAGGGGCAAGAAAAGAAACTTGGTAGGGGTGACTATTTCTGCGTGTAATCACTGTTCTAGGAGTAAATTAATTTAACATTAAAAAAGAAGAAAAACTAATGGCTTTAGCTTTCGGATAGCGTACTCCTTTCCGTCGAGGTCTTAGTTATGCCGACCACGTCATTTAAAACAGCACAATATGTGTCGAGCGTAGCCGTTCGTAATCTGTTTACCTGTTTATGCTGAGCTGGAAGAGCTAAATTAAAACGTTCGACGCTCAAAAAAACTGATACTGAAACGATAATTTGTGTACCTCGTAAACATTTCTAAAACACTTTTAATTACAACGTCCTGATTTTGCTTACTGTGCAAACATGAACTAATCAAACTGTCTGTTTGTTTGGTTCCAGAGACATTTTTTTGCATGGGTGGTTTCCTGCTCTGAAACTAGAAGTGGACAATTTTAATAATTGCAGTAATTTGTTGTATCCGTCTTCTTTTATCAGCTATTACTAGAATACTACACTGTTGAAATCTGCCTGCCCAGGCACATCCTAGTAATTGGCCTCCTACGCGGAAATTTGGATACCCTTCATTTCGCACACTCACCGGAAACTATAAAGAAAAGGAGGACTCTGAACTGGTACATCTTTTGTTAAACAAAGCGGAAAGCGCATCTTTGAAGGATTAACAGTGCTAATGCCTTGTACAAAACGGAAAAAATAGGTGTAACTAACGAAGAAAAAATCCTGAAATTAAAGACCCGGCTCACGTTTGTCAAGCGATATTTTCCCTCCCAAAAAATTAGCGCTTTTCGTGCAAATTTTCTAGGAGTTTCGCGGCATGTTTAACGACATGGTATCTGGATTTTCTCACGGTCTGAAGCGTGTTGTACTTTGACGGTGGACACGTATAGAGCTGGTTGAACAGGACGGTGTACGGCCATCTGGTTGAGAAAATGTTTCTTTATCAAGATCGAAACAGCGGGTGTGTGAAGGTCATCGGGTCAGTTCTAATAAAACGCGAGTGTCTGAGTGACAGAAAATGTTTTTTGTTAACCTTCTTTTGGAAGTGAAACGCCTGAATAGTGCTTGTCTAAGACAACAAAATACAAACCCGCATAACTTAACCTGAGATAGATATTGCCGAGGTGCCATAGTGTGATTTACGCGGGCTAGATAAGTAAATGCGGCATTTAAAACGACTGTTTGGTTAAAAATGTTTACTTCTGTTGTCTGTTGTCTGATTAGTCTCCATGTGTGAGTTTAATATCGGCAATGGCTTTTTTCCATTTATTTTCTTTTGTTTTCGAAATTCATGCCTCCAGAAATAAATTGAACAGCTCTTGTTAATTGCGTTATATAACTATTTTGTAATTGAAATTTTCAGAACTTTCCTTTTTGGCAGTAATACAGCGAATGATGTTGAGGTTTTTATCACAAAAGAAGGCAGTCTATTTTTTTTTTTTTGTCTTATTTTTAACCCGCCCACACCTTCATGACATCACGGCCAATTCATCCTTTTCCAGGCTGTACTGGCATGTATTTACCGTGTATAATACACATATTTGCACGTTTCCACCAAATGGATGTAAATTGATCATTTAACAGGCTAGTGGCTTGGCGGAAATATTGATTACGCATTAACGCAACAGCTTCATTGCGCTGAAACTTTTGAAGTTAAGGCTCTGATCAAGGAAGCTGGTTTTAACAGCTAGTTGACTCTTTTTCGTTTGTGATCGCCTGACTGTTGCGATCACAGGTTGCGTTCACATTGACATTTTGCACGCGGGTGTGTTATCCGTGCTCAACAGCAAAATCAGATGGAAATTTTGTCTGTCTAGACGATTCTATACAATAATCACCTGAGCTCCGATCCGAAGGTGAACAATCGCACGTGATCAAGTAGCTTTTTCACCGATTCATATGCAAAAAACGTCAAATGTCGCGCTGTTTCTCGGTTTCGCCCTGAGGAGCCGTGCGAGGTTCTGTCGTCGAAATATCAACCACAAACATCATTTCTTGTTGTTGTTAATAAAATACTTTATTATGTACGGTTTCGCCGGGAAACACATCAGTAAGAACATTACGAAATGTAGCTGTTTTGTAAAAAATGATACTTTGTTCATCGATTTCGAAGGGGTTTTCATGCCTGGATCTTCCGGCAATAAATGAATATGGCGGCATACAACGACGAAAGTAAACAATCTCTCTAGCTCAAGCCGCGCCGCTTGCCGCGTTTTTAATCCTCAGCTTCACTAGCTAAAGACGGAAAATGTGTATGGCTTACAGCCAAAAAGGAAGTGAAAACAAAAATACTATTATAACTTCTTTGTGGTTTAAACTTAGCTAGTATATCCGTGGCGCCTTTAGACTTTTCATCCGCCTTGGTCAGCAAATTAAGCCTTGTGTGAATCTCGACATGAACACCCCTATCGGTTCGTTTTGATATGTAAAAATAGAATGCTAAACTATCAAAATGGAAAATGTTATTTACATTAAGGCAAAACATCGATGTGTTGCTGGGTTTACGAATTTTATATAACTAGAAAACTATGAACCACCGTTTCTATTCGCGTCAAACTATATAAATTTCGGTCATGCAATGAACCCGCATAAATGTCCTCAATTGAATGAATGGAAATGGCGCTTTTTTTTTGCAGAGATAATCAACTTTTTGAAGTACAAACACGGCCACCAACACAAGAGATCTACCCTAATTATCACAATTATTCTGTATACAGCTTAATGAACCATTACAATTCGCCCAACAAAAAGCAACGCTGGTTTGTGGCCGCAATCGAGAAAGCGCGTTTGTGAAAAGATTCAACGCCAGGTAACATAAAATCCGCACGCTTCAAGCCACGCTTTTGCTGACGGATGATTTTTATATGCGTAAAATGGCAGAGTCATTCTGTTGGTCTCACGTTTGATGTTTTGTAATTAGCCATGAACAAAAGAGTTGCTTGTGGGTGGAATTAGAAAAGGATCTTATTTTTAACACCACATTCGATTATGCAAACGGCAGTTCAGAAAAAACAGTCGGAGGAATAAGGCAAATTGGTCGGCGCGGAGACATCGGGGTTGATAAACTCTGCCATTAAACGCGTTAGTGCCTCGATTCCTATTTACAGGCACTTTTTATTAAAAAAAAAAAAAACTATGATAATCTTGTGGCAAAAAATTATACTGCTCCTTACTTATTATCCTTCCATCTAAAACAATAACCTAAGCTTTTATATGATTTCGACTTAAGAGCCGAACTTTAAGTTTCGCTGCGAAACAAGTTTTTTTCTTTTACAGTAGTAATCTTACGCGTATGTAAAAATGTAAAAAAGAAATGGTTTGATCGCTAAATAACGCTACTATATACTCACTTTTACACTCTGTTAAGAATGTCACTTGTAAAAATCCTTAAAAACTATCAGCTATAAATGATCTGGGTACACTCAGAGCCAAGTTAAAAAGTTGTCGGCGATCTTGGTCGGAGAAATTAACACCGATTCCACCGCGTCGTTAAACTCCGAGTTGAACTCCAATCCTACTCCGAGATCGTCGGTTTCCATGTTTGATGAGTTATCTGTACCCTCCAACACGCCCAAATCGACATTTGTGCCTGGCAAGCTGTCGAGAATCTCAGGCAGTCTGCGACCGGGCTCGGTGCGGAACGAACTGTCTTTAGAGTTGTAATTCGCGTCAAACATGGGTTGTGAATCGTTCATGTCCACATCGTGAAACTGGTAATTTCCACCTCCCATTCCGAGGCCAGAATCGAACGATTCATCCCTGATATGGCCTCCGCTTGTCACAGGGGGATCCTGAGCCGATAACAACGACACCTCTCGCGTCAAATTTCCGAGAAGAGAAGACTTCGTTCCACCTTCTTCTAGAATATCACGTTTCAGTCTTATCTCTTGCTTCAGGAGTTCCTGCTGTCGCTTCAAAAGATGTTCCCGTTCTCTTTGGAGACGTTGAAGTTGCATTGTTCGATGGCGATTCATCTCGGGAGGTAGCTGCGGCCCGCGCATGTTTTCTTGATTTCTGCAGTGCATTGCGATTCGCGGATCAACCCAACTTGTTGTTCTTTCAATGTGGTTGATATAGTAAATATCGCCTTCTGGCGTAATCGCCTGCTCCCAGCCATCAGGCAAATTGCCTGCTGGTTGAATGCTGTTCAGGTTAGAAGTTGACTGAGTTTTTCTTGGATCCTGCCATGTTGTTACTTGATCGAAGTGGCTGCGGGAAAGAACAGAACGGTTTTAGTTTTGACGTCGGGAGAGCATCGTATTTACTCTAGTAAGATACGAATTTGGCTACCCGCCATATTGAGTAGTGAAGACACGTATGTAAGGAAACTGGTTTCAGTGATCCGGATTGTCGAAAACAATAAGGCACCAAATCACTAACAAAGTACGCAACGGTTTCAAATACGAAAACTATTATGCTCTAATGGGACGCCTTACACATGAAGCCTTCCTAATGCGAAGAAATTAACTGTTTACGACTTCTGTCGGCGTGCGTGCACTTTAATATTTAAAGTGGTAATTTAACTAAAGTTGAGTTAAGATATTCACAATACAACTAGGTTTGGGACGCTAACACAATAAAAGTCTTACTTCATGAAATATCGTTGGCCATTTGGCGTTGTTCTCATTTCCCAACCAGGCGGCATCTGGGCTGGTTCCTCGAGTAAAGCTGTGTTATCGAAGGAAGTTGATCGCTGATGGACGACGGGGCTCAAGGAGTGGGGACCTTTCAGGCTTGTAGGAACTGTTAGCGATGCCGGCGACGAGTGCGCGCGAGAGTGAGAGATCAGCCCTGTCGGAGTGTCCTGGTCTGGTGACAAAGTACCATCGAGCGGCGGCTGCTTAAAAAACGACGGAGGCAGTTTCCGTAAGCGCATCGGCAAAGAGTTGGCCGACGAGGTCGGATCGGGATGCGTTTTGGCCACTGCGTTCTTGTTGACGACGTGAAAGAGCGCTTCAAGGTCGTTATCGGAATCTTGTCGTACATGGACAACACAGTTGCTATTCTTTCTCTCCATTGTCAGTGAATCGTGTTCGTACTACGTCGTGTGTCTTCTGTGGCACGGTACTGACGCATCAAAAACTGAAGCGCTCGCGCCGTAATTAGTCAAAACTGTTATGAAGCTTGCCAAGGGCAGTATCGGGAATATTATATACATACATTACACACGCTATTATTTCTCGCGTCGCGGGGGACCTGGTTTTCGGGTGGGACGTGACGTAATGATTAGTCGCCAGATTTGGTTGCCATGCCAACTGTAAACTTCAGCCAATCAGCGCACGCGTCTAGTCAAACGATTGCTTAGTGATGAAAGGCTTCATTGTGTTGGTCTATTTCCGAGATCTACGTAAGAAGTTGTAGTTACGGGGAGAGATTTCATAGCGTGGGTTTTTTCAAAGTTTGCTGCGTAGTCTTCTCTGGGTCTTTCCAGAACTTATGCTCGGCAAGTACTGCTCAGCAACTCGCTTTATTGACGACAGTTACTGACGCGCTCAACAGCGTTGGTGATATTTCTGACAGATCCTCTGATACTCCACAGGGACTAGAATACGCGATACAATGCCAATTACATGTAAACAAGCCTTACCCGATATGCCGCTGTGTGATAAATATCGACTCTAGTGTTTGTGTGGGTCTGTTTTGCAATGTGACAAGGATAGTATACAGCCAGAGCAGGGAAAGAAACTACGCCCGCTTAAGCCGCGAAGAGCTTTTGTGGCAAAGTTCTTATTGCGTGGTTTTCCGACCTGCTTTAGAGACTGTTTCTGTGTTCCCCGGGCTGTGTTCAAATGGCGACGAGGGAGATCACGTAGAGCCAACAATTTACCGGGGGGTTCAGCAAAAGCCATTTTCTCAATTTGCATTTTACATTGTCCCAAATTATTTTCCGCTTTACATATACTACGTGCTATGTTTACCAAAGAAAGGCGTTCTCAAATGTTTTGTTTTAACAATTGATATGGGCTTTTTACGTGGACAATTTTATCCTTCCTTTTTACGCTTTTAAAATTTTTTTCTCCCAGCCTGTTCAAGCCATTCTTGCTAACGATACTCCCCCCTTTGTTGGAACTGTCGCCAGCCGTCTCAGGTTTGTAATGAGTAACACTTGACTTAATTACTGACAGGTCAGTGCACCGGAAGTCACATTGTTCCCAAGAAAAATAAGATGGACATCTACGTCTGTAATTACACAGCTCCAAGCTTCGCCCATGTTTCTTTTTTTGTGTTTTACTTTTCGATTGATTTGAGGGAGGTGCAGGGAGGTGCTTGTTGATTTCGGGAGTTTGTCAGGATCTCATAATACAGAAGGTTTTCTCTTTTCAAATCGTTTTCCCCTCGGGCTAGAACTTTTTTTTTTACAAAAACAACGGTTTAGACTTCCAACTGACAAATCAGCATCGATACGCGACTGCTCATTCGGCGCTGAAACGTCTAATGAATCAGTCGAAGACTTAATCAGCTAACTGGAAACGACCAGGGTACATTCACTGTGACGTTCCGTAAAAATCAATATCTTGGTTTATGCCAACAGAGGTGGGTGGCCATCATATCATGCCAGCTCACTGAAGAACAATGTGCCATTGACAGAACACGCAAAATTACGCGCGAAAAGCGTGCGGTATAAGATCACTATCACGCGATCAAAAAGCGAACTTGACAGGCCAGTTGGCATAATCACTCGTGATTTTTTTCTATAACTGCAATTATCGTGTTTTTCAACCAATTTAACGAGTCAAAATGCTCGATTTGTTTCCAGAGGATGTGAAAAAAAATGTATACAAACCCCTACTGTTTTATAGAAATCTATTTGCATGTAGCTAGCGAATAAAAAGAACAGTGTGCAAAACAATGTTTGTGGCCATTTGACACCATGATTAATATCTTGATTTCCTGAGGGCAAAGTTGTAAGCCAGAAATCGAAACTCAAGAAAACCCTGCCAAGAAAGGATTTTAGGCCTTATTTTAACGCAAAATTAAATGTATTTGACAATCTTCTTGGTCTTTCCCAGCGTCATCGTGATATCAGGAATAACTGAATCACCATTTCCGGCTACAAAGAATAGCGTATTTTTACAAAACACACAATACAGTTCAATTCGGAAAACGAAATCGCACAATTAGCCGCACAATTTTACTCTTTGTCCTCTTCTTGCATGTATCCTGCTGTTCTTGTTAAACTGCAACACGTGAACGATTAAAAATGCGGCCTAGAGATGATCGATCAGGTCGGCTATGGAAACAAGGTACAGAGTTAAAGAGCCTTCCCTAAACCCGGCTGACACCTAAAAGTAACGGAGCTAAGTGCTTCGATCACGAATTTTCTTGTAACTCTAGAACAAGCTTTATGTGTTTGGGTTTTTTTGTTTTATATCAAACCGGCTGCATGTTGCTAGTAGAATCGGCAAGCTACGAAATAAGTCGTTATGGCAACCGTTTTTCCCACGATCCCGGGAAAACCTTTGAACAATGGACAATACATAAAAGCTTGGTAATGACAGTTGTCAAACAGTCACGAACAGACGTAAACCGCAATCTGTAAGCTGAAAGTACTCTGAACTTCACCCAGTTTTTTTACTTCTAGTTTTGTTGCTTCTGTTAAAGCTGAGAAGAATTGTACACAAGAATTCCGAGAGCAGAGGCTAGTGGCAAAGAACGATTCGGTGCAGTGCAGCAGCGATGTTTACAACTTCCACAAATAACCAGTCTGATAACATAGCTATCTTTGTCTTGCCCAGTTCACGAACTTGTTTTCTTTTCACTTTCTGAGTTCTCTTTTTGTTTTTCCCATCAAAGCATGTTTGTTTTGATTCAAATTGATTAAATCTCACTGAGCATATCAAAGGTGGTCTATCACGGAGAGCAGATCGGCTTTCTTTCAGGGATTTGTTCGCCAGTTATCAAACTTGGAATCTGGCCATAGTTTAGTGGTGCACTGTAAATAAATATTGTGCTTTGAAAATTCAATATGAAGTCTGTCAATACACGTGTACACAAACGTGAGATCCATTATTAGCTTCGAGCTCCCCGCACGGATTGTTGACTTGAAAAGAGACGACAGAGGGAACGCAGAAGAAATATAGTCACGCGAAGGGAACTCGGGAGAAAATTGCCGCGCGCGTAAAAGATATGCCACTCGCGCGCGCGTGTGTTGTCTACCTGCTAATTGTCTATCCAAGGAAGCGCGCAGCTTTTATAAAAGATTGCAAAAACGAATGCGACGACACAGAAACGAAATTAGATAATGTACAAAGCAAAGATATTGCCTGCTCGTTTAGACAAGGCTGCGAGAGCTCTTGCAGGAAATATCGAGACAAACTCGTTTTGCAAGTTTTTTCAACCAAACTGGCCTCTTGTGATATTCACGGGAACGGAGACACTACAGAAAATAAACTATTTTTGGAAAAGAACACTACACAAAATGAACTATTTTGAGAAAAAAATATTGATTCAAGGCCAATAATGTAAAGACATGGCGGAGAATCGTGACCTTGGGAAATGTGTTCTGCGCGCATCGGTGAAACCAATTTGAAATCACTGATGAAAAATCAATTCAACTGCATTTGCGTTTAGTTGATCCAGGCCCCGTCCGCAATATGCCGGCGGAATTTGAAAACGTCTATCATCGCTTACGAAAAGTTTTTCCGTTCACACTAAAACGCAAAGTCGGCGTCTTCAAATTCCGCCGGTGTAAAGAGCGTTTTTGAAAAAGGTCCGTTTTCGTCACTAAGTAGTGTGGACAGAAGGCCTAACCTGGGAAATGAAGCTGCGTTTTTAAATTACTTCGGCGTAGAATGGGCGGGGCCTCATTGCAGTACTAGTCTGTTGAAAAATATCACAAGATCGAGATAAGCCACCCGAAATAGTGCCGGGTGATGTTGATTAATCAGGAACCAACCGTGTGCTGCAAAAATTTCAGCGCAAGAAACTTTTAAAATTGACTTATAGACGTCAGGTGCGAAAGGCATGGTACATATCAAAACAGAACCGTCAAAAAAAAAAAAAAAATGATTTTGAGGTCATTAATGACACTGACGGACTGTCTTATATCTCACTGTTCGGTGAAATCATTTATTGTACAGATTTTTCGTCATGTAAACCAGCCCTAAACCAGGCAGCGTGTATATGAACTTATTTTGTATGTTATATTGTCGCACAGAATGGAATATCTCGAAGACTATTGAACAATTGACAACGGTGAATTCTAGCTTGCGAACACTTTGAATGCAACTGGATTGCTCGCGACTGCTTGCGCTTCGCTGGGGTTCCCGCGCAACCCTTTTATCTTCGGGCCAAACTGAAGTGCAGAATCTTGACTTGCGCCATCGCGGTCTGTTATCTTGCAGGCCAGGTGAGAAAATATGGTTATTTATTTGACCAACGGTCAATACCAAAGCATGATTACACAATCTGGGTGATAAATCAGACAGTTCAGTCGGTGTTTTAACTTTCAAAAGCTGATTTGTACTAGGCGAGTTATTATCCGGTTCCAAAGGATTTGATTTGCGCCGGCGGATAAAACTGCCAAGCGGAAGACGAACGCTTATATTTCAAAACACATCTTTGACGGAATCTTTTGAGACGGAGAAAATAAAGGCTGTTTGTTTGTTGTCTGCTTGACACAAGCCGCAGATAGATTTCTAGCTATCCCGACCTGTATATCTTGAATATAAACTGGACTATCTCCAGAACTGAGGGACTACAGAACCTTGTTTCCAGCTCTTTTTTTATGACCTTTCATTGTCTAAAAAGACTGAAATCCGGCGTGGAAAGCTCGAAGCGTACAGTTAGATGCGAAGTCACGTCTTTCGGGGCAACAGGCCATGAAAATGATCACACTTCGGTGATTGATCAATATCAGTGGGTTCATGTACCGATTGAAGTTGGCAAAAGGTCGAAAAAACTTAATCCGTCTAAAAACCCGCAAGTCACTGAAATATAGTAACTTATGCTTCAAACATGAAGACTGCTCTGCAGAGAACGGTATTCGAAAACTAACGGATTTTGATGACAATTGATCGCTTCAAATAAACCGCCGAGACGTTTTATGCAATTGCGTTAAGTAAGTAGAAAGTGCTGTTGACCTTTTCACTTGAATTGGTCAACCGAAACGTGAACGTTCGCCAGAAAAAGCTGTTACCTTTCCCATCAGAAAATTCAATGAAAGTCGTTTTCAGTTTCAGTGCTATTTTTACACTGTAGCAGTGTTAAAAGAAATATGCATTGTCGCTGTTCGTTAACTGTTTATTACCTGTCAGTATACTGATTTTCAAAACGAGGAATTACAAACTTACATTTTGATGAAGGAAAACACTTAAAAAATTGTTGATTAAACCTTAACAGCCCTGAGGGGATAGAAGTTTTTCGAAATCAGTATGTACCGTATACAGCATGAATGATCAGGCTGGTGACGGAATACCTATGTTACGACAATCGTATTGTGAAATACGGCAGTTATTTTACAGTATTGCGTCACTGAAACTTGTTTTAGTCACGAGTGGAGGTCTGCACGTTTTGTTATTCACCACACTGCAAAACAAACCAATTAAACTCTTGAAACGGATACGTGTCAATTACTAAAATGCACATTCATACACCATGACGTAATATGACGTAATAGAAGTGGAACTAAGGACGTATAACTCCTTATTTGGATGTTACATGTGCGAATCATTTCAGATATCCGAACTTCGCGAAGAATGCCGATAAAACCGTGATGAACTCACTCAGAAAACATCCTAGCGAAACAAATTAGGTACATACATGGATGAGTAGCCTAACCTGAATGGAATTTTTAAATTCCATTTGTAAAGTTAAATTTGGCAGTCAGGTACGTAACACGAACAGGGCAGGGCTTCTAATAGTCATTTTATTGCCCATTTTACCATTCAGGTTGCGGGAGCTGAATACGGCGTTGACGCCCATGACGAACTAACTATCCGTCATCAATCCACTGATGGGGCCTCCCGCCCTGGGAGGCACAGAAATGAAACTGCTGTTAGCCGTATTTTATTTGTTGTGCCTTCTAAACTCTTTTTAAACATTACCAAAACTGATACTAAAATCTTAGCTGATAGCATGGATTCCCGACCTGGAGCGTACAATGAAAACTATTGCGGTAATTCAATCCTTTTCTTTTGCGATTATAGTGATTCTTTTTGGAAAAACCCAATTTTTGCGGCAGGTAGGATAATCAGTATAGAGGTCGTGACTTCCGCTTGGTTTCAGACTTCGCCCGTTTTCAAGATCATCGTCTCGTGACTAGAGCCAAACTTGTGAGAAACTACTGACGAACGAGAGAATCAAAATAGGAGCAAAACATCCCAATTCAAAGAACAACTGAGTTTAACCGACCGAGTAACGTGGACTTTTTCGTAAACGATTTTCAAACCGGAGGAATTTGAAAACGCTGACTTTTTGTTTTAGTGCGGACGGGAGCATTTTGAAAACGGATTTTTTCGGAAACGATGACGTTACCATAATCAGTGATGATGTTCCGTTTCCCGAGTTTTTCTCACTGAAAAGTCTAAAATGAACGGTGATTGTTGCGTTCTTAAATTTCTCCGGCGTAATGTGGACGGAAAACATTTGATGCGTTTTCAGAGTGAAACCTCCGTTTTCATATCAGCTTCCGGCGTAGTGTGGACGGAGTCTTCTGTGCGGCCGGAGGCGTAAGAAAAGTAAGGCGCAAAAATAATTTTGCGGACAAGTTTTACCGACTCCGCGCGGTATTTTGGTTAGTGCGTCACCGTGTCTTGTAAATTGAGGACCGTGTTGTCATGTCATGCGCTCTCAAAGTCCAGTTTCTTTCCCGCACGAAGTACTGAACACCCCGTTTTTCTATGAATCTTTTTCTGATCAAAATATTGAGTCTGAAATTAGGAAAATTTTAAGGATATGTTAAGAACGGGTTGAAAAATGTACATATCTTTTTAATGAGAATTTGTATTTCTCTTTTTGTGCGTTTGGGTGTGTGTGTGTGTGTTTTTAGAGTACTTATACACCCTTACGGTCTCGAGAATTCGAAGAGTACTAAAAGATTGAAAGGTAAGTCTCCTTTCATTGCATAGAGACATAAAAATGCAGTTCAAAAATTGTTTGGTGTGCCTCTTACAAGAAGTGCCACCCTTGTGAACTGAGCTGTTGTTCAATCAAAAATTGCAAAAGTACGGGAGAAACATATCAAGTGATCGATGTAACTGTGAATCCTGAAGCCTTGTAGTCAGCGGTGTATAGAGACACAAACACATCCCATCATGTCTTGTTAATCAAAATGGCGGACGACGAGAAGAATTTTAAGTTTCAGTTTGTTCCAAACAAAACTTTCCTGGGTTTTGAGTCTTCTGAAGTTAAAGAACTTTTTATGAAGTGGTAAGGGAAAATAATTAATCGTTTGATTTTTGAATGCATGTTGGTACAGCTGTCAGTGAGAAGTTTTTCACACCTGTGTTTGTTATGTTCAGCTCGATCGATCGCGGAGGAGAAAAGCGCGCGAATATTTCAGCTTCTAGTATTTATCAAAACCAATATTTTGATCATCTGGTTTTGCAGGGGAATGATATCGCGAAGTAAGGTGCAAATGTTCTCGTACGACCAGTTATTTCAGGCGTATCAGAAAGACAAATTTGTTTTGGTAAGTTGTTATCGTTGAGTCTCGCCAGGGCCCTGGAAACAGTGAAGACCAACGATCGACGGACCACCCTGGATAAATAACTTAAAGTTTATTTAATTTTTTCGGTTGTCTTTTTCTAGCTGTTGTTTTGAGAACTAACTGTAAACAGGCCAACCGGTGCATCATTAAGGCTAACCGTAGTGATTTTAACCAGGATGCTAACCAGACATCAAGTTTTACCCTGTCTTCTTAGCACTGAATGGCACTCCTGTTAACCTAAAAGGCACAAAGGTTTAACTCTGAATGGTGCACCAGTCAGCCTGTTTCTGGTTAGCTGTCAATAATATTGTGATGGTAACATGAAGTAAAAGGAAAATTATTTGACTGCCAGGCGTGCAGTATTTTAACAACGTTGTCCAGCAGCCAAAAATCTAGACACAGCGTGATTAAAATTTGCATGCAAGTTTTCCAGCCTCTGAAGCTCTAAAGCTAAAAGCTGTAAATTTATTAAACTTAAGTTTAAAATTTAAATTTTTCAGTGTTATAATTCAAGAGCTTTGACAACTTATTTTAATTTCAACCCTCTTTTGAAATCAACAGGACTTTTTTCAAGATCCTGCTGTAATATCAAGTCTGCAGGTTTGTTACTGTCTGTTCTACATTCTGTTTTAAATGTACAAGGGATAGCTGTTGATAGAGTTTACTGGTTAACCAAGTCAAAGTCAGACCTGAGCTTGAGTTAATGTTTAAGTCACTATTTTTAGGGAACAGTGAATAAAAAGAATTCAAACTCAATCAATGGGGTGCTGAACAAAATACAAATAATCCACCAATATATTTACAAACAATCACATTTACCTTCATTCAGTACATATTACTCTCCAGAAATGCCAACTTCCCAAAACCCTAACCTTGTGATGACGATATATTTAATATTATATATATTTTATTTTTTTTTAGATTGTGTCTCCCTCTGATACATGGGGTCCATTGAGTGAGTCATTTTGAGCTACATACAGAAGAGAAAGAAGGCAGAGACTTTTGATTCTTTTTCAGAACTGCCATTTTTTTATTGACATTGATTGTGTAGTTCCAGAAAGTATCCATACTCTCCCCGCCCCACAGAAGGGGTTGGATTTTCCTGTGGGTTGGGGGTTATGTAACACAGGGGTTTCAATAAAAGCCGGTTACCGGCAGTCTACTGCCGCCTGTAGGACCTCTTACCGCCGTCTGTTTGGATTTCAGTGACGAAAATAAAAATGATATTAATAAAAAAAAGCAAATACAACAACAATGGCAACCACTGAAATTTTTAAATGCTACAAAAACGTGGGCAAACTAACGTTCCAAAGAAATAGCGTACATGTTGTTTGTAGTCACCGATCAGTGTTATCACTGTTCATCTCAGGATACCTAAGACATCTGAATGATTTTTTGATAATATGATTCAATTTTTCATTATTTTATAATTATTGAATAACTTAATAATGAACCATGGGAGAATCAACGAAAAGTTGAAAATGAGGTTTGGTTTTGTAAGAATATTAGTAGAAAGAATTTTGTTGTAAAGTT
Source organism: Orbicella franksi (assembly GCF_964199315.1). Taxonomy (NCBI): domain Eukaryota; kingdom Metazoa; phylum Cnidaria; class Anthozoa; order Scleractinia; family Merulinidae; genus Orbicella; species Orbicella franksi. The sequence goes on from NC_138151.1 coordinate 6,847,674, forward strand.
TATCTCATTTCATTTTTTTTCTGAAGAGTTAAAAACCAGTTTGTTGCCATGTTGGTACATTTGTTGTACTTGTTTTAAGAAAGGACTTCAAAGAAATTACTGCCTAAGCGGATATCAAGTGTCACTGAGAGATATCTGCCTAGAAAGGTATTCAAAATGCACCTCTTTGCATCAAAAAATTATTAGTTTGTCAAAAAAAAATCCTACTTTGTGGTCAATAAAAATACCCATCAACAGCACGCTTTTTGATGGCCAGAACGCTGGAAATTGCATTTTTGAGCTTCTAGATTTCAAATTTTTTCCTGGGGGAGTATGCCCCCAGACCTCCCTACAGGAAAGGGGCCTTGTGGCCCCTTTAGTGGTAACAGCCGCCTATTACACCTTCAGTGGCTGCTTATAACTGATGTTATTGAAACCCCTGGTAATGTAATCGGAATTTCAGGAGGGTTTTTAGGGGAGGACTTAACAACAGCAGTAGCTTTGTTTGCATGTCCATAGTAATTACAGTATTGCAAAAGTTTATTTTCTAAAACAATAATGAAGTGGAAAATAACAAATTATACAATTAAGCTGAAGAATTTTGATTTGATATTATTAAGCCATCACGTAATACAAAACATGAAGATATGAATTTAATCATAGTAAATTAACTAAATAATTAGAAGAATTCATCAGTATTGTGACAGTTTTCGTAATGTTGGTTTGTCGAACATCAGGCAGTTGTAAGTAAATTTGATTAATTAAAGAAGGTTTCTCTTAACGTTGGGTATTTCGGGCAGTGAAAGAGAAAGTGAATTTTGTCTTCAAGATTAGTTGACATGCATACCAGGCATATTCTCCGTTCACAAGGGTTTGCTCTCTTCTAAGAGTGTTCTTAGAGCGCTTGGAAAAAATCCTTTCTGCGGGGGGTAGGAATATTTTTTGGAACCACACATTATTTATTTAATGTTCACAAAATTTGCAGCCCAGCTTTGGGGTGACTCATCTAACTTTAATTTTATTCTTTTTCCATCATAGGTGTCAAAGCATCTTCTGTTACAGCAGAACCTGTCTCTTGTGTTGTTACATCAATGGACTTTTTTGACAGACTTCAAGAGCAAGGTTTGTCTGAATCATTCACAAGTATCCTATGTTAGTATCTAGGGAGAATCGGATACAAGGGCTAAATTGATGGATTCTGCATCTGAAGGCAAAGTTTGAAGCTAAACTGGAAATTCTGAAGGGATGGCATCGCTGCGGGGGTGGAGGGGGAAGGGGCATGATTCAATTAAAAACCTTCTTTTAAAAGGGTAATGAGTATGGCTACATGTATTTTCTGGAGAGACGCATTTCACTGCAAGTATTTATTCACATTAAAAAAAAAAAAACTAAAATATTGAAAATATTCGTATTGATAACAAACTGGGTTAACTACAATAGCATTCAGGTAACTATCATTAGAAACAAGTTCTCCTCCTTATGCCAAACAATTATGGATGTAAGCCAATATAAGCTTATAATAGTAACAGAAAATCGCTGACAGCTAATAATATTAAAAGTTGCTTTCATCTAATGCAGAACATGTAATTTAATATACTCTATAATATACCTCAAAAGGTATTGTGAGGGAGTCAGGAAATATCAGAAAGTGTTTTGATGAGTTTTATGAAGACTTTGTCATTTCTGATGAACTCAGAAAGGTAGGAACTATTTTAATTCTTATCCACGAAGAACTTGCTTACTGCATTTGTTGTCTTTTTTATGGTATTAATTAGAAGCACCCAGTTTAACCAGGCCTCTTTATCCCTAACACCCCTGACCCCTTTGTTTTTCCCTCTGTCCTCTTTTCCTTTCCTGTATTCATCCATCTCTTACTCACTAAATCCCTCCCTCTCATTTTCCCTCCTTTCCTTTTCACATTTCTCCCTTTCTCACTGCTGCCATCCATCTCTCCATATTTCCTCTTCTTCCCCTCTCTCCATCTTGCTCCTTCTCTCTGTTCCTCTCCATCCCTTCCTTCCCTGCTCCCTCTAACTTTTCACTACCTCTTCATCTTTCCTACTCTCACTCCAAGTCCTTTATCCCTCTCTTACTCTTTCTCTTCTCTTCACATTCCTTCCAACCTCACTTCTTCTCTCAAAGGTCAATTCCCTCTATGAGATGCACCTGCGGGAAATCATGGTAGTTGTATTCATCATCCTGGACTGGATTCTTATTTGTATCCTGCGAACAGGGTAGGATATTTGTTTAGATGAATACAACTACCATAATTCCCTGCAGGTGCATTTTATAGAGGGAATTGCCAATTGCTCACTATATCTACTTTCATTGAAGCACATCTATAAAAGGAACGCACTGGTGCATATTAAGAAAATCCTTGCATTACATTATAGGGTGTCAGCATTGGCTCCAACATACTGAATTCTCATTTTCATTAAAAGTTCTATTTCATCTCACATGGAGTTTTTCCCACTTCTCTGGCCAGGAATAAGCCTTCCTCTGATAATGTCAATATTTTTCATATGGGGAGCAGGGTTGGCGAAGTGTTGAGAATGCCAATGTGGCCTGGGTTCGATTCCGGCCCGGTGCCATATGTGGGTTGAGTTTGTTGCTGGTTCTGGCCTTGCTCCAAGGGTTTTCCCCTGGGTTCTCTGGTTTTCCTCCCTCCACAAAAACCAACATCTCCAAATTCCAATTTGACCAGGATAGAGAACCCCCATCAAAACCAGCTAAGGCTGATGTTGCTTCCTCTCTAACATTTTAGGTCTTAATTCTGGAAGAAGCAGAAACATATCCAATATTTAGTGATGCAGACAGAAACGAGTTTATTTTCCTGATTTTCAAGCATATATGTCTTGGAGGCCAAGTTTGTCAAGTAAGTTAGTTGAGATTCGTACACTAGTTAATACAAGCTCATTTTTGTGAAGGAGAAGAATGAAGACAATCTGCTGGCGTGACTTACTTGAGAAAAAAGAAAACAAAAACAATACCGCTATGATATCAAAATGTAATGTTTTTCGCAGCCCATAAGACACTTGGCAACTTAAAATATCATTAAAAATAGCCAATGGAATCCCAGAATAATTTCATCTTATGAGCGATTATGTGAACAGTGTACCTCTTTAAGCAACCAGGGTTGAAAGATCCTAAGTCTTTCTTGAAGCCAAGCTGCTTTCTGCGAAAGCCTTCTTAGTACTAAATTCATTCTGCCATATCATTTCTTCCAAGAAAGTAATTTGCTTTCTGGACTGTTTGTGTTGGTTTGTGACTTTACACTAAATTCAGTGATTTATACTTTGCCATTTTCGCTTAGTATGAAGATGACATAAACCCTTACCTCGAAACAACCAAGACAATTTATAAAGATCTGTTAAGGTAAGTATTGCTCAGGTTCACATTAATGAGTTAACATTAGTTTAAATAATTTTATGGCTACTCTGACGCAGCGCTTTCGTTTCGTCCCGGCCAAGAACTCTTCAGAGACCTTTCTGCTTGGCAAACTCGTTGAGCATCGTGAATCTGGCGGTCGTGGAATCCTTATGCGATATAACTTGAAGGCGAGATTGCTGTCATCATTTTGTTAGCGAACGGGACTTGAGTCACGATGTATTATCACAAGCAACTGTCAACTTTCATTGTCATTTATCAACATTAGTTTAGTAGAAAGAAGTTGATTTGCAGCCATTCCAGAAGTGTACCGTTTTTTTTCCCATAAAATTGTCCGCAAATTGTAAGTAAAAACGCCACTAAACATTAGACTGTTCACAGCCTCTAAATTTTGCAACGTACGCGGAAAAAAAAGCTAGCGAGCGAAGTACCTGTCAAATCTCCCAGTCTACTACAAACATACGGGCAACTAAAAGATCATTTCAGTAGCTTATCGGTTGCGAAGTCCATTGTTGAGTGAAATTGTCAACTGTTATTTTCGGAGACATCCAAATGTCGTTAAAAGCGCAGAAAAGATCTGACCAGGATTTTCGGAAAGGTAGCGACTGCTCGCAAATTGGAATCTTAAGATTTCTTTCCTGAAAAAGGTTTTTACCTCTTTGAAACATTCATCACTAGTTGAAAAAATGTTTCACAAAAATTAGATTTAACTTTCACCTTGGAACTTCCCCGGACTCTCGTGGTAGTTTTATTCGTGGGCGTGTGAGGTCATCTATCACCTCTTAATAGTGATTGCTGTTGATTTTACAACTCTGCATGGCTTACTTTAAACCAAGGTAGTTCCGCAGGTAGAGAAGACAAAGTAGCCACGTGGAAAACATTGTACGGTCTCCGGCAGCAGTTTGGTTGAAAAGTTTGGAAAACCATTTTATTTTATTACCGGTTTTAAGCCTTATTGTTTCGCTTTGTTGGCTTCCAGTGTACACAAAGACCCGACTACCAAGAAGTTGCAAGTCGGATCAGTTGTGCTAAAAGTCTCTGCTCAGGTATTGTACGCTTGAAGATGACAACTTCTAAGCCGTTTAGAAAATATGTTTTACTTGTGTAACTTGATCTGACGCTTAGAACTCCGGTGTCTTCAGGTCCAAACTCGTCCACTCCGAACACCTTTTCGGTTGTTGACGGACCACGAGTATTTGTGCGTGTCTGTGTGTGATGTTGAGTCTCACAAGAGAACGACACTCGTAAGGCATAATAGGCATAACACAAGGAAGGATGGTAGTCCGTCGCAGGTTCCCCTTCTCAGTCCCTGCTTCCCAACAGCCCAACAGCATTATGGCCTACAGGACAAGAGGCTTGCCGGGCTGTTTACGGCAGAGCGCTGAGCACGTGAACAGGATAGACACTAAAAAAGAATTTTGCACTTTAACTCTGCCTCTGTGGTCGCCACTCGCGGTCTACGCACAGCTGACTGTCTGTCTACAGGTTACAGTATTAGAGACAAACCATTTTGAGTCGGGGTTGGGCAATCTTCAGGGGCATGAATGTTTTGTTCTCACCGTTATGTTGTGCATGATTTTATTTGGTGGGCAATAGTTTGTGCAAGATTTGTTTGTTAAGTCAAACACAACCTGAATAGTAAGTAAAAGGCACTTGGTCAATTTTTTTCCCTCATGGCTCCCCTTGGCGATTTTTTTCAGCCGTTTTGGCTGTGCAAGAATTTTTTTAGATATTGCTCAACCCCACCTCCCCCCCCCCCCCAAAAAAAAAAATAATGTTCCGTTACTGTAAATTTCTTTATCACCATCCGCTGCTCGTGAAAATCAATTAACGCGGCCTTCCTCTAGAAAGAAAGACCTGCCTCAGGAGGGAGACGGAAAGTGAGCTAGTTACCCCCCTCCCCCCCCCCCCCCCCCCCGCTTACACATTACACTAAAGTAGCCTTCTGACCTGAAGGGTTCGTTTCTTTTTGTGTTAGGATGAAGATGGTTCACCGATTTACCCTTCACTTACGTCACACGATCAGTCTTTTGCTTACATGTGCATCAACCTGCTCAAGAGACACGTGTACATCTGGTATCACTCGTGGACGTAACAGGCAGAAACAAACACGACCCGTGAACATTGGCTGTATATGAACAAACGTGTTTGCCTTTAGTTCCGTCTCGTCTGCTCCAGTGTACTTTCTGCGTCAGTTCTCGTCAAACACACATGGCGGTACGGAAGTAACAAATACTTGTGGGAAAAGTGTTTCCCAAAGAGTTTCCAGCTTTTAGGCTGATAACACAATTTGCCAACCTTCTGGTCGATACAAATGAAAAGACGATCAAGCCTCCGTCTTGATCAACACTTCTCAAACTCATTAATAATTCATCAAGTTTAAACAAAGGAAATCATGACCGTGACGGTGTTTGGATATCTGATCTTAATTAACATAGATTTTTACGATTTTAATTCTCCGTTTTCTCCTTAGTTTTAGTCTCGATTGAGAAGATATATCAAACACTCAAGACAGTGTTTGACCACATTTCCAAACACCTCGAAGTTCGTCAAAAATACTCCGCTGCGCGTCGTATTTTCAACTCCCTTCTCGGAGTTTGGAAATGTGGTCAAACACGGTCTTTCGTGTTTGATATATTACTTCAAAGGGCATCTAGATTCATTCAGCTTAAAATAACGAAACTGGATAAAAACTGAATCCTTGTCTGAACCAAGTAAATTGCCTGTTAACAAAACTGGTACTTTGTTTCTTTCAGCAGCGGGTTAAATTTTATAGATGCCTTTTGTATTTTGTTCGAGCCACTTCAAGGCAAATGTGCGAAGTATGAAATAGGAATTGCTTACTAGTCGCTGTTATTTTTAGCAAGGGGTTACACAGTTTCGAGATTCATTCTCTGAATCAGGTTGCAGATTAGTAATAGTAATTGGGCCGAGTGGAGTACAATCCAGGGTGTAATATTTTCGTTTCGACTCATTTTCATGTGTTAATTAGCAATTACGAGTCAAATTCGTTATATTTTTACCTCGCCTTATCACGACATGGTGTGAAAAATGTATTGTTCAACTGTATTTACTTGAAAAACCAGCCCTTGTCCTCAAGCAGAAAACAACATTTTTAGAGGCACATTGGTCGTATGGCCTGATTATTTATTTAGGTGTGAAATTTATACATTTGGTTTGCCTATCGTTCTTAGAACACACTGGTACTTCTAATGTGGACAATGTTTGAAACAAGTGCGAATAACTTAGTACTGAGGTATCAGAACAGTTAGTGCCCATAGCATTTAGTGTTCAAGGCTATTTCTTCAAAAGGGTGGACAATGCTCTCCCCCAGATTAATCGCTATCCATTGGATAAGTGTTGCAAAAATAAACTACGTTATCCACTGGATAGTTATTTATTCGGCATTTTATCAATCTTGATCACATGTACAAAATCAGATAAAAGAGTTCTTAGTTGTTTAACTGCCATTGTGTAGTGACTGACTTCAGCACTTGTTCTTAAACGAGCTGCACTGTACAGCGCGGCGCGGCACGACTATGGCGGGAAATAACCACGAGAGGAGACGGAGGCGCTGTACTTATGGCGGGAAAAGGCTTAAAGTTGTGGAGCGCGGCACAAGTATGGCGGGAAATAGCCCCGGGAAAGAGCTTGAAGTTGTGGAACGAGGCACGTGTATGGCGGGAATAAACTGAAAGCTACAGCGGACGCAGTACATTCTGACCGGAAAAACGGGATGCTGTGAAGGACGCAGCTCATTACGGCTGGGAATAGCCAGACGTTTTGATGGAAGTGACACACGTGGCAAAGAAAGCGTTTATAGGCTTCGTAATATAACGCCGACTAGACAAGTCTTCCAGGCTTCTGATTGGCTATTATCCCTCCACGTCATGAGATAAACATCGTTATCTTGTGACCTTGGGCATGATGCATACTTGAACTGGTGAGCACAGGTTTATAACGCCGTCGACAAGATTGTCTTTAGAGCTTTTGATTTGCTTTATCCCCTGTGAGTCTTCATCTGTGGTGTTAGCTGTATGTGAAGCAAGCTGAAGGACACCTCCCTCGTCCACATCAGGGGTGTACTTGAGCACCAAGGATACTTCAATTAAACCTGGTTCTGGAATCAGAAATGAAAATGCATTAGAGACAAGGTCACATTAATTTTGACCGTTCTGTTACATATGCTTTTTGGTTTGTCACGCAACACATTTTGGTGCAACGATCTATCACCGCTACGATGAAAATTGCATACAAACTGGTCATAGGTTTGAAGAAAAAAAGACCATATTAAGTAATATTGCAACATAAAAGAAAACACAAAACAAAAACATCAAATATGATCTCCGACTGAATGAATCTGTTCAGAAGCTCATTACATGACCCTGATCTGTTATTTATTCCCAACCAGTACCCTCACTTCCAAATTCACCAACCTGGAATAAGTTATCGGGAAGCGAGAATGGAGGTAGAATTTGAAAATCAACGGTTCTTAGATTTCAAGCTTCTCGTCAGTCAAGGCTGCGCATGCACATCGCCCTGCTACAGCCCCCTTAAAATGAGGCAAGCATTGGCGGATCCAGTTGTGTTCAGAGGGGAAGGAAGAGACGAAAATAGGCGCATTGTTTTAATAGGGTTTCTTTTAGGGGGATGGGTGGCTGAAGCAAAAAGGGGTAGCGAACCCGGGGGGTGGGGGAGGGTGTGGCAGTTTACCTGACCATCCAGAATGTGACAAGATAACTGTGGTGACAAGCCGCTGCTTCAGTGGAGAAATAACATGGAGATCATCTCGCTTGGGAATAAACCACCGACACCTCATATCAGGAAACACAACCTGTCAACATAAACGGACACTGTGATCAAGACGGTTCAAAACGGTTTCAACAGTTCTGAGTGGTAAAGCCCAGTTTTCTGCATTACGTACTGTGCTTTGTTAATGTGAACGAAAACGTTACAAGACTTTAATTTTAAGGTTGTTACCCTAGCAACGTGGAGGCGCAGTGGACTCATGGTTAGCGCGCTCAGCTTTCGAGCCCTGGCCGGGGACATTGTGTTGTGTTCTTGGGCAAGACACTTTACTCTCACAGTACCTCTCTCTACCCAGGTGTATAAATGGGTACCGGCGAATTTAATTCTGGGGGTAGCACTGTGATGGATTAGCATGGAGTAGAAATACTCCTAGTCTTTTCATGCTACAAAAAACGGAAATAAGCACCGGTCTGACGGGCCACTTGGCTCGTATCCAGACTTCCCTTGTAATAAGTGTCCCAACGAAATTCCCTTATTGTGAGGCAAGTTGCGCCAAAAATGTCTAACGTAACAACGTCTCTAATACACTCACCTGCACTCGGACATTGGTTGCATCTGCCACGTTCTCCAATACAGCTTCAACATTGATGCCCAGCGTAAGACCAGCAGAGAAACACAGGGGATTATCCGAACCTCCACGAGGCTCATTCAGGACTGCGCAAGCCTGACGCAGACTGCCTGTCAACTCCAATGATGGAACTTCATGGGAAAGCATGATGGACTGAACGAAATCTACAACACCCGAAGGATTAGTAATGTTCGACTCAAAGAAACTGGGAAACGAAACCACTTCGGCACAGAATGCATCCGTGTTAATGTTCTCCGTGTTTATGAAGTGGGAAAAGGTTTTTATTCTGGTCAAAAACGATTCCCACACTTGAAGCATGGAGTTCAAGTTTTTGTCGTTAGCGCGGCTGTATCTCTGCGAAACGAGGATCTGTAACGCATGCGCAATGAGCCTCAGCTGTCGAAGTAAAAATGTTTGCTGCGAGCTCAGGCCGGTGAAGGTATGTTCTACTCGGTAGGAGGTCGAGAGGATATTCTCGACAAGAGATTTCAAACCGGAGCCTTGATGGGTGCAAAGGGCCGCTGGGATGGTCCATATCTTGTCGTTTTGAGCCTGAAGAATCATCAGCTTGCATTGAAGGTAGAGCGAAAGACATTCTGCGTTGGCGCAAAGATGCGAATCAATGCTCTTGACATGCCGCAGGTCTTGGATAGCTGTTTTTAGAGCTTGCTGTGCGTTTGATGGGCTTCGTGACTTCACACATTGAACTCTCATTTGGATGCTTTCAAAAAAGCTCTTTGCACTTTGTGACCCTGAAAAAAAAAAATAAATAAATAGATGTATAAATATAATATAAAAAGGGGGATTTGGCACTCTATGTTTAAAAAAGGAGGAAACAAAAAGAAATAAGGGAAGGAAAGACGAAAACAAACAAAAATAAATAAAAGACATTCTGATGCGAGCGCGGTTTCCAAGTGACTGTCCACGAAAAACCAACACCAAAGTGATTACTCTGACCAGTCACAAAGGAGACAGACAATGCACTGAGCACATAAAAACTAAACAAAAATTAATTATTTCAAAAATTAAGAGCAGTTTATAATCGAGTGTCGCCGACAGGAAACCCAGACCAAAGTAATTACTTTGACCAATCAACACACGGAACACACACAATCCACGGGAACAAATCAAAACTTGAACCAAATAAATGTAGCTGGCGCCAAGCGGGGGAAAACGTGTAAGAGCGATTGGAGATTGGTTTTGATTTTACCTCCGATTGAATGAGAAACAGTCACGAGATTTTTTAAGCCAATCGCTTGGCGTAATACTGCTGAACCAAGTTTAAGGTTACGCCAAGAGAACACGAAGGTTAAGAGAGTGAATCTCCCATAAACGCCTCATTCCCAAGGTAATCCCTTTCAAGTTATTTTAGACATGGTACCCAGTTCTTCGGCGAATAATGCTACCACGCACGTGCGTGGACGTTTTCCTGGAGGATAAAATGCGTGTAAAGTCGATTGGGCTGTCCACGTGACCAAAATATCCGCGTCCGGCCTCCTGAGACTTCCTTAACCTGGAGTGATCCAAACATAACTTGACGAATTAGGAATGAGGCCTGTAGTGAGAATTTGCTCTTTTACTCTATATCCTCTCTTGGTTATACCCTTTCCTTACCTTCTTCTTCAGTCTTTTTATGATCCAGCTCAATAACGCCTTTCTCGATATCAAGATGCGGGACGAGGTCGGGTTGGCTGTCCCGTAAGTACGCGTAATGTCGATTGGTGTGATCCGGGAACATGGCCAGCATGGTGGGACTCTTGGCCGTGGCATTAAACACGAGAATTAAAATGGCGACGTACGCCGGGTCATCAATGGACGGCTCAGGAGTGGCAAAAAATGGGTGAGTCGACAGAAGCTCGGGTACAAGGGAAGAAGCCAGGTGTTGGTGCTTTTCACCCAGAAACTTGGCACACCTGAGAGTTTAAGAAAGAGTTAAAAAAAAAAAAAAAACACAAACCCATTGCAAACACATTTGAGTTCTGGGATCAGGTGCGGAAATCAGATTAGATCAAAAAGTTGCACTATAAGAATCAAATGATGGGTTATTACGAGAAATGTAGCCACGTTTGTGAGGTATTGGTTGAAAAATTGACAGACTTTTAGATAATGAAAATTCATTCTTATCCTGGTTATCCAATGCTTGTAAACGCTTTTAGTTGTTTGGAACATAACTGATATTTTTTACAACAAAAAATCCGGGAAAATGGTACCCTCTAAGTAAAAAAAATTGATGGTATTTTCATCTTCTTGCAGTTTTCTCAAGACCTGCGGTACCATTTGCAAACAAAGGCATTTACCCCACTCAAGCAACGGAACGAAAAACAAAGGCAGAAGCGGGGTTGGGAAAAGACGAGAGGAGTCTGGGGAGACAAGGGTCTCGCGTCTCTCTCTCTCTCCAGTCCTCTCTCTTATATCCCATTTGTGCTGCCGCCATTGCTCGTTTCCACACAAACGAACAAACAAAATTTAATTCGCTCCTAAAAATGAAGAGCGCTCTTTACCTCCATATAGACGATCTGTCCTGAGGGTATTTTGATAAGTTGCCCAATAAGGCGTGAATAGCGGCGTGCAGACACGCTCTGGTGGCGAACACACAGTGGCATAACAGCTCCCGGACCGCCTCTCTTGTGTCCCCTGAGAAATCCTCCAGTACCCCTAGCAGTGTCTCCAGCTGATCTTCACGCAGCTGAATGTGCTCGCTGATTTTACGCAGACTGTTAATGGCACTCAGCCGCACGCTCTCAATCTCGTCGTTCATCATGTCAGCCAAGAAGTCTAACGAGAGAACAGCGAAAGGCGAATTCTGATAGGCCAATTCACAGAGCGAATCCACTGCTGCAGAACGCACCTCTAGGAACTCATCCTCTAAGCCGTGGACGAACGCCCCGCAGGCACCGCTACTCATCAGGCTGACGTCTTCAGGGTCCACTTCAGGTTCAGGGGTACCGTCACCCCAGGTTCGTCCTGTGCTCCAACCTCCGCCATCGTTGCCACCTGACGCGTGAATCTCTCGGCGTTTCTCGTGCTCCGTTTTTCTCCTCTGAAGAGCAGGAAAAAAAACATACAACTGATTATTTTCCATCAAGAATTATTTGTACCAGTTTACTGCTGGACTTCGCTAATAAAATGCCTAGTTACTGTATCGGTCTTTAATTACCGTATTTATTCGAATAAGCGCCCAACCTCGAATTAGCGCCCATCCTAAAGGCAGTAAAAGTTAATAAGCGTCCAGCCTCGAATAATAAAATAAATAAAAATAAAAATACGTCTCATTTCTTTTGAGTAACCTTTGTTTACCCTTGGCAGTGTTTAAAGCACATAGGCTAATGGGGACGAGCAAACAAATTGAAGCAAATAATTCAAATTGAAACCAGTTGGCTATTTACAAGCATGGCCAAAAATTCGAACCTGGGGCTACATGAAACAAATCCAGTTAGAGGTGAGATCGGAACTCGAACCCGAGACTGCTGAATCACAAGTCTGACGCACTGACCACTTGGCCACGCTGCCTCCTTAACAACTTGCCTTCAGATGAGACATAAGCTTCTTGTCCAATGTCTGCTCCAGAAACTTCGGACTGACAAGATGGAGTGAGCCTAGAAGCCCTGTGGCCTCTCTGCGCACGTTCATAGACAAGTCATTGACCATGTGGCAGATCTTGATAAAAGCATCGTCCACAAGCCGGACGTCATCTGATGTTGGTAATTTAACAACCCTACGACAGAGCAGTAAACTCACGATCAAAATCACGGTCAGTAAACTCAAAATCAGTAAACAGTGAACTCATGATCAAAATCTTCACGTCGACAATGGCACATCTAAAACATTAACCCGAAACATATTCATTCTCAAGCTGCCTTAATACATCGGCTTCTCTGTATTCTGATTGGCTGTATTTTCTACAGCATGGTACAAACAGCTCTCTCCACACACCCTGACTATAGCACCCTCACTGTCAACTGATATCTGGTTTTGGCATTTATCTCTGGGTACAAGTGCTGTTAAAAAAAATGACCAACTGAAGAGACTTTGTGCACTTATTGAAGTCTACTAGCTTTTCTTTGACTGCATTTGCTGTGGACCTCAATTTGCTATTCAGTGAAACCAGAAATGAGTTTTGACTAACCGCTCTGGGTTTGCTTGACTTAACACCCAAACCAACTTGATGGCTGCCAGTCGCACATCTTCATAGTCATCATCCAATGCCAGCGATGCCTGATCATAAACTGTCATGTCTAGCTTCTGACCTCTCGCATGCAGTGTGAGCTACAATGAGATATTTAAAGGAGCTCAGTCACAGTATTTTAAGTTATTCTGGCCATGTACAGAATTACTGTACCTTTAAATTGAAGGAAATTGAAAATAGCAGTTTACTTAGATACGAAAAACACCAAATAAATAACATTAAACCATAAAGGAACAAGGATGGTTAGGGGTGGAGAAGATAAACATGGATTGCAAATGACAAAATTGAACAATTTAGCCTAAACTTTTCAAGACGCACAAACTATCATGAAACTACTATAAGTCAGTCATATTGTTTTGATACAGACACAGAAAGCACAGAAACTGATGTTGTTTTTCATTTCTTCAAGTTAAATAACACATAAAATGAAGAGGAGAGAAAAGCAATGCAAAGCAAGAGAAGTAAACAAAACAAAAAATATTGAAGCTGGACAGGAATACAGGCACTCTCGGGATGTCCACCGCATGAAATAATAATCATGCTACTTTTTGCTTAAACTTGTAATTCACTGGCTTGAAGTATTAATATTGTTTGCAATACATAGTTCATACAAGATATGACTGAGAAGACTTATTTAAACTAGCATTCTGTCTAGCAAGTTTTCTTTTCCAATTCAGTGGAATGAACTGATTCACCAATATCACTCAGTCTAACTGGAAAATGAAACCACCTTTAATAACATAAAATAAAATAAAAATCTGTTTTTCACTCACCAGAGCTTGCAAAGCACTTGTCCGTACTCTTGGGTCACTGTCCTCTGAGAAGCTTGCCAACAAGCTTTGCACCCCTCCTCGTGAACCCGGCTCTATGCTCATTGATGAACCCTCTGATCCCTGAGTAAGATGACCAATCAAGCAAAGACACTGGCCACGCACAGAGGAGTGGGGGTCTTTGAGATGCTTCAAGACAAAAATAAAAGAAATGTTTAATGACTGGCGGTGCAACAAATGAACAATAACCTAGTTGTACTGACAGGGGTTGGGGGGGGGGGGGGGAGCATGGTGGCTTAATGGTTAGATTGTTGGACCCCAGGGTACTGACTGAGATTACTGTCTTAGTTGTCAGAACATGACACTTTTCTCTTACAATGCCTCTGCATCCAGGAGTATAAATGGCTACAATTGAACTGTTAGCCAGGGCAACTGGACAAGAACCTGGCAGGGAGATGGGGTTGCTTAATACTATGGAATCTGGTACAAACTCTACTAATGAGGACAACTTTCAATTAGTCCTGAGGGCAGACTCCACCTTGTCTTTACTTATCCTGAAGATCAGTTCATACTTGCAAAACAAACACTTGAAAGCACATCGAAGCAAGTGCACCATAGGGAAAAATAAGAACCCTTAATAGGAACTTGTGTACCATAAATTCTCCAAATAGGGGTGGGTTGGGGGCACTGATGTTGTTGTACTACACTTAGTGTTCAAAGGTTCAAATAATTTTCAAAAGTTCAACAGTACATACCTGTGTAGCAATCTTCTCAATTTGGTGAACAATCTTTGCCTAATGAGAGAAAGCGAAAAGACAGACTTTTCTTAAATTTTTGTCTCCTATGAATTATACAGGTAAGCAAAGTTAACTGTGATGTAAATGTAGTGAAGACTTGAAATTAAACTTAAAAATAAATTGTTATTTATTATATAATGTATATAAAAGCTTACCTCATCATTACAAAGTCTGCCAAGTAGCAAAAGAGTATGAAATATCTGAGCAGACACTTTGTGAGATTCTGAAAAGAAACAAATAAAAGCTTCATGTCATTAATTTTTAAAGGATTATGGAAACAAGAGCTAGTTGGGGTTGTTCCCAAGGATGTGCTGTGGAATAATATTGTGTTTGAGCCATTTTGCTGAATATACTTGGTACAATTGCATTTTGCACAAGGCAGTAAACAACCTGGTTCCCAGGGTCCTCTCTCTTCCTCCCTCGAGAAAGTACCCTGGTTGTGGCTGGTCACATGTCTGCTAGATTTTTCCAGATTCCAGAAAAATGATTGGAGGGAGGGGCAGGACAGTTAAAGTTTGTCTCCACTGAGCTCACCTACTGAGCCCAGTAGGGAGTGGGATTTGTAACCTCGGCCGAACTCACAGCGAAGGCATTGACACATTCGATATTGGAGTTCAATGCATACATAAAGGTTAGCCCTGCATTTGGCTGAATTTTCCCATCGATAGTTGGATGGTCTTTGGAATTTGTGGTGGTGAAAATAATTGACAAAGAACTTGGAAATGACGACCACAACAATAAATGAACCGCGCGGTGAATTTAATTTCATTTTTCATTCGGCAAAATCACAACGTAGGTATTTAATCATTCGTTTAGAATTAAATACGTTGTTTGTTCGCCTACAAAGGTAGTTTTGAATTTCATTGCATTACTCCCATCGACAGTTTGACAGTCATTCCATTCTCTTGCGGCGAAAACAAATTACGAAGAACTTGACATCAACAACGACTGAGTGCTGAATACTAACAACTTGATTAAGCAGCTTATATTTTTCGTTCAGCAAAATCACAACGGAGACATTGATGCCTTCGTGTAGAGTTTGATACGTCCAGTGTTGGGCCAAGAGACTAGCTTTGAATTTGATTGAATTCATCCAATCAACAGTTTGACGGTCATTCGGTTCCCTTGCTGTGAGAAATTCTGTGAAGAACTTGACACCAGAGACATCAAACGTGCGTTTGCAAAATCCAATGGCTTTCGTTTTAAAACTGTTTTAGCAGTAAGTCCAATTTTCGGCCAAGAAACTAGCTTCTCATATAGCTGAATGCATCCCGTCGATAATTTGACGGTTACTTAAGAGGCGCCCTCTGTAATTTTCAACTATGGCCATTTGGACCAGAAAAAATCAAATTCCTCAAACTTTCTCAGATGAATGGTCTAGATAAGTGATTCACAAAAATATAACTTTCAGTTCAATTCGATTCGTATTTTAGCGCTGGGGTCACCATCTTGGTTTTGCCCCTCTGAGAGGGCTTTCAGCGGCCATTTTAGGGCACATTTTTAACAATTTACCATACAAAGAAAACGATCAAAATCCGGGTAAAAACCCTTTATTTGAGACAAGCAAATGTTTCTTGTTACATTGAGAGGCTGTTTTGGCAATTTGATCATCACCTGATTTTTCTACAGAATTTTAAATTTCTTCCCTTTCGGACTACTCATGAAGCGCCATAAAAAAAGCGAAGTTTAAAGGAAAATATCGCCAAAAGTACATCACTTGAGATCCCAAAACTACCCTCCACTTAAAGACCAATGTCTCACCTGTAAAAACATGCAATAAAATTTTGGGGCAGTTAAAACTGTAAAATGTTAGAAGAAGAAGTTTAAGCTGTGCTTTTGTCAACAGAGACCGCCGTCCTAATTAGCATAATAATGTGAAAATAACGATGCACAGAGAAAAAAAATGATATATTCCACTTATCTCGCGACATGTCAATAACTGGATGTTCCACAATGCCTCATGTTATATTTCCAGTATGTTTCAGCCACATTTTCGGAGATTAGTGTACGAAATCACTCTCAGACATCGCCACGGTTAAGCAGATTTCAACTCTCCGAAGCCCGCTTCATAACATCTATCAATATTATTTGTCTTTCGCCTCATAAGCCGCCGTTTACAAGAAGTTTAACAATTTGCTGAGATCCTAACTGACCCAGAAGTCTGTTAGCAGCCTTTAAAATCCTCCTCTTAATCGAGGATTCTCATCAAGAACTCGTTTAAGTTCAGTTCTGTTTTGATCTGTTGTGCACCCGCCATTTTTCCACAGATTGCGTTACATTTGACAAATGCACATTCCAACGGGTAGGGGTAGGGTGGGTAGGAAGTGAAAATGTAACCGACATTAAAGCCATTTTACGCATTTCTGTGGCTAAACTAGTAACTGGCTTTCCCAGAATGATTTGAACATGAGCTTCTGCTTGCAGGTATTTTCTAGGTTATTTTTGCAGGGTAGGTGGGGAGGGGGGGAGGGTGGGGGGGTCGTGTATTAAAAAAAAAAAAGAAAAGAAAAAAGAAAACGATCGACAGTATCAAGTCAAAAGATTATGATCTGTGTATCTTGACCAGTTTTATCAGTTCATCAGTGAGGCCCTATTAGGGGTTTTCAGGATACTGGATATTTGGGTAAAAAATTAATAGGATGCAAAAAATTTAGAGGAAAAATTAATGCAGTAGAGCATGTTTAGATCAGATAAAGCGGGACAGTTGTGTCTTTCGCTGCGAAAGTGCCATCAAATTTTGCAAAAGACAACAGACTGACGAATAGTGCGCAGGAAGTAATGATAAGCGATGTTTTATTGAAACTTCTTACATTTTCTTAGCCGTTTCACTTTTGCATCAGAAAAGAAAATGCTCAGAAAATTACTGAAGGGCAGTTAAGGACGGTACCTTCTTTTTTAGGCATGGTTTAAACGCCAGGCGCGCGCTTGGGTTGGAACTAGTGACGTAATTAACTACCCTACCAAGCGTGCGACTTAAAAAAAATCCTATTGTGGCCAAAACAAATTTCGCACTAAAATTACGAGCCTGTATTAAAACCGGGATTACCAGAAAAACAGAATATCGCTAAGCACAAACTGTGAACGGCTTCCAGCTGAAAAACTAGCTTTTATCGTATCCGTAGAAAAAATCATGCTGAAATTCAACTGTAGATGCGCGCGCAAAACAACTGTGAGAGACGTCAATGTTTAACTTACTTGGAAAGTAACAGGAAAAAAAGGAACGGACAACGACAAAGTTTTCGAAAGGATGAAACAACTCATTTAACTTTTAACAAAGGGGTGATTACAGCTACATTTTATGGTATGAATTGGAAGTGGCAAGCCTATTCGACAATACATTAGTTTTTGGCTGTGAGGAATAGTTATGTAGACTGTATTTTGGCTAAGCCAGAGGAGTGCTGTTGAGACGATTCTGTTATTAAATACATATCAAAAGTGGTTTTTATGTTACCACTTACCACGTAGTTTAAAGATGTTTTTTAATATGTTTAGTTTTCTGCATGTAAAGGCGAACCTTAGGAGAATCTGTGAAGAAATATCTTTACCTTTTTTTCAGAAAAATGCTACCGTCAGCAGTAGCTAATTATCTCGGAAGAATTAATGACTACCCCCAGTTTTCTTTGTGGATTCTAATAACCCTGGATAAGATCTACTTTTTCCACGTTTTCTTAATCTGGCGGAAACACGTTTGTATTTTGTAGGCACCATTCATTATGAGCCTGAGGCACCCCATAGCCGCTAATGTCGTTCAGTTCTGTGATGGAGCACAGCTGCATGTCTGCACAAGACTAGTTTTCAACCCTATGCAGGGCGCTTTAAAATACCCGCATCTATCAAGCGAAGCACTAATGTTGACGCTTAGCTTTTTAAAGACATTATAGATGCGTTTAAGGCACACAAGTTGACTGAGTCATAAGCAATTGGATGAGTTAACTGACACTTGTCAAAAATATCTGCAGCTTGATTCTCAGCGGTTGTTGTGTCTTCTTGCAGGACCTTCTCCTGTCTGTTTCTAAGCTTTGAAATCATTCTCGAGAGGAAGGATTAAACGTGGCAAGGAGTCAGGAACTCATCACAGGTGAACCGCCTAATTCTGGCCTCATCTTTTGAGCGCCTCATCTTTTGTGCTACAGTAATTGCTTCTACTTTTATGGCCGTTTCCTGACCCGAGAAAAACTTTTCTTGCGCACTGCTTGTCAGTCTGTTGCCTTTCACAGCATTTGATGGCATTTCGGGCAGCGAAAGACACAAGTATAATGCTGAACAAAAAAAACACAAGGAAGGGGCTTTTTATTGGAGTTGTATCCGTATTCTATTTGTAATAAATGAAAATTCTCGTCAAAAACTAATGGCTGTCAATGAGATTAGGATAGTTGTTTACAAATATAGTGTGGAATGTTGTGCCTCGATCTCTTTGCAGACACAAAGGTTGCCATGTAAGAAATTTGTGTTAAACGGTACAGAATTCGGGACACATTTCATTCTCTGTTTATTTCTCCAGCCCCGTCTTTATCTATCTATTCAGTGTAACAAGTGTGGGCTTCCGTCGAGATTACTAACATGGAGCTGCGTTACCTAACCTTAAAACCCCTAAAATCTGATACAAAACTTTCATATTCCACCGTGATATAAGTACTAAGAGTCCAGAATAAATGCTTAAAGCAGTTGACATACATTTTTTTTACCTAAATCAGAGCTGACCATTGTTGAGGCCCCATAGTGGGAGGGAGGACGGGGGGGAGGGGGGTGTTGGTGCATCCCTTATCCTGTTAATTTTTGTCCTAAATATCTTGTATCCTGTTAAATCCAGCTCAACGATTTCCTACTCAATTAATGTCCTGTTTTATCTGATCTAAACATGCTCTACCCCATTAATATTTCCCCTAAATTTCTTGCATCCTATTAACTTTTTACCCAAATATCCAGTATCCTGAAAACCCCTAATAGGGCCTCACTGATGAACTGATAAAGCTGATCAAGATACACAGATCATAATCTTTTCACCTGATACTGTCTATCATTTTCTTTTTTCTTTTTGCTTTAATACACGACCCCCCCCCCCCCCCCCCACACCTACCCTACAAAAATAACCTAGAAAATACCTGCAAGCAGAAGCTCATGTTCAAATCATTCTGGGAAAGCCAGTTACTAGTTTAGCCACAGAAATGCGTAAAATGGCTTTAATGTCGGTTACATTTTCACTTCCCACCCACCCTACCCCTACCCGTTGGAATGTGCATTTGTCAAATGTAACGCAATCTGTGGAATAATGGCGGGTGCATAACAGATCAAAACAGAACTGAACTTAAACGAGTTCTTGATGAGAATCCTCGATTAAGAGGAGGATTTTAAAAGCTGCTAACAGACTTCTGGGTCAGTTAGGATCTCAGCAAATTGTTAAACTTCTTGTAAACGGCGGCTTATGAGGCGAAAGACAAATAATATTGATAGATGTTATGAAGCGGGCTTCGGAGAGTTGAAATCTGCTTAACCGTGGCGATGTCTGAGAGTGATTTCGTACACTAATCTCCGAAAATGTGGCTGAAACATACTGGAAATATAACATGAGGCATTGTGGAACATCCAGTTATTGACATGTCGCGAGATAAGTGGAATATATCATTTTTTTTCTCTGTGCATCGTTATTTTCACGTTATTATGCTAATTAGGACGGCGGTCTCTGTTGACAAAAGCACAGCTTAAACTTCTTCTTCTAACATTTTACAGTTTTAACTGCCCCAAAATTTTATTGCATGTTTTTACAGGTGAGACATTGGTCTTTAAGTGGAGGGTAGTTTTGGGATCTCAAGTGATGTACTTTTGGCGATATTTTCCTTTAAACTTCGCTTTTTTTATGGCGCTTCATGAGTAGTCCGAAAGGGAAGAAATTTAAAATTCTGTAGAAAAATCAGGTGATGATCAAATTGCCAAAACAGCCTCTCAATGTAACAAGAAACATTTGTTTGTCTCGAATAAAGGGTTTTTACCCGGATTTAGATCGTTTTCTTTGTATGGTAAATTGTTAAAAATGTGCCCTAAAATGGCCGCTGAAAGTCCTCTCAGAGGGGCAAAACCAAGATGGTGGCCCCAGCACTAAAATACGAATCGAATTGAACTGAAAGTTATATTTTTGTGAATCACTTATCTAGACCATTCATCTGAGAAAGTTTGAGGAATTTGATTTTTTCTGGTCCAAATGGCCAAAGTTGAAAATTACAGAGGGCACCTCTTAATTCCTTTGCTGTGAAAAACTGATTAAACTAATCCGAAGCAGGTTGTTGACAGTTTTTAAAAAAAGCACTGAAAAATAAGCAAAGTTCCCTCTCAATTAGCATCTCATACTCATAGAAGTTCAGATCATAGCGACGAAGCATTGGTCAGGCAGGATCTCTGACACTAAACAACTTGCTTCACTTTCAAATAAATAATGTCTGTATAGCAGCGCAACATTTACCTCCCTAGACAGTGTTAACTAAATTTAAGTTGAGGGCCCACCCTCTGTGTGGCTTTGGTTGGCATACATAGACATGTGACCAGCCGCAACCAGGGTACTTTCTCGAGGGAGGAAGAGGGAGGACCCTGGGAACGAGGTTGGGCAGTAAAAACTAACGATAAAATGTTGCAAGATTTTGGCTCCCTTATGACGCCATCATCAAGGAATGAATAAATGAGAGCTAGTTCAAAAGATGTAAGACCTGTAGATTTACATAAATGAAGTTAAGTTAGACAAACAGGTCTACATGTCTTACCACTATTGAACTCGCTCTCATTTATTCATTCCTTGATAATGGCATCATGAGGGAGCCAAAATGTCGGAACATTATATCATTAATTTTTACTTGCTTGTGCATTTCAGAAGCATTAGCAATACAAATTTCATTAATTTTTACATGTTTATAATCCGTCGAATATTTTCGCTCACACATATCAGTCATGACATGTTTTGACCAATGGCGTGCAAGTGAAAATATTCAGTGAAAATACCTAAGTGATATTCCCCAATTTTCAAAACTATGCATGTTGCAAAAAACATCTGAATGATAATAAACACAATAGTCTCCAACTGACTTTAAAAAACGCTAGGACATTAATTTTATCCCTGGACATTATCTGTTCCCTGAAGCTCACAGTTTTCCTCAAGCTTTGTTCTCAAAAAACTGTTCATTTCTCCTAACTGATCTGTCCACAAACAAACATCTGAGCATATTTTTGCCCAAACCTCCCTAAATGAGATTTCCTGATGGGAGTACGAAAGACATTTCTGAGGGGTTGCTCTGTAAACGTCATTTATTAGTTTATTATAATGATTTCATTTCTGATGGGGTTTGAGACTAGTGAGACAATCTCAGATAGTGCAGAGCGCAATTGATAGCTCTGATACAGTAGTCCCATAAGTACTCACCCCTGCTCGGTTCACTTCCGGTTTGTGTCTACCTTGGTAGTCTGCTACGGCTTTTCCCCTTTGCAGTGTGTATGTTTCAAGGTTGTATTTTCATTCAAGGCCCAAACATTATGCACAAATTAATTACTACTGGTGCTTTAAGTTGATTTTCGTTCATTTTAAATTCAACAATACGCTGAAGCAGCAAACGTGACAATTTAGCCCTTCACGCCAACTTTGTAACTTGATACTTTTGTTTTCCTCGCAGAGCCATGTAATATGAAACCCCTGTTTTCTCCAAAACATACGGAAGATGTCCTTGTCTTTTGGAGATAAATGAAAGAAAGTTAAATATCTGATGTAGTGATGAAGAAACGGAACAGAGACGATGTTTTACTAAAAATGCAAATTTTTACCGATGAACAAGAACTAATTTAATTATCAGATAGTCACGAAATACCACTTTCTTTTTCTGTTGCCACCTTTGTTGTTAACAATGAAACAATTCAAAATTAACACACAACGATATTGATGGCTGAGAAGCTTTACAACGAAAAGTATTGAAGATAAACAGCGCTACTTGGCCGATATGAATGAGTCTCCTCAAAGACTGATTAAATTAATTTGAACTTTCATTAGGTGCCACGGCGTCTGCAGCAATATTTGAGCATTTTCCTGGTTTCTTTTGTTACAAATTTACAATTTGCAGAGTATTAAAGCCACTAACTTGAGAACTTTTTGGTCTCTCTTACAGACACAATTAAGGCAAGAAATAAACAAGTCGCTAAGGAGAAGCAATATATTTGAACCCTGACAAGCACACTATTGTAGATTGAAAACAGCAGAGGATATTTGTTGAACCGACCTGTTTGTAATTCTAAAAGCTACGCAGCCACAGTAACATTTCACTTTTGCAATAAAAAGGGACAATTGGCGCTACCTGAAAAATAACTGCCGTCCTTGGTCACATGACACGATATATAAAATACTGCGTGTAAAGATAGTGTATAACACTAACAATGCTAGAACGCATGCGTCTTACATGTTGAGCTCTACCATAAGGAAAACCACTCAACATTTGTGCGTGATTCCGTATGCAATGTATCCTTCACCTAATATAGAAGCCACGAACCCTAACTAATCTACGCATGCGTTTAGGGCAAATTAGTTTTGTTCTAAGGAGAATGGTACCACAAGGAGAGCAAGGGGTTACCTGAAACAAATATGTAGCTTTGCGATGTTCAAAGTTAAGCGACGGCGATGGAATGTGTTTTACGTAGAGTACACATGTACCTTTCCCACCCTACTCCCACTACTTCCTTGCCTCCAGACTAATTAATTAATTGAAATTAATTAATTAAACAAACATTAAAGTTTACACCTTAGCGCCATAGTGCCATAGTGCCATAGTGCCATAGTGCCTTAGTTCCTTAGCGGCAGGCAACCCCCATAACCATCCCAATAGTGCACTCTGCACTAAAAAGCTGGCTTTATCACAAGAGGGTAAAACATGGTTTTTTTTTCTGAGGAAACATTGTGTTGGTGCGTTGATCTGTTTTCTTAGGGGTTGATTATACCTCTTCAGAAGCACAATGTACGTCAGAACTGGGCCTAAGTTATCAAACTGCATGGTGATATTCAACCAACAACTTGATAAAACAAATATTTTTTTCAATTGAAAACTTAGCCCCCAACTCTAATAATTAGAGGAGACAGCTGAAATGCAACCTTGGAAATTAAAGTTCATACCCTTATTCAATAAAAATTAATCCAACGATGTCTATAACATTGATAATCTGAAATACCAAAGCACGAGACAAATAATGTTACCTATATTCCTGCTTTCCCGGTCCGCATTCAAAAGCTTGATCAGGTCCTCAGCAATCGCGTGAATATTGACTCCAGGAAATTTTGCCACGCTTCCAAGCAATGAAACAACTTTCACTCGAACTACAGCGTCTTTTGTCTCGTAAAACCGTTCCCACAAAGTCCTGATGACGAACTCAGCCACTTCTAACGACTCCAAAGGGAGCTCTTTTTCGAGATCAACAAGAGTTTGAAGGATTTCCTGTTGTGTTGAATATTGAGATAGTTCAAATGCGAGCCTTTTCGAAGCTTCAAGAGACTGTCGACTCCGTTTCAGTTTTAACACGGGTTGGGTGCCATAGTCTAGAGTCTCCAAAGGTTTTTCCTCCACAACAGTGGTTGAATAGTCCGGATTAGTCCTCTTCATGATTTCTGATAGGATCACGAAGAATACCCAGGTAAAGCAATGTGAAAACAAGAGCATAAACACTACCCTTCGCCCACTTTGGCCGCCATAATGGTGTTTTTCCGCGGCCTCGTTCTGGTGCTGCCGATGTAGCGATGATGTGATGTGGGAACTGGGAAGGAAAAAGGTTTTTGGAGCGGGGAGGGGGACGGGCGATGGCTCTCAGGGTGAAGAGTTTTTTTGGCTTGATTTTTTGGGTCTCTTGGTAGTAAAAATACCTTATCTGTCCTTCAGTGCAGTGATATTTTTTTCCCCGAGTTACTCGCTTGAGTGATTTTATTTCTGTGCGATACTATTTCTGTCTGTTTTTCGAACTTTTTTTGTATTCCCACTTTTGCGACTGCTCGGTCCCGAATTGGCGGACCATATTTTTTTTTTAGGGAAGAGTCAGTGTTGGGGTTTGGGCAATTTCCAAAACAAAATTCCTGCACAGCAAAAACTGCCGGAAAAGAAATTGTTCAAGGGGAGCCATGGGGTTTGACTTTAAAAGAAATTCTTACACAGCCCATTGCCCACCAATGCACAACCTAACTGAATTACCCAGAAAATTTCCCAGTCGGTCCCAAACCAAGATACTAACGTATGGCGCAAAATTTCCCTCATTTCACGTGACCTGGAAAAATCGAGCTAGCTGTCAATTTACTCTCTTCGCTACAATCATTTGTCATATTGTGTAATTTTTGTCCTATCATTTCACTCACTGAGCGAGCTGTCAGTGGAAATACGGGTATTCCCTAATTAGGCCTAAATGGAGATTTGACAGAGATATGTGTTTCGGGTTCCGTTCATCTGCAACCCGCTTACAACGCGGGTAATAATCTGATAATTGTCATAGTTCAACATTGGGTGTCTTAACAGAGATTAATGGTGTGTTCGTTTGAGTCGATCTGGATCAGTATCAATGATACAAGCTCACCGAGATCCTGTTGTATCGAAGCCCGGAGCAGGGTGGGGGGAGGTTCTTCCTTGTATGGGATATATAGGTATGTGCGGCCCCAAGGGGTATGCCTTTTTTTAGCCGTTTTTGTCATAAATAGAGTAGGGAAAATTACAGATTTTGGTCTTAAATAGGGAAAAGGTTTTGGGAAGCGGGTCGCACACCCCCGCCCAATTTTTCTGGAAGTACCCAACCGGGCATCGAAGAATGGGTAGCTGGAGATTTCACACACAAGTGAGTTCGCACCCACATCAACTCGACTAGTGATCAATTCAAGTGCTTAATATATTTTCTTTTTGTCTTTCTCTTACCGAGCAAAAAAGACAATCTTGCGCTCGTAATGAAACAAAATCACACAAAACATTTTTATTTCTCGTTCTTTAATTTAATGAAGGTGAAGGCGAACTCTAAATAGAAAGTATATAATGAGTTCAGGGGTGCGAACTCAATTGGGTGCGAAACAACCAGCAGAAGAAACCGATGAATCCTCTTTGGGGAAGGATGGCGAGAACTTAATTATCGCCAAACTTGAATATGCAAAGTTCATAATTTCCAGTTGGTTTGGATCCCATTGAAATTTTACAAAATCGCATTCATTGACTTTTTATTAAATAAATCAAGAAAATTTTGTTTGCATTTTCTTGGCAAACATTTCTGCACAAAAGGAGTGCTTTGTTGACATAGTTCTGTACACTTTTTTGTTATTCTTGCCACGTGTTGGCTTATGAGCAAACTGAAGTCCGTGATTCCTGAACAATGCTGTGGTTGTACAAATAAAGTATTTCAGATCCTAAAATAAGGTTCCTCTCATTCTTCGACCCATTCCCCTGTCATAAACCACGTTGAACTTGTTGATGAACTAAAGAAAAGAACAAAGCAACATTAAATAAGTCTTCAAATATAATTTAAATCTTTGGTAACACTAGTTTGAAAACATAATCCGAATTTCAAAAAAATAATAATAATAATAATAATAAAAATTGGACTAGTTTCCAACTTTTTGTCATTCATTTGGTTTCATGTTCAGATCCAAAGGTGTTAGTTAGAAAGCTTATCAAAAGCGCGCCATTGCTTTTTATATGTCGTATTTCTGGCATAAAAGTATAATGTACCTCAGTTTACAGACTTGCGGCAGTATTGTAAAAAGATTCCTACAACTCACGAGGAGCTATAAATATCGACATGTCTATCCAAAATTGCCTTTATCTTTTTTTTAGGACCTTGGAGTCCCCAAACCTCCGTCACAGAACCTAGTTTAGATTGAATTCCAAAGAACAGAGATCATATTAGCTAGAGATCGGCATACCTCATTTAAACTGTTGGCGCCCTTTGTTATGGTGGATAGGTAGCACATCAGCATAACATCATTACATTGCTGTCAAAATAATTACAAGATTAAATTTAAATTTATAGCAGAGTATCTGGAGTACACGAAGTAATCTTTTTAGCACAAGAACAAAACTTACATTGTAAAAGTCCTCACGGAAAACATCAGTCTTCATAACTGGAAGCCTCTGAATCAGACTCAAGGCATCACGCATTATCTCGTGGTTGCAAGGGACTTCCCCTAGATAGATCAAGACAAAAAAGAAGTTACTAAATAACATTTCCTCTGTTTCGTTTATCTATGTTTTTCAATTGATCAAACTGATCAGACCAGAGGAAACGAACCAACTACTGAGTAGAATGACTGTCAGTCTTTGACCCTCGGCATTTGCAGAAATCTGCTTATGCTAATGAAAGAGCAGAAAACCATTTTGTCAAAACGGAATTTCTTTCCAATTGCTCCAGTCCCCCCACCCCTCCCATCCCTCACAGTTAGGTTCCCTGTAAATTCTCCTAGTGGTAAGGAGATTTCAGCCCAAATTCTAACATTTTTGGCTCAATAGAATGTATAACGCTCTTTTTAACAATTTCAAGGCAATCTGTTCAAGTGGAGACTTTCACTTTGAGCAAATCTTGCCAAAAAAAAATTAAAAGAATTCTCACCACTTTTCACAGCTTTAGCATACTCCAAAATCATCTTGACCCTGGAATGAAGCATCTTTATTGCATTGTACTGAGCAAGGAGATGTTCTGACACTGTAACCCAGAGAGCAAAGAGAAAAAATCAGTCACATTGTAACTTCAGGTTCTGTAATTGAATTTGCAGCGCTACAAGATTTACGTGACATTCTGCTGTACCTAGTGTTGCATTTTTTGTTGCTTACAAAAGACTACACTGTATAAAGAGCCTAAGGCTGCATGTGCACATAATAGAGGTGTCTACTTAGGGAAGATTAAGAAATGTTGCCTTGGTACATTGCTGGGACTACAACAAGTGTCTGCTTATGGGAAATACCTTTTAGCAGAGGTTCAATTTTGGAATAAAAACTTTGATAATTATCGTCAGACAAGAACCTTCTATTGAATATGGTATCCAAAATTGGCAGTTGGATTTTTAGCTCACATTCTTAAGTGCATGGTTAATAGAATTATCATTTCAGTCTGAATTTAACTAGTCATGAACACCTGTTGAGCCATCAATTGTCCCTGTATTTGATAATCTAGCCACATGATCGACTCCAATTCTTTCAGCCTCTTCTGTCGCTAAGGTGTAATGCGTCTCTACAAATAACATCCGTGCCTGCAATTTACAGTAGAATATGTATATTTCATGAGATAGAGATGTCTGCAGTTTTTAAACATTGGATTAAGATGGTTAAAAATACAGGCTTCTGTTCACTTCAGCTGAACTCAGCATTTTTTTTTTGTAGATAATTTAAATATTGGCAAATATCATAGTTTTAGTACATCCTATGATAGCAGTACAATCATGTTAGTACTAGATGTCAGAATTTGGTGAAACAAAGAGAATATTTCCATTCCTGAGTTTAGATTTTCTTTATTTTCATCATCTGTTTGCTTAAAGAGAAGAAAAAATATTAAGAAATAAGTTTTCTTTGCCATGTAATGCCTGTTGGGCTGTAGATGCCAAGAAAAGGATTTTCAAAATTATGATACTTTTTGTGACTTTTTTTAGCCCATTGAGCTGTGTAACTATAAAAATAAAATCTTACCGCTCCATCGACAATGTCAATCACAGACTCATATAAACTGATTGGCAACTGAAATGAGAAATATTAATATATACAATTCTAATACGGTAATTATTTCACATGAATTTATAAGGTCAAGTTCAAAACAGAGAAAAAGAGTGTTTTCAAAGGATTCATGTACCACTCATTGATCATTTTTAGATTATGTATATAAAAAAAATTAACCTACATCATTTGTCTTGGCCAGGGGATTGAGTTTCAAAAATAATGGACTTTCATTTATCTCGCACATCTGAGGAGACAGAAATCATTCTATAAGACTGTTTTATACACTGAAAAAAGCATCTTAAGTTTCAATATGAAGTATATGGTAAATTACTGCAAAAGACATCAAGTAAAGATATATTTATTTCAAAAAAGCCATGAAATAGCCACTTAACAAAATGGTTTTATATTAAAGAGCAGTTTTCAGTTGAGTGTCAAAAGACAGTAATCAGGCAATTAATTTAGTTTTGGTAAACTCTGTTTTTACTACGGTTTGAGATTGGCTGAGTAGTATAATTAGTGAGTACTTGGCTTGGTTTTGATTTTACCACATTCAATTGAAAACTGCTCTAAACTATTTACTCACTATACATATTTTGAGTTAAACTAGCTTTCATAGGAGACAGAAGAAAAACCTTGGTCTTCGAGAATATTTTTTAACAGTGGTTTTACTTAGATACATGGTGTTAAGGCTAAAATATGTCAGGCAATCCACCACTCTGGAACACTAATGTTGCGGGTTCTATTCACCTGTTTGTGTACTCTAATATCATTTTCAGTAGGTCCTGATCCAGTCGTGTACCAGCCAAGAAAATCCAAATTTTTGAACACCTGATGAACTAGAAAATGTTGCCACTCATGGTAAGAACACAAAAAATGTTAACAATAGTTCTGTTAACTTTATCTCTGCTAACATGATGGATTGCCAGCAAACAACACCAGCCCCATGAACAATATGCTATACCAAGGCTCGAAATAAAAATCTTGAATCCAAGTTTGCCCTTTGGACAAGCTGCTCTCAAATTTTGCTTTCCCTGGGAGTGTTTTGGGTTACTTTCTTTTATTTAGTTGGCAGATGACTTGCTTGAGCCCTTGCCCATCAGGAAAGTGAGAATGAAAAGTTATTTGCCCAGCAGGAAAATTCTACTTGTCACAGATGACCAGACAGCACTTTCTTTGATCCCTGTATACTACCTGAAGTCTGTGTTAGAGCTTAGCAGCCCATCAGGCTTATCTCTAGTTTCTGAAGCATTGAAATGACAAGGAGTATTTGCACTTCCTATTAGATGGGATGTTAGTCCACCATAGGGTTACCCCCCCCCCCCCCCTCTAGCATTAAATTTGCTGGTACCCATTTATACACCTAGCTATAGAGAAGCGGTGTAAGCGTAAAGTATCCTGTCCAAGAACTAAACACAATGTCCCCAGCTAGGGCTTGAACTCAGACAACTTGATCCAGGGTCTAGCACCCTCACCACTGGGCCTTCCAAGTTCATGTGCTGTGGCAGGTGATTATCCATTTCCCTGCCCACATTACAGAACGTATTAGATGATTAAAAGTTTACTTGAGTGCAACATGTGATAAATTTTATTTTGGTCTTATATTAAAACCTTTCAAACCAAAATCGGCAAACAAGCTGAAATAAAATTCCTAGAAAGTTAAATGGCTCATTGCTGGACCCTAAAAAGTGTTGTCTTGTGCCAGGCACAAAATGCCACTTTCACCACCCTTATAACAACTAAAATGAGACTCTATTCCAATTAATTCTCTTTGGTGCTGAATTTTGTTTCAAGATTAAGTCAACCTGCACCTTGTGCCAGACTTATGCCGTTGATAGTTCCTTCTCTAGAATAGGAC